>NW_026645996.1:0-294037 GCF_949987535.1 Balaenoptera acutorostrata
TGGTTTAGCTGCTTTTCACGGCTGTGTTTATGCCGCTTTACACCCCCTTGACTCACTTACAGAGAGATATCAATACATAGGTTTGAAGATTCTTACTAGTCAGATATATTCTTGTGCGGTGAATAGGGGGTGTTGAGTCCAGTTCACTGAAAAAGGAATAGGTCTTGTCTCTTACATATTGGGTTTATGGAACGGTATCTGAGCTAATTCGAAACCCTTGTTTTATGCATCACCCCACCTCACCTCCTTCCCGTTCAGCAGCCATAGTGTGTTTCTAAACGTGTGACTCTGTTCTGTTTTGTAATTAAGTTCAAGTGTAGCGGTTTTTACATTCCCTCTAGAAGTGATATCTTATGATAAGTGTCCTTTTTCTGTGTGACTTATTTCACTTAGAGTCGTCGTACCTAAATCCACTCACCGTGCTGCTACTAGCCTTATGACGTTGATTCATGTGGCTGAGTGATATTCCATTGCACATGAGGACCACAACTTCTTTATCCATTTTTCTCTTTCCTAGGATATTTAAGGTGTAATGAAGTGGGGGTTCTTGTCAACAGTGCAGCCCTAAACTTTGGGGTGCCTGTGTCTTGCTGATTTTTAGTTTTCCCAATTTATACGCCCATGAGTGGAAGTGCCCTATGCTCTCCAAGCTGTGTTTTTTAGATGTTTCAGGACACACCGTACACTTCTCCAGAGTGGCTGTTGGCAATTTACATCCCGCCCATCAGCGTAGCAAGGCTCCCATTTCTCCATGGCCGGTCCTGCATTTCTGGTTTTGACACTTTTTTCTGCATGGCCCTTTTGCCCGCTGGGAAGCGAGACTTCTTAGTAGCGCTGATTTGCCTTCCCAGTTTGCTTGGTTGGCCAAAATGTGCGTATGTGTTTTTTCCTGAATATATTCAGGAAAAAACGCATACGCCCTTTTTGGCCAAGGACATCATTGTCCACGTTTTGCCGCTTTTCATGTGCTTTCAAGGCGATTCGAATCTACCTCCTGTAATCTGTTTCCTGCAATTCTGCCTTGCTTTCAAATCGTCTTCGTTGCCCTTCCTCAATATATTTGTGAACGAGAGTTATCGTTTATAACTCTGCAGTTTTGTGAATTGCAGTGCCCCTGAGCTCCATTTTTCAAGTCGCTTTTTGGGAGCTGGCCGCAAAAGGGCAGGATAGCTTCAGGCTTTATTCTGGTTCCGGTCGGCAGGCTAAGCCTGTGGTTAATTCTTCTTCCTGATGGGAAAATAGAGTGACCTGTGCCTGTCCCAACACCTAGAGCTAGTCTCTCATTGGTTCCCCCTCTTCCCGTTCATCCTCAGGACAAATTGCAACCTGTACGGAACAGGAGGTTAAAGGTGCTCATTCTCCAAGGAGGGAGATGGCTAGTAAATTGGCTGGAATGGCGAACCCGAGCAAAGGAGATGAGAAATGAGGTGCGTTTTAGAAACCTTTCCCGATCACACGGTGTACCATCTTCTGGGTTTCTCTTGCACGTTTTCGACGTAGGAAGATGCCCTTGAACCTGGAGATTTGGGACCCATGGAATGGGTACCATGCAGTATTACTTTAAAGGGTCTGCATTGGCTCACCCAACCTCACCAAACCTCTCAGCCCCAAGAGTGTCCACCCTTATGTCTCAATCAGCTGTGTGTCTAGATATGGTCAATCCAGGTTGCATCACAGCCCCTGAACGAATTTTGTAAGAATTTCTCTCTCTTTCACTGTCTTTGTTTCACGGGTTTTGAAAAGTAATTTATTTTTATAATGGGGTTTAGCTGCTTTTCACGGCTGTGTTTATGCCGCCTTACACCCCCTTGACTCACTTACAGAGAGATATCAATACATAGGTTTGAAGATTCTTACTAGTCAGATATATGCTTGTGTGGTGAATAGGGGGTGTTGAGTCCAGTTCAGTGAGCAAGGAGTAGGTCTTGTCTATTACATATTGGGTTTATGGAACGGTATCTGAGCTAATTTGAAACCTTTGTTTTATGCATCACCCCACCTCACCTTTCCCGTTCAGCAGCCATAGTGTGTTTTCTAAACGTGTGACTCTGTTCTGTTTTGTAATTCAGTTCAAGCGTAGGGGTTTTTACATTCCCTCTATAAGTGATATCTTATGATAAGTGTCGTTTTCTGTGTGACTTATTTCACTTAGAATCATCGTAACTAAATCCACTCATCGTGCTGCTACTAGCCTTATGACATTGATTTCATGGCTGAGTGATATTCCATTGTACATGAGGACCCCAACTTCTTTATCCATTTTTCTCTTTCCTAGGATATTTAAGGTGTAATGAAGTGGGGGTTCTTCTCAACAGTGAAGCCCTAAACTTTGGAGTGCCTGTGTCTTGCTGAGTTTTAGTTTTCCCAATATATACGCCCATGAGTGGATGTGCCCTATGCTCTCCAAGCTGTGTTTTTTAGATGTTTCAGGACACACCGTACACTTCTCCAGAGTGGCTGTTGGCAATTTACATCCCGCCCATCAGCGTAGCAAGGCTCTGATTTCTCCATGGCCGGTCCTGCATTTCTGGTTTGGACACTTTTTTCTGCATGGCCCATTTGCCCGCTGGGAAGCCAGACTTTTTTGGAGCGCTGATTTGCCTTTCCAGGTTGCTTGGTTGGCCAAAAAGGGCGTATGCGTTTTTTCCTGAATATATTCAGGAAAAAACGCATACGCCCTTTTTGTCCAAGGGCATCATTGTCCACGTTTTGCCGCTTTTCAGGTGCTTTCAAGGCGATTCGAATCTACCTCCTGCAATCTGTTTCCTGCAATTCTGCCTTGCTTTCAAAGCCTCTTCGTTGCCTTCCCTTAATATATTTGTGGACGAGAGGTATCATTTAAAACTCTGCAGGTTTGTGAATTGCAGTGCCCCTGAGCTCCATTTTTCAACTCGCTTTTTTGGGAGCTGGCCGCAAAAGCGCAGGATTGCTTCAGGCCCTCTTCTGGTTCTGGGGGGCAGGCTGAGCTTGTGCTTAATTCTTCTTCCTGATGGGAAAATAGAGTGACCTGTGCCTGTCCCAACACCTAGAGCTAGCCTCTCATTGGTTCCCCCTCTTCCCGTTCATCCTCAGGACAAATTGCAACCTGTACGGAACAGGAGGTTAAAGGTGCTGATTCTCCAAGGAGGGAGATGGCTAGTAAAGCGGCTGAAATGGTGAACCTGAACACAAGTAGATGAGAAATGAGGTGCGTTTTAGAAACCTTTCCCGATCACACGGTGTACCATCTTCTGGGTTTCTCATGCCTGTTTTCGATGTAGGAAGATGCCCTTGAACCTGGAGATTTGGGACCCATGGGATGGGTACCATGCATTATTACTTGTAAGGGTCTGCGTTGGCTCACCCAACCTCACCAAACCTCTCAGCCCCAGGAGTGTCCACCCTTAGGTCTCAAAGAGCTGTGGGTCTAGATATGGTCAATCCAGGTTGCATCACAGCCCCTGAACGAATTTTGTAAGAATTTCTCTCTCTTTCACTGTCTTTGTTTCATGGGTTTTGAAAAGTAATTTATTTTTATAATGGGGTTTAGCTGATTTTCACGGCTGTGTTTATGCCGCCTTACACCCCCTTGACTCACTTACAGAGAGATATCAATACATAGGTTTGAAGATTCTTACTAGTCAGATATATGCTTCTGTGGTGAATAGGGGGTGTTGAGTCCAGTTCAGTGAGCAAGGAGTAGGTCTTGTCTATTACATATTGGGTTTATGGAACTGTATCTGAGCTAATTTGAAACCCTTGTTTTATGCATCACCCCACCTCACCTTTCCCGTTCAGCAGCCATAGTGTGTTTTCTAAACGTGTGACTCTGTTCTGTTTTGCAATTCAGTTCAAGTGTAGTGGTTTTTACATTCCCTCTATAAGTGATATCTTATGATAAGTGTCTTTTTCTGTGTGACTTATTTCACTTGGAATCTTCGTACCTAAATCCACTCATCGTGCTGCTACTAGCCTTATGACGTTGATTTCATGGCTGAGTGATATTCCATTGTACATGAGGACCCCATTTCTTTATCCATTTTTCTCTTTCCTAGGATATTTAAGGTGTAATGAAGTGGGGGTTCTTGTCAACAGAGCAGCCCTAAACTTTGGGGTGCCTGTGTCTTGCTGATTTTTAGTTTTCCCAATTTATATGCCCATGAGTGGAAGTGCCCTATGCTCTCCAAGCTGTGTTTTTTAGATGTTTCAGGACACACCGTACACTTCTCCAGAGTGGCTGTTGGCAATTTACATCCTAACCATCAGCGTAGCAAGGCTCCCATTTCTCCATGGCCGGTCCTGCATTTCTGGTTTGGACACTTTTTTCCGCATGGCCCTTTTGCCCGCTGGGAAGCCAGACTTCTTTGGAGCGCTGATTTGCCTTTCCAGGTTGCTTGGTTGGCCAAAAAGGGCGTATGCGTTTTTTCCTGAATATATTCAGGAAAAAACGCATACGCCCTTTTTGGCCAAGGGCATCATTGTCCACGTTTTGCCGCTTTTCAGGTGCTTTCAAGGCGATTCGAATCTACCTCCTGAAATCTGTTTCCTGCAATTCTGACTTGCTTTCAAATCCTCTTCGTTGCCTTCCCTCAATATATTTGTGGACGAGAGTTATCATTTATAACTCTGCAGGTTTGTTAATTGTAGTGCCCCTGAGCTCCATTTTTCAAGTCGCTTTTTTGGGAGCTGGCCGCAAAAGCGCAGGATTGCTTCAGGCCCTCTTCTGGTTCTGGGGGGCAGGCTGAGCTTGTGCTTAATTCTTCTTCCTGATGGGGAAATAGAGTGACCTGTGCCTGTCCCAACACCTAGAGCTAGTCTCTCATTGGTCCCCCCTCTTCTCGTTCATCCTCAGGACAAATTGCAACCTGTACGGAACAGGAGGTTAAAGGTGCTGATTCTCCAAGGAGGGAGATGGCTAGTAAATCGGCTGGAATGGCGAACCCGAGCCAAGGAGATGAGAAATGAGGTGCGTTTTAGAAACCTTTCCCGATCACATGGTGTACCATCTTCTGGGTTTCTCATCCCTGTTTTCGATGTAGGAAGATGCCCTTGAACCTGGAGATTTGGGACCCATGGGATGGGTACCATGCAGTATTACTTGAAAGGGTCTGCGTTGGCTCACCCAACCTCACCGAACCTCTCAGCCCCAAGAGTGTCCACCCTTATGTCTCAATCAGCTGTGGGTCTAGATATGGTCAATCCAGGTTGCATCACAGCCCCTGAACGATTTTTGTAAGAATTTCTCTCTCTTTCACTGTCTTTGTTTCACTGGTTTTTAAAAGTAATTTATTTTTATAATGGTGTTTAGCTGCTTTTCACGGCTGTGTTTATGCCGCTTTACACCCCCTTGACTCACTTACAGAGAGATATCAATACATAGGTTTGAAGATTCTTACTAGTCAGATATATTCTTGTGCGGTGAATAGGGGGTGTTTAGTCCAGTTCACTGAAAAAGGAATAGGTCTTGTCTCTTACATATTGGGTTTATGGAACGGTATCTGAGCTAATTCGAAACCCTTGTTTTATGCATCACCCCACCTCACCTTGCCCGTTCAGCAGCCATAGTGTGTTTTCTGAACGTGTGACTCTGTTCTGTTTTGCAATTCAGTTCAAGTGTAGCGGTTTTTACATTCCCTCTATAAGTGATATCTTATGATAAGTGTCTTTTTCTGTGTGACTTATTTCACTTAGAATCGTCGTACCTAAATCCACTCATCGTGCTGCTACTAGCCTTATGACGTTGATTTCATGGCTGAGTGATATTCCATTGTACATGAAGACCCCAACTTCTTTATCCATTTTTCTCTTTCCTAGGATATTTAAGGTGTAATGAAGTGGGGGTTCTTGTCAACAGAGCAGCCCTAAACTTTGGGGTGCCTGTGTCTTGCTGATTTTTAGTTTTCCAAATTTATACGCCCATGAGTGGAAGTGCCCTATGCTCTCCAAGCTGTGTTTTTTAGATGTTTCAGGACACACCGTACACTTCTCCAGAGTGGCTGTTGGCAATTTACATCCCACCCATCAGCGTAGCAAGGCTCCCATTTCTCCATGGCCGGTCCTGCATTTCTGGTTTTGACACTTTTTTCTGCATGGCCCTTTTGCCCGCTGGGAAGCCAGACTTCTTTGGAGCACGGATCTGCCTTTCCAGGTTGCTTGGTTGGCCAAGAAGGGCGTATGCGTTTTTTCCTGAATATATTCAGGAAAAAACGCATACACCCTTTTTGGCCAAGGGCATCATTGTCCACGTTTTGCCGCTTTTCATGTGCTTTCAAGGCGATTCGAATCTACCTCCTGAAATCTGTTTCCTGCAATTCTGCCTTGCTTTCAAATCCTCTTCGTTGCCCTTCCTCAATATATTTGTGGACGAAAGTTATCATTTATAACTCTGCAGGTTTGTGAATTGCAGTGCCCCTGAGCTCCATTTTTCAAGTCGCTTTTTTGGGAGCTGGCTGCAAAAGTGCAGGATTGCTTCAGGACCTATTCTGGTTCCGGTGGGCAGGCTAAGCCTGTGGTTAATTCTTCTTCCTGATGGCAAAATAGAGTGACCTGTGCCTGTCCCAACCCCTAGAGCTCGTCTCTCATTGGATCCCCCTCTTCCCGTTCATCCTCAGGACAAATTGCAACCTGTACGGAACAGGAGGTTAAAGGTGCTGATTCTCCAAGGAGGGAGATGGCTAGTAAAGCGGCTGGAATGGCCAACCTGAGCACAAGGAGATGAGAAATGAGGTGCGTTTTAGAAACCTTTCCCGATCACACGGTGTACCATCTTCTGGGTTTCT
Organism: Balaenoptera acutorostrata; assembly: GCF_949987535.1. Taxonomy (NCBI): domain Eukaryota; kingdom Metazoa; phylum Chordata; class Mammalia; order Artiodactyla; family Balaenopteridae; genus Balaenoptera; species Balaenoptera acutorostrata. The sequence goes on from NW_026645996.1 coordinate 6,759, forward strand.
CATGCATGTTTTTGATGTAGGAAGATGCCCTTGAACCTGGAGATTTGGGACCCATGGGATGGGTACCATGCAGTATTACTTGAAAGGGTCTGCGTTGGCTCACCCAACCTCACCAAACCTCTCAGCCCCAAGAGTGTCCACCCTTATGTCTCAATCAGCTGTGGGTCTAGATATGGTCAATCCAGGTTGCATCACAGCCCCTGAACGAATTTTGTAAGAATTTCTCTCTCTTTCACTGTCTTTGTTTCACGGGTTTTGAAAAGTAATTTATTTTTATAATGGGGTTTAGCTGCTTTTCACGGCTGTGTTTATGCCGCCTTACACCCCCTTGACTCACTTACAGAGAGATATCAATACATAGGTTTGAAGATTCTTACTAGTCAGATATATTCTTGTGCGGTGAATAGGGGGTGTTGAGTCCAGTTCACTGAAAAAGGAATAGGTCTTGTCTCTTACATATTGGGTTTATGGAACGGTATCTGAGCTAATTTGAAACCCTTGTTTTATGCATCACCCCATCTCACCTTGCCCGTTCAGCAGCCATAGTGTGTTTTCTGAACGTGTGACTCTGTTCTGTTTTGCAATTCAGTTCAAGTGTAGTGGTTTTTACATTCCCTCTATAAGTGATATCTTATGATAAGTGTCTTTTTCTGTGTGACTTATTTCACTTGGAATCTTCGTACCTAAATCCACTCATCGTGCTGCTACTAGCCTTATGACGTTGATTTCATGGCTGAGTGATATTCCATTGTACATGAGGACCCCAACTTCTTTATCCATTTTTCTCTTTCCTAGGATATTTAAGGTGTAATGAAGTGGGGGTTCTTGTCAACAGAGCAGCCCTAAACTTTGGGGTGCCTGTGTCTTGCTGATTTTTAGTTTTCCCAATTTATACGCCCATGAGTGGAAGTGCCCTATGCTCTCCAAGCTGTGTTTTTTAGATGTTTCAGAACACACCGTACACTTCTCCAGAGTGGCTGTTGGCAATTTACATCCCACCCATCAGCGTAGCAAGGCTCCCATTTCTCCATGGCCGGTCCTCCATTTCTGGTTTGGACACTTTTTTCCGCATGGACCTTTTGCCCGCTGAGAAGCCAGACTTCTTTGGAGCGCTGATTGGCCTTTCCAGGTTGCTTGGTTGGCCAAAAAGGGCGTATGCGTTTTTTCCTGAATATATTCAGGAAAAAACGCATACGCCCTTTTTGGCCAAGGGCATCATTGTCCACGTTTTGCCGCTTTTCAGGTGCTTTCAAGGCGATTCGAATCTACCTCCTGCAATCTGTTTCCTGCAATTCTGCCTTGCTTTCAAAGCCTGTTCGTTGCCTTCCCTTAATATATTTGTGGACGGGAGGTATCATTTAAAACTCTGCAGGTTTGTGAATTGCAGTGCCCCTGAGCTCCATTTTTCAACTCGCTTTTTTGGGAGCTGGCCGCAAAAGCGCAGGATTGCTTCAGGCCCTCTTCTGGTTCTGGGGGGCAGGCTGAGCTTGTGCTTAATTCTCCTTCCTGATGGGAAAATAGAGTGACCTGTGCCTGTCCCAACACCTAGAGCTAGCCTCTCATTGGTTCCCCCTCTTCCCGTTCATCCTCAGGACAAATTGCAACCTGTACGGAACAGGAGGTTAAAGGTGCTGATTCTCCAAGGAGGGAGATGGCTAGTAAAGCGGCTGAAATGGTGAACCTGAACACAAGTAGATGAGAAATGAGGTGCGTTTTAGAAACCTTTCCCGATCACACGGTGTACCACCTTCTGGGTTTCTCATGCCTGTTTTCGATGTAGGAAGATGCCCTTGAACCTGGAGATTTGGGACCCATGGGATGGGTACCATGCATTATTACTTGTAAGGGTCTGCGTTGGCTCACCCAACCTCACCAAACCTCTCAGCCCCAGGAGTGTCCACCCTTAGGTCTCAAAGAGCTGTGGGTCTAGATATGGTCAATCCAGGTTGCATCACAGCCCCTGAACGAATTTTGTAAGAATTTCTCTCTCTTTCACTGTCTTTGTTTCACGGGTTTTGAAAAGTAATTTATTTTTATAATGGGGTTTAGCTGATTTTCACGGCTGTGTTTATGCCGCCTTACACCCCCTTGACTCACTTACAGAGAGATATCAATACATAGGTTTGAAGATTCTTACTAGTCAGATATATGCTTCTGTGGTGAATAGGGGGTGTTGAGTCCAGTTCAGTGAGCAAGGAGTAGGTCTTGTCTATTACATATTGGGTTTATGGAACTGTATCTGAGCTAATTTGAAACCCTTGTTTTATGCATCACCCCACCTCACCTTTCCCGTTCAGCAGCCATAGTGTGTTTTCTAAACGTGTGACTCTGTTCTGTTTTGCAATTCAGTTCAAGTGTAGTGGTTTTTACATTCCCTCTATAAGTGATATCTTATGATAAGTGTCTTTTTCTGTGTGACTTATTTCACTTGGAATCTTCGTACCTAAATCCACTCATCGTGCTGCTACTAGCCTTATGACGTTGATTTCATGGCTGAGTGATATTCCATTGTACATGTGGACCCCATCTTCTTTATCCATTTTTCTCGTTCCTAGGATATTTAAGGTGTAATGAAGTGGGGGTTCTTGTCAACAGAGCAGCCCTAAACTTTGGGGTGCCTGTGTCTTGCTGATTTTTAGTTTTCCCAATTTATATGCCCATGAGTGGAAGTGTCCTATGCTCTCCAAGCTGTGTTTTTTAGATGTTTCAGGACACACCGTACACTTCTCCAGAGTGGCTGTTGGCAATTTACATCCTAACCATCAGCGTAGCAAGGCTCCCATTTCTCCATGGCCGGTCCTGCATTTCTGCTTTGGACACTTTTTTCCGCATGGCCCTTTTGCCCGCTGGGAAGCCAGACTTCTTTGGAGCGCTGATTTGCCTTTCCAGGTTGCTTGGTTGGCCAAAAAGGGCGTATGCGTTTTTTCCTGAATATATTCAGGAAAAAACGCATACGCCCTTTTTGGCCAAGGGCATCATTGTCCACGTTTTGCCGCTTTTCAGGTGCTTTCAAGGCGATTCGAATCTACCTCCTGAAATCTGTTTCCTGCAATTCTGACTTGCTTTCAAATCCTCTTCGTTGCCTTCCCTCAATATATTTGTGGACGAGAGTTATCATTTATAACTCTGCAGGTTTGTTAATTGTAGTGCCCCTGAGCTCCATTTTTCAAGTCGCTTTTTTGGGAGCTGGCCGCAAAAGCGCAGGATTGCTTCAGGCCCTCTTCTGGTTCTGGGGGGCAGGCTGAGCTTGTGCTTAATTCTTCTTCCTGATGGGAAAATAGAGTGACCTGTGCCTGTCCCAACCCCTAGAGCTAGTCTCTCATTGGTCCCCCCTCTTCCCGTTCATCCTCAGGACAAATTGCAACCTGTACGGAACAGGAGGTTAAAGGTGCTGATTCTCCAAGGAGGGAGATGGCTAGTAAATCGGCTGGAATGGCGAACCCGAGCCAAGGAGATGAGAAATGAGGTGCGTTTTAGAAACCTTTCCCGATCACATGGTGTACCATCTTCTGGGTTTCTCATGCCTGTTTTCGATGTAGGAAGATGCCCTTGAACCTGGAGATTTGGGACCCATGGGATGGGTACCATGCAGTATTACTTGAAAGGGTCTGCGTTGGCTCACCCAACCTCACCGAACCTCTCAGCCCCAAGAGTGTCCACCCTTATGTCTCAATCAGCTGTGGGTCTAGATATGGTCAATCCAGGTTGCATCACAGCCCCTGAACGATTTTTGTAAGAATTTCTCTCTCTTTCACTGTCTTTGTTTCACTGGTTTTTAAAAGTAATTTATTTTTATAATGGTGTTTAGCTGCTTTTCACGGCTGTGTTTATGCCGCTTTACACCCCCTTGACTCACTTACAGAGAGATATCAATACATAGGTTTGAAGATTCTTACTAGTCAGATATATTCTTGTGCGGTGAATAGGGGGTGTTCAGTCCAGTTCACTGAAAAAGGAATAGGTCTTGTCTCTTACATATTGGGTTTATGGAACGGTATCTGAGCTAATTCGAAACCCTTGTTTTATGCATCACCCCACCTCACCTTGCCCGTTCAGCAGCCATAGTGTGTTTTCTGAACGTGTGACTCTGTTCTGTTTTGCAATTCAGTTCAAGTGTAGCGGTTGTTACATTCCCTCTATAAGTGATATCTTATGATAAGTGTCTTTTTCTGTGTGACTTATTTCACTTAGAATCGTCGTACCTAAATCCACTCATCGTGCTGCTACTAGCCTTATGACGTTGATTTCATGGCTGAGTGATATTCCATTGTACATGAGGACCCCAACTTCTTTATCCATTTTTCTCTTTCCTAGGATATTTAAGGTGTAATGAAGTGGGGGTTCTTGTCAACAGAGCAGCCCTAAACTTTGGGGTGCCTGTGTCTTGCTGATTTTTAGTTTTCCCAATTTATACGCCCATGAGTGGAAGTGCCCTATGCTCTCCAAGCTGTGTTTTTTAGATGTTTCAGGACACACCGTACACTTCTCCAGAGTGGCTGTTGGCAATTTACATCCCACCCATCAGCGTAGCAAGGCTCCCATTTCTCCATGGCCGGTCCTGCATTTCTGGTTTTGACACTTTTTTCTGCATGGCCCTTTTGCCCGCTGGGAAGCCAGACTTCTTTGGAGCACGGATCTGCCTTTCCAGGTTGCTTGGTTGGCCAAGAAGGGCGTATGCGTTTTTTCCTGAATATATTCAGGAAAAAACGCATACGCCCTTTTTGGCCAAGGGCATCATTGTCCACGTTTTGCCGCTTTTCATGTGCTTTCAAGGCGATTCGAATCTACCTCCTGAAATCTGTTTCCTGCAATTCTGCCTTGCTTTCAAATCCTCTTCGTTGCCCTTCCTCAATATATTTGTGGACGAAAGTTATCATTTATAACTCTGCAGGTTTGTGAATTGCAGTGCCCCTGAGCTCCATTTTTCAAGTCGCTTTTTTGGGAGCTGGCTGCAAAAGTGCAGGATTGCTTCAGGACCTATTCTGGTTCCGGTGGGCAGGCTAAGCCTGTGGTTAATTCTTCTTCCTGATGGCAAAATAGAGTGACCTGTGCCTGTCCCAACACCTAGAGCTAGTCTCTCATTGGTTCCCCCTCTTCCCGTTCATCCTCAGGACAAATTGCAACCTGTACGGAACAGGAGGTTAAAGGTGCTGATTCTCCAAGGAGGGAGATGGCTAGTAAAGCGGCTGGAATGGCCAACCTGAGCACAAGGAGATGAGAAATGAGGTGCGTTTTAGAAACCTTTCCCGATCACACGGTGTACCATCTTCTGGGTTTCTCATGCATGTTTTTGATGTAGGAAGATGCCCTTGAACCTGGAGATTTGGGACCCATGGGATGGGTACCATGCAGTATTACTTGAAAGGGTCTGCGTTGGCTCACCCAACCTCACCAAACCTCTCAGCCCCAAGAGTGTCCACCCTTATGTCTCAATCAGCTGTGGGTCTAGATATGGTCAATCCAGGTTGCATCACAGCCCCTGAACGAATTTTGTAAGAATTTCTCTCTCTTTCACTGTCTTTGTTTCACGGGTTTTGAAAAGTAATTTATTTTTAAAATGGGGTTTAGCTGCTTTTCACGGCTGTGTTTATGCCGCCTTACACCCCCTTGACTCACTTACAGAGAGATATCAATACATAGGTTTGAAGATTCTTACTAGTCAGATATATTCTTCTGCGGTGATTAGGGGGTGTTGAGTCCAGTTCACTGAGCAAGGAGTAGGTCTTGTCTATTACATATTGGGTTTATGGAAGGGTATCGGAGCTAATTTGAAACCCTTGTTTTATGCTTCACCCCACCTCACCTTTCCCGTTCAGCAGCCATAGTGTGTTTTCTAAACGTGTGACTCTGTTCTGTTTTGTAATTCAGTTCAAGTGTAGCGGTTTTTACATTCCCTCTATAAGTGATATATTATGATAAGGGTATTTTTCTGTGTGACTTATTTCACTTAGAGTCGGCGTACCTAAATCCACTCATCGTGATGCTACCAGCCTTATGACGTTGATTTCATGGCTGAGTGATATTCCATTGTACATGAGGACCACAACTTCTTTATCCATTTTTCTCTTTCCTAGGATATTTAAGGTGTAATGAAGTGGGGGTTCTTGTCAACAGAGCAGCCCTAAACTTTGGGGTGCCTGTGTCTTGCTGATTTTTAGTTTTCCCAATTTATACGCCCATGAGTGGAAGTGCCCTATGCTCTCCAAGCTGTGTTTTTTAGATGTTTCAGGACACACCGTACACTTCTCCAGAGTGGCTGTTGGCAATTTACATCCCACCCATCAGCGTAGCAAGGCTCCCATTACTCCATGGCCGGTCCTGCATTTCTGGTTTTGACACTTTTTTGCAACATGGCCCTGTTGCCCGCTGGGAAGCCAGACTTCTTTGGAGCGCTGATTTGCCTTTCCAGGTTGCTTGGTTGGCCAAAAAGGGCGTATGCGTTTTTTCCTGAATATACTCAGGAAAAAACGCATACGCCCTTTTTGGCCAAGGGCATCATTGTCCACGTTTTGCCGCTTTTCATGTGCTTCCAAGGCGATTCGAATCTACCTCCTGAAATCTGTTTCCTGCAATTCTGCCTTGCTTTCAAATCCTCTTCGTTGCCTTCCCTCAATATATTTGTGGACGAGAGTTATCATTTATAACTCTGCAGGTTTGTGAATTGCAGTGCCCTTGAGCTCCATTTTTCAACTCGCTTTTTTGGGAGCTGGCCGCAAAAGCGCAGGATTGCTTCAGGCCCTATTCTGGTTCTGGTCGGCCGGCTAAGCCTGTGGTTAATTCTTCTTCCTGATTGGAAAATAGAGTGACCTGTGCCTGTCCCAACACCTAGAGCTAGTCTCTCATTGGTTCCCCCTCTTCCCGGTCATCCTTAGGACAAATTGCAACCTGTACGGAACAGGAGGTTAAAGGTGCGCATTCTCCAAGGAGGGAGATGGCTAGTAAAGCGGCTGGAATGGTGAACCTGAACACAAGTAGATGAGAAATGAGGTACGTTTTAGAAACCTTTCCCCATTACACGGTGTACCATCTTCTGGGTTTCTCATGCAAGTTTTCGACGTAGGAAGATGCCCTAGAATCTGGAGATTTGGGGCCCATGGGATGGGTACCATGCAGTATTACTGTAAAGGGTCTGTGTTGGCTCACGCAACCTCACCAAACCTCTCAGCCCCAAGAGTGTCCACCCTTAAGTCTCAATCAGCTGTGGGTCTTGATATGGTCAATCCAGGTTGCATCACAGCCCCTGAACGAATTTTGTAAGAATTTCTCTCTCTTTCACTGTCTTTGTTTCACGGGATTTAAAAAGTAATTTATTTTTATAATGGGGTTTAGCTGCTTTTCACGGCTGTGTTTATGCCGCTTTACACCCCCCCCCCTTGACTCACTTACAGAGAGTTATCAATACATAGGTTTGAAAATTCTTACTAGTCAGATATATACTTGTGTAGTAAATAGGGGTGTTGAGTCCAGTTCACTGAGCAAGGAGTAGGTTTGTCTATTACATATTGGGTTAATGGAACGGTATCAGAGCTAATTTGAAACCCTTGTTTTATGCATCACCCAACCTCTCCTTTCCCGTTCAGCAGCCATAGTGTGTTTTCTAAACGTGTGACTCTGTTCTGTTTTGTAATTCAGTTCAAGTGTAGCGGTTTTTACATTCCCTCTCTAAGTGATATCTTATGATAAGTGCCTTTTTCTGTGTGACTTATTTCACTTAGAATCGTCGTACCTAAATCCACTCATCGTGCTGCTCCTCGCCTTATGACGTTGATTTCATGCCTGAGTGATATTCCATTGTACTTGAGGACCACAACATCTTTATCAATTTTTCTCTTTCCTAGGATATTGATGGTGTAATGAAGTGGGGATTCTTGTCAGCAGATCAGCCCTAAACTTTGGGGTGCCTGTGTCTTGCTGATTTTTAGTTTTCCCAATTTATACGCCCATCATTGGAAGTGAAATATGCTCTCCAAGCTGTGTTTTTTAGATGTTTCAGGACACACCGTACACTTCTCCAGAATGGCTGTTGGCAATTTATATCCCGCCCATCAGCGTAGCAAGGCTCCCATTTCTCCATGGCCGGTCCTGCATTTCTGGTTTGGACACTTTTTTCCACATGGCCCTTTTGCCCGCTCGGAAGCGAGACTTCTTTGGAGCGCTGATTTGCCTTTCCAGGTTGCTTGGTTGGCCAAAATGGGCGTATGCGTTTTTTCCTGAATATATTCAGGAAAAAACGCATACACCCTATTTGGCCAAGGATATCATTGTCCACGTTTTGCCGCTTTTCATGTGCTTTCAAGGCGATTCGAATCTACCTCCTGAAATCTGTTTCCTGCAATTCTGCCTTGCTTTCAAATCCTCTTCGTTGCCTTCCCTCAATATATTTGTGGACGATTGTTAACATTTATATCTCTGCAGGTTTGTGAATTGCAGTGCCCCTGAGGTCCATTTTTCAAGTCACTTTTTTGGGAGCTGGCCGCAAAAGCGCAGGATTGCTTCAGGCCCTATTCTGGTTCCGGTTGGCAGGCTTAGCCTGTGGTTAATTTTTCTTCCTGATGGGAAAATAGAGTGACCTGTGCCTCTCCCAACCCCTAGAGCTAGTCTCTCATTGGTTCCCCCTCTTGCCGTTCATCCTCAGGACAAATTGCAACCTGGATGGAACAGGAGGTTAAAGGTGCTGATTCTCCAAGGAGGGAGATGGCTAGTAAAGCGGCTGGAATGGCGAATCCGAGCACAAGGAGATGAGAAATGACGTGCGTTTTAGAAACCTTTCCCGATTACACGGTCTACCATCTTCTGGGTCTCTCATGCATGTTTTCGACGTAGGAAGATGCCCTTGAACCTGGAGATTTGGGACCCATGGGATGGGTACCATGCAGTATTACTTTAAAGGGTGTGCGTTGGCTCACGCAACCTCACCAAACCTCTCAGCCCCAAGAGTGTCCACCCTTATGTCTCAATCAGCTGTGGGTCTAGATATGGTCAATCCAGGTTGCATCACATCCCCTGAACGAATTTTGTAAGAATTTCTATCTCTTTCACTGTCTTGGTTTCATGGGTTTTGAAAAGTATTTTATTTTTATAATGGGGTTTAGCTGCTTTTCACGGCTGTGTTTATGCCGCTTTACACCCCCTTGACTCACTTACAGAGAGATATCAATACATAGGTTTGAAGATTCTTACTAGGCAGATATATACTTGTTTGGTAAATAGGGGTGTTGAGTCCAGTTCACTGAGCAAGGAGTAGGTCTTGTCTATTACATATTGGGTTTATGGAACGGTATCAGACCTAATTTGAAATTCTTGTTTTATGCATCACCCCACCTCTCCTTTCCCGATCAGCAGCCATAGTGTGTTTTCTAAACGTGTGACTCTGTTCTGTTTTGTAATTCAGTTCAAGTGTAGCGGTTTTTACATTCCCTCTATAAGTGATATCTTATGATAAGTGTCTTTTTCTGTGTGACTTATTTCACTTAGCATCGTCGTACCTAAATCCACTCATCGTGCTGCTACTAGCCTTATGACGTTGATTTCATGGCTGTGTGATATTGCATTGTACATGAGGACCACAACTTCTTTATCCATTTTTCTCTTTCCTAGGATATTTAGGGTGTAATGAAGAGTGGGTTCTTGTCAACAGAGCAGCTCTATACTTTGGAGTGCCTGTGTCTTGCTGATTTTTATTTTTCCCAATTTATACGCCCATGAGTGGAAGTGCCCTATGCTCTCCAAGCTGTGTTTTTTAGATGTTTCAGGACACACCGTACACTTCTCCAGAGTGGCTGTTGGCAATTTACATCCCGTCCATCAGCGTAGCAAGGCTGCCATTACTCCATGGCCGGTCCTGCATTTCTGGTTCTGACACTTTTTTGCAACATGGCCCTTTTCCCCGCTGGGAAGCAAGACTTCTTTGTAGCGCTGATTTGCCTTTCCAGGTTGCTTGGTTGGCCAAAAAGGGCGTATGCGTTTTTTCCTGAATATATTCAGGAAAAAACGCATACGCCCTTTTTGGCCAAGGGCCTCCTTGTCCACGTTTTGCCGCTTTTCATGTGCTTTCAAGGCGATTCGAATCTACCTCCTGAAATCTGTTTCCTGCAATTCTGCCTTGCTTTCAAAGCCTCTTCTTTGCCTTCCCTCAATATATTTGTGGACGAGAGTTATCATTTATAAATCTGGAGGTTTGTGAATTGCAGTGCCCCTGAGCTCCATTTTTCAACTCGCTTTTTGGGAGCGGGCCGCAAAAGTGCAGGATTGCTTCAGGCCCTCTTCTGGTTCTGGGGGGCAGGCTGAGCTTGTGGTTAATTCTTCTTCCTGATGGGAAAATAGAGTGGCCTGTGCCTGTCCCAACACCTAGAGCTAGTCTCTCATTGGTTCCCCCTCTTCCCGTTCATCCTCAGGACAAATTGCAACCTGTACGGAACAGGAGGTTAAACGTGCTGATTCTCCAAGGAGGGAGATGGTTAGTAAAACGGTTGGAATGACGAACCCGAGCACAAGGATATGAGAAATGAGATGCGTTTTAGAAACCTTTCCCGATTACACGGTGTACCATCTTCTGGGTTTCTCATGCATGTTTTCGACGTAGGAAGATGCCCTTGAACCTGGAGATTTGGGGCCCATGGTTGGGTACCATGCAGTATTACTTTAAAGGGTCTGCGTTGGCTCACCCAACCTCACCAATACTCTCCGCCCCAAGAGTGTCCACCCTTATGTCTCAATCAGCTGTGGGTCTAGATATGGTCAATCCAGGTTGCATCACAGCACCTGAACGAATTTTGTAAGAATTTCTCTCTCTTTCACTGTCTTTGTTTCATGGGTTTTGAAAAGTAATTTATTTTTATAATGGGTTTTAGCTGCTTTTCACGGCTGTGTTTGTGCCGCTTTACACCCCTCCCCTTGACTCACTTACTGAGAGTTATCAATACATAGGTTTGAAAATTCTTACTAGTCAGATATATTCTTGTGCGGTAAATAGGGGGTGTTGAGTCCAGTTCATTGAGCAAGGGGTCGGTCTTGTCTATTACATATTGGGTTTATGGAACGGTATCGGAGCTAATTTGAAACCCTTGTTTTATGCATCACCCCACCTCTCCTTTCCGATACAGCAGCCATAGTGTGATTTCTAAACGTGTGACTCTGTTCTGTTTTGTAATTCAGTTCAAGTGTAGCGGTTTGTACATTCCCTCTATAAGTGATATCTTATGATAAGTGTCTTTTTCTGTGTGACTTATTTCACTTAGCATCGTCGTACCTAAATCCACTCATCGTGCTGCTACTAGCCTTATGACGTTGATTTCATGGCTGTGTGATATTCCATTGTACATGAGGACCACAACTTCTTTATCCATTTTTCTCTTTCCTAGGATATTTAGGGTGTAATGAAGTGTGGGTTTTTGTCAACAGAGCAGCTCTATACTTTGGAGTGCCTGTGTCTTGCTGATTTTTAGTTTTCCCAATTTATACACCCATCAGTGGAAGTGACCTATGCTCTCCAAGCTGTGTTTTTTAGATGTTTCAGGACACACTGTACACTTCTCCAGAGTAGCTATTGGCAATTTACATCCCGCCCATCAGCATAACAAGGCTCCCATTTCTCCATGGCCGGTCCTGCATTTCTCGTTTTGACACTTTTTTCCACAAGGCCCTTTTGCCCGCTCGGAAGCGAGACTTCTTTGGAGCGCTGATTTGCCTTTCCAGGTTGCTTGGTTGGCCAAAAAGGGCGTATGCGTTTTTTCCTGAATATATTCAGGAAAAAACGCATACACTCTTTTTGGCCAAGGGCATCATTGTCCACGTTTTGCCGATTTTCATGTGCTTTCAAGGCGATTCGAATCTACCTCCTGAAATCTGTTTCCTGCAATTCTGCCTTGCTTTCAAAGCCTCTTCGTTGCCTTCCCTCAATATATTTGTGGACGAGAGTTAACATTTATAAATCTGGAGGTTTGTGAATTGCAGTGCCCCTGAGCTCCATTTTTCAACTCGCTTTTTTGGGAGCTGGCCGCAAAAGGGCAGGATTGCTTCACGGCCTCTTCTGGTTCTGGGGTCTGGCTGAGCTTGTGGTTAATTCCTCTTTCTGATGGGAAAATAGAGGGACCTGTGCCTGTCCCAACACCTAGAGCTAGTCTCTCATTGGTTCCCCCTCTTCCCGTTCATCCTCAGGACAAATTGCAACCTGTACGGAACAGGAGGTTAAAGGTGCTGATTCTCCAAGGAGGGAGATGGCTAGTAAAGTGGCTGGAATGGCCAACCCGAGCACAAGGAGATGAGAAATGAGGTGCGTTTTAGAAACCTTTCCCGATCACACGGTGTACCATCTTCTGGGTTTCTCATGCATGTTTTCCATGTAGGAAGATGCCCTTGAACCTGGAGATTTGGGACCCATGGGATGGGTACCATGCAGTATTACTTTAAAGGGTGTGCGTTGGCTCACCCAACCTCACCAAACCTCTCAGCCCCACGACTGTCCACCCTTATGTCTCAATCAGCTCTGGGTCTAGATATGGTCAATCCAGGTTGCATCATAGCCCCTGAAAGAATTTTGTAAGAATTTCTCTCTCTTTCACTGTCTTTGTTTCATGGGTTTTGAAAAGTAATTTATTTTTATAATGGGGTTTAGCTGCTTTTCACGGCTGTGTTTATGCCGCTTTACACACCCTTGACTCACTTACAGAGAGATATCAATACATAGGTTTGAAGATTATTACTAGTCAGATATATTCTTGTGCGGTGAATAGGGGGTGTTGAGTCCAGTTCACAGAGCAAGGAGTAGGTCTTGTCTATTACATATTGGCTTTATGGAACGGTATCAGAGCTAATTTGAAACCCTTGTTTTATGCATCACCCCACCTCACCTTTCCCGTTCAGCAGCCATAGTGTGTTTTCTGAACGTGTGACTCTCTTATCTTTTGTAATTCAGTTCAAGTGTAGCAGTTTTTACATTCCCTCTATAAGTGATATCTTATGATAAGTGTCTTTTTATGTGTGACTTATTTCACTTAGAATCGTCAAACCTAAATCCACTCATTGTGCTGCTACTAGCCTTATGACGTTGATTTCATGGCTGAGTGATATTCCATTGAACATGAGGACCACAACTTCTTTATCCATTTTTCTCTTTCCTAGGATATATAAGGTGTAATGAAGTGGGGATTCTTGTCAACAGAGCCGCCCTAAATTTGGGGTGCCTGTGTCTTGCTGATTTTTAGTTTTCCCAATTTATACGCCCATGAGTGGAAGTGCCCTATGCTCTCCAAGCTGTGTTTTTTAGATGTTTCAGGACACACTGTACACTTCTCCAGAGTGGCTGTTGGCAATTTACATCCCGCCCATCAGCGTAGCAAGGCTCCCATTTCTCCATGGCCGGTCCTGCATTTCTGGTTTGGACACTTTTTTCCGCATGGCCCTTTTGCCCACTGGGAAGCGAGACTTCTTTGTAGTGCTGATTTGCCTTTCCAGGTTGCTTGGTTGGCCAAAAAGGGCGTATGCATTTTTTCCTGAATATATTCAGGAAAAAAAGCATACGCCCTTTTTGACCAAGGGCATCGTTGTCCACGTTTTGCCGCTTTTCATGTGCTTTTAAGGCGATTCGAATCTACCTCCTGAAATCTGTTTCTTGCAATTCTGCCTTGCTTTCAAAGCCTCTTCGTGGCCTTCCCTCAATATATTTGTGGACGAGAGTTATCATTTATAACTCTGCAGGTTTGGGAATTGCAGTGCCCCTGAGCTCCATTTTTCAACTCGCTTTTTTGGGAGCTGACCGCAAAAGCACAGGATTGCTTCAGGCCCTATTCTGGTTCCGGTTGGCAGGCTAAGCCTGTGGTTAATTCTTCTTCCTGACGGGAAAATAGAGTGATCTGTGCCTGTCTCAACACCTAGAGCTAGTCTCTCATTGGTTCCCCCTCTTCCCGTTCATCCTCAGGACAAATTGCAACCTGTACGGAACAGGAGGTTAAAGGTGCTCATTCTCCAAGGAGGGAGATGGCTAGTAAAGCGGCTGAAATGGTGAACCTGAACACAAGTACATGAGAAATGAGGTGCGTTTTAGAAACCTTTCCCCATTACACGGTGTACCATCTTCTGGGTTTGTCATGCAAGTTTTCGACGTAGGAAGATGCCCTAAAACCTGGAGATTTGGGGCCCATGGGATGGGTAACATGCAGTATTACTGTAAAGGGTCTGCGTTGGCTCACCCAACCTCACCAAACCTCTCAGCCCCAGGAGTGTCCACCTTTATGTCTCAATCAGCTGTGGGTCTAGATATGGTCAATCCAGGTTGCATCACAGCCCCTGAACGAATTTTGTAAGAATTTCTATCTCTTTCACTGTCTTGGTTTCATGGGTTTTGAAAAGTAATTTATTTTTATAATGGGGTTTAGCTGCTTTTCACGGCTGTGTTTATGCCGCTTTAAACCCCTACCCCCTTGACTCACTTACAAAGAGTTATCAATACATAGTTTTGAAGATTCTTACTAGTCAGATATATTCTTGTGCATTAAATAGGGGGTGTTGAGTCCAGTTCACTGAGCAAGGAGTAGGTCTTGTCTATTACATATTGGGTTAATGAAACGGTATCGGAGCTAATTTGAAACCCTTGTTTTATGCATCACCCCACCTCTCCTTTCCCGTTCAGCAGCCATAGTGTGTTTCCTAAACGTGTGACTCTGTTCTGTTTTGCAATTGAGTTCAAGTGTAGCGGTTTTTACATTCCCTCTATAAGTGATATCTTATGATAAGTGTCGTTTTCTGTGTGACTTATTTCACTTAGAATCATCGTAACTAAATCCACTCATCGTGCTGCTACTAGCCTTATGACGTTGATTTCATGGCTGAGTGATATTCCATTGTACATGAGGACCCCAACTTCTTTATCCATTTTTCTCTTTCCTAGGATATTTAAGGTGTAATGAAGTGGGGGTTCTTGTCAACAGAGCAGCCCTAAACTTTGGGGTGCCTGTGTCTTGCTGATTTTTAGTTTTCCCAATTTATACGCTCATGAGTGGAAGTGCCCTATGCGCTCCAAGCTATGTTTTTTAGATGTTTCAGGACACACCGTACACTTCTCCAGAGTGGCTGTTGGCAATTTACATCCCGCCCATCAGCGTAGCAAGGCTCTGATTTCTCCATGGCCGGTCCTGCATTTCTGGTTTGGACACTTTTTTCTGCATGACCCTTTTGCCCGCTGAGAAGCCAGACTTCTTTGGAGCGCTGATTTGCCTTTCTAGGTAGCTTGGTTGGCCAAAAAAGGCGTATGCGTTTTTCCCTGAATATATTCAGGAAAAAACGCATACGCCCTTTTTGGCCAAGGGCATCATTGTCCACGATTTGCCGCTTTTCATGTGCTTTCAAGGCAATTCGAATCTTCTTCCTGAAATCTGTTTCCTGCAATTCTGCCTTGGTTTCAAATCCTCTTCGTTGCTTTCCCTCAATATATTTGTGGACGAGAGTTATCATTTATAACTCTGCTGGTTTGTGAATTGCAGTGCCCCTGAGCTCCACTTTTCAAGTCGCTTTTTTGGGAGCTGGCCGCAAAAGTGCAGGATTGCTTCAGGACCTATTCTGGTTCCGGTGGGCAGGCTAAGCCTGTGGTTAATTCTTCTTCCTGATGGCAAAATAGAGTGACCTGTGCCTGTCCCAACACCTAGAGCTTGTCTCGCATTTGTTCCCTCTCTTCCCGTTCATCCTCAGGACAAATTGCAACCTGTACGGAACAGGAGGTTAAAGGTGCTGATTCTCCAAGGAGGGAGATGGCTAGTAAAGCGGCTGAAATGGTGAACCTGAACACAAGTAGATGAGAAATGAGGTGCGTTTTAGAAACCTTTCCCGATCACACGGTGTACCATCTTCTGGGTTTCTCATGCCTGTTTTCGATGTAGGAAGATGCCCTTGAACCTGGAGATTTGGGACCCATGGGATGGGTACCATGCAGTATTACTTGAAAGGGTCTGCGTTGGCTCACCCAACCTCACCGAACCTCTCAGCCCCAAGAGTGTCCACCCTTATGTCTCAATCAGCTGTGGGTCTAGATATGGTCAATCCAGGTTGCATCACAGCCCCTGAACGAATTTTGGAAGAATTTCTCTCTCTTTCACTGTCTTTGTTTCACGGGTATTGAAAAGTAATTTATTTTTATAATGGTGTTTAGCTGCTTTTCACGGCTGTGTTTATGCCGCTTTACACCCCCTTGACTCACTTACAGAGAGATATCAATACATAGGTTTGAAGATTCTTACTAGTCAGATATATTCTTGTGCGGTGAATAGGGGGTGTTGAGTCCAGTTCACTGAAAAAGGAATAGGTCTTGTCTCTTACATATTGGGTTTATGGAACGGTATCGGAGCTAATTTGAAACACTTGTTTTATGCAACACCCCACCTCACCTTTCCCGTTCAGCAGCCATAGTGTGTTTTCTAAACGTGTGACTCTGTTCTGTTTTGTAATTCAGTTCAAGTGTAGCGGTTTTTACATTCCCTCTCTAAGTGATATCTTATGATAAGTGTCTTTTTCTGTGTGACTTATTTCACTTAGAATCGTCGTACCTAAATCCACTCATCATGCTGCTACTAGCCTTATGACGTTGATTTCTTGGCTGAGTGATATTCCATTGTACATGAGGACCCCAACTTCTTTATCCATTTTTCTCTTTCCTAGGATATTTAAGGTGTAATGAAGTGGGGTTTCTTGTCAACAGAGCAGCCCTAAACTTTGGGGTGCCTGTGTCTTGCTGATTTTTAGTTTTCCCAATTTATACGCCCATGAGTGGAAGTGCCCTATGCTCTCCAAGCTGTGTTTTTTAGATGTTTCAGGACACACCGTACACTTCTCCAGAGTGGCTGTTGGCAATTTACATCCCGCCCATCAGCGTAGCAAGGCTCTGATTTCTACATGGCCGGTCCTGCATTTCTGGTTTGGACACTTTTTTCTGCATGGCCCTTTTGCCCGCTGGGAAGTGAGACATCTTTGTAGCGCTGATTTGCCTTCCCACTTTGCTTGGTTGGCCAAAATGTGCGTATGTGTTTTTTCCTGAATATATTCAGGAAAAAACGCATACGCCCTTTTTGGCCAAGGGCATCATTGTCCACGTTTTGCCGCTTTTCATGTGCTTTCAAGGCGCTTCGAATCTACTTCCTGTAATCTGTTTCCTGCAATTCTGCCTTGCTTTCAAATCCTCTTCGTTGCCCTTCCTCAATATATTTGTGGACGAAAGTTATCATTTATAACTCTGCAGGTTTGTGAATTGCAGTGCCCCTGAGCTCCATTTTTCAAGTCGCTTTTTTGGGAGCTGGCTGCAAAAGTGCAGTATTGCTTCAGGACCTATTCTGGTTCCGGTGGGCAGGCTAAGCCTGTGGATAATTCTTCTTCCTGATGGCAAAATAGAGTGACCTGTGCCTGTCCCAACACCTAGAGCTAGTCTCTCATTGGTTCCCCCTCTTCCCGTTCATCCTCAGGACAAATTGCAACCTGTACGGAACAGGAGGTTAAAGGTGCTGATTCTCCAAGGAGGGAGATGGCTAGTAAAGCGGCTGGAATGGCCAACCTGAGCACAAGGAGATGAGAAATGAGGTGCGTTTTAGAAACCTTTCCCGATCACATGGTGTACCATCTTCTGGGTTTCTCATGCATGTTTTTGATGTAGGAAGATGCCCTTGAACCTGGAGATTTGGGACCCATGGGATGGGTACCATGCAGTATTACTTGAAAGGGTCTGCGTTGGCTCACCCAACCTCACCAAACCTCTCAGCCCCAAGAGTGTCCACCCTTATGTCTCAATCAGCTGTGGGTCTAGATATGGTCAATCCAGGTTGCATCACAGCCCCTGAACGAATTTTGTAAGAATTTCTCTCTCTTTCACTGTCTTTGTTTCACGGGTTTTGAAAAGTAATTTATTTTTATAATGGGGTTTAGCTGCTTTTCACGGCTGTGTTTATGCCGCCTTACACCCCCTTGACTCACTTACAGAGAGATATCAATACATAGGTTTGAAGATTCTTACTAGTCAGATATATTCTTGTGCGGTGAATAGGGGGTGTTGAGTCCAGTTCACTGAGCAAGGAGTAGGTCTTGTCTATTACATATTGGGTTTATGGAAGGGTATCGGAGCTAATTTGAAACCCTTGTTTTATGCTTCACCCCACCTCACCTTTCCCGTTCAGCAGCCATAGTGTGTTTTCTAAACGTGTGAATCTGTTCTGTTTTGTAATTCAGTTCAAGTGTAGCGGTTTTTACATTCCCTCTATAAGTGATATATTATGATAAGGGTATTTTTCTGTGTGACTTATTTCACTTAGAGTCGGCGTACCTAAATCCACTCATCGTGATGCTATCAGCCTTATGACGTTGATTTCATGGCTGAGTGATATTCCATTGTACATGAGGACCCCAACTTCTTTATCCATTTTTCTCTTTCCTAGGATATTTAAGGTGTAATGAAGTTGGGGTTCTTGTCAACAGAGCAGCCCTAAACTTTGGGGTGCCTGTGTCTTGCTGATTTTTAGTTTTCCCAATTTATACGCCCATGAGTGGAAGTGCCCTATGCTCTCCAAGCTGTGTTTTTTAGATGTTTCAGGACACACCGTACACTTCTCCAGAGTGGCTGTTGGCAATTTACATCCCACCCATCAGCGTAGCAAGGCTCCCATTACTCCCTGGCCGGTCCTGCATTTCTGGTTTTGACACTTTTTTGCAACATGGCCCTGTTGCCCGCTGGGAAGCCAGACTTCTTTGGAGCGCTGATTTGCCTTTCCAGGTTGCTTGGTTGGCCAAAAAGGGCGTATGCGTTTTTTCCTGAATATATTCAGGAAAAAACGCATACGCCCTTTTTGGCCAAGGGCATCATTGTCCACGTTTTGCCGCTTTTCATATGCTTCCAAGGCGATTCGAATCTACCTCCTGAAATCTGTTTCCTGCAATTCTGCCTTGCTTTCAAATCCTCTTCGTTGCCTTCCCTCAATATATTTGTGGACGAGAGTTATCATTTATAACTCTGCAGGTTTGTGAATTGCAGTGCCCTTGAGCTCCATTTTTCAACTCGCTTTTTTGGGAGCTGGCCGCAAAAGCGCAGGATTGCTTCAGGCCCTATTCTGGTTCCAGTCGGCAGGCTAAGCCTGTGGTTAATTCTTCTTCCTGATTGGAAAATAGAGTGACCTGTGCCTGTCCCAACACCTAGAGCTAGTCTCTCATTGGTTCCCCCTCTTCCCGGTCATCCTTAGGACAAATTGCAACCTGTACGGAACAGGAGGTTAAAGGTGCGCATTCTCCAAGGAGGGAGATGGCTAGTAAAGCGGCTGGAATGGTGAACCTGAACACAAGTAGATGAGAATTGAGGTACGTTTTAGAAACCTTTCCCCATTACACGGTGTACCATCTTCTGGGTTTCTCATGCAAGTTTTCGACGTAGGAAGATGCCCTAGAATCTGGAGATTTGGGGCCCATGGGATGGGTACCATGCAGTATTACTGTAAAGGGTCTGTGTTGGCTCACGCAACCTCACCAAACCTCTCAGCCCCAAGAGTGTCCACCCTTAAGTCTCAATCAGCTGTGGGTCTTGATATGGTCAATCCAGGTTGCATCACAGCCCCTGAACGAATTTTGTAAGAATTTCTCTCTCTTTCACTGTCTTTGTTTCATGGGATTTAAAAAGTAATTTATTTTTATAATGGGGTTTAGCTGCTTTTCACGGCTGTGTTTATGCCGCTTTACACCCCCCCCCTTGACTCACTTACAGAGAGTTATCAATACATAGGTTTGAAAATTCTTACTAGTCAGATATATACTTGTGTAGTAAATAGGGGTGTTGAGTCCAGTTCACTGAGCAAGGAGTAGGTTTGTCTATTACATATTGGGTTAATGGAACGGTGTCAGAGCTAATTTGAAACCCTTGTTTTATGCATCACCCAACCTCTCCTTTCCCGTTCAGCAGCCATAGTGTGTTTTCTAAACGTGTGACTCTGTTCTGTTTTGTAATTCAGTTCAAGTGTAGCGGTTTTTACATTCCCTCTCTAAGTGATATCTTATGATAAGTGCCTTTTTCTGTGTGACTTATTTCACTTAGAATCGTCGTACCTAAATCCACTCATCGTGCTGCTCCTCGCCTTATGATGTTGATTTCATGGCTGAGTGATATTCCATTGTACTTGAGGACCACAACATCTTTATCAATTTTTCTCTTTCCTAGGATATTGATGGTGTAATGAAGTGGGGATTCTTGTCAGCAGAGCAGCCCTAAACTTTGGGGTGCCTGTGTCTTGCTGATTTTTAGTTTTCCCAATTTCTACGCCCATCATTGGAAGTGAACTATGCACTCCAAGCTGTGTTTTTTAGATGTTTCAGGACACACCGTACACTTCTCCAGAATGGCTGTTGGCAATTTATATCCCGCCCATCAGCGTAGCAAGGCTCCCATTTCTCCATGGCCGGTCCTGCATTTCTGGTTTTGACACTTTTTTCCACATGGCCCTTTTGCCCGCTCGGAAGCGAGACTTCTTTGGAGCGCTGATTTGCCTTTCCAGGTTGCTTGGTTGGCCAAAAAGGGCGTATGCGTTTTTTCCTGAATATATTCAGGAAAAAACGCATACACCCTATTTGGCCAAGGACATCATTGTCCACGTTTTGCCGCTTTTCATGTGCTTTCAAGGCGATTCGAATCTACCTCCTGAAATCTGTTTCCTGCAATTCTGCCTTGCTTTCAAATCCTCTTCGTTGCCTTCCCTCAATATATTTGTGGACGATTGTTATCATTTATAACTCTGCAGGTTTGTGAATTGCAGTGCCCCTGAGCTCCATTTTTCAACTCGCTTTTTTGGGAGCTAGCCGCAAAGTGCAGGATTGCTTCAGGACCTCTTTTGGTTCTGGGGTCTGGCTGAGCTTGTGCTTAATTCTTCTTCCTGATGGGAAAATAGAGTGACCTGTGCCTGTCCCAACACCTAGAGCTAGTTTCTCATTGGTTCCCCCTCTTCCCGTTCATCCTCAGGACAAATTGCAACCTGTACGGAAGAGGAGGTTAAAGGTGCTGAATCTCCAAGGAGGGAGATGGCTAGTAAAACGGTTGGAATGGCGAACCCGAACACAAGGAGATGAGAAATGAGGTGCGTTTTAGAAACCTTTCCCCATCACACGGTGTACCATCTTCTGCATTTCTCATGCACGTTTTCGATGTAGGAAGATGCCCTTGAACCTGGAGATTTGGGACCCATGGGATGGGTACCATGCAGTATTACTTGAAAGGGTCTGCGTTGGCTCACCCAACCTCACCGAACCTCTCAGCCCCAAGAGTGTCCACCCTTATGTCTCAATCAGCTGTGGGTCTAGATATGGTCAATCCAGGTTGCATCACAGCCCCTGAACGAATTTTGGAAGAATTTCTCTCTCTTTCACTGTCTTTGTTTCACGGGTATTGAAAAGTAATTTATTTTTATAATGGTGTTTAGCTGCTTTTCACGGCTGTGTTTATGCCGCTTTACACCCCCTTGACTCACTTACAGAGAGATATCAATACATAGGTTTGAAGATTCTTACTAGTCAGATATATTCTTGTGCGGTGAATAGGGGGTGTTGAGTCCAGTTCACTGAAAAAGGAATAGGTCTTGTCTCTTACATATTGGGTTTATGGAACGGTATCGGAGCTAATTTGAAACACTTGTTTTATGCAACACCCCACCTCACCTTTCCCGTTCAGCAGCCATAGTGTGTTTTCTAAACGTGTGACTCTGTTCTGTTTTGTAATTCAGTTCAAGTGTAGCGGTTTTTACATTCCCTCTCTAAGTGATATCTTATGATAAGTGTCTTTTTCTGTGTGACTTATTTCACTTAGAATCGTCGTACCTAAATCCACTCATCATGCTGCTACTAGCCTTATGACGTTGATTTCTTGGCTGAGTGATATTCCATTGTACATGAGGACCCCAACTTCTTTATCCATTTTTCTCTTTCCTAGGATATTTAAGGTGTAATGAAGTGGGGTTTCTTGTCAACAGAGCAGCCCTAAACTTTGGGGTGCCTGTGTCTTGCTGATTTTTAGTTTTCCCAATTTATACGCCCATGAGTGGAAGTGCCCTATGCTCTCCAAGCTGTGTTTTTTAGATGTTTCAGGACACACCGTACACTTCTCCAGAGTGGCTGTTGGCAATTTACATCCCGCCCATCAGCGTAGCAAGGCTCTGATTTCTACATGGCCGGTCCTGCATTTCTGGTTTGGACACTTTTTTCTGCATGGCCCTTTTGCCCGCTGGGAAGTGAGACATCTTTGTAGCGCTGATTTGCCTTCCCACTTTGCTTGGTTGGCCAAAATGTGCGTATGTGTTTTTTCCTGAATATATTCAGGAAAAAACGCATACGCCCTTTTTGGCCAAGGGCATCATTGTCCACGTTTTGCCGCTTTTCATGTGCTTTCAAGGCGATTCGAATCTACTTCCTGTAATCTGTTTCCTGCAATTCTGCCTTGCTTTCAAATCCTCTTCGTTGCCCTTCCTCAATATATTTGTGGACGAAAGTTATCATTTATAACTCTGCAGGTTTGTGAATTGCAGTGCCCCTGAGCTCCATTTTTCAAGTCGCTTTTTTGGGAGCTGGCTGCAAAAGTGCAGTATTGCTTCAGGACCTATTCTGGTTCCGGTGGGCAGGCTAAGCCTGTGGATAATTCTTCTTCCTGATGGCAAAATAGAGTGACCTGTGCCTGTCCCAACACCTAGAGCTAGTCTCTCATTGGTTCCCCCTCTTCCCGTTCATCCTCAGGACAAATTGCAACCTGTACGGAACAGGAGGTTAAAGGTGCTGATTCTCCAAGGAGGGAGATGGCTAGTAAAGCGGCTGGAATGGCCAACCTGAGCACAAGGAGATGAGAAATGAGGTGCGTTTTAGAAACCTTTCCCGATCACATGGTGTACCATCTTCTGGGTTTCTCATGCATGTTTTTGATGTAGGAAGATGCCCTTGAACCTGGAGATTTGGGACCCATGGGATGGGTACCATGCAGTATTACTTGAAAGGGTCTGCGTTGGCTCACCCAACCTCACCAAACCTCTCAGCCCCAAGAGTGTCCACCCTTATGTCTCAATCAGCTGTGGGTCTAGATATGGTCAATCCAGGTTGCATCACAGCCCCTGAACGAATTTTGTAAGAATTTCTCTCTCTTTCACTGTCTTTGTTTCACGGGTTTTGAAAAGTAATTTATTTTTATAATGGGGTTTAGCTGCTTTTCACGGCTGTGTTTATGCCGCCTTACACCCCCTTGACTCACTTACAGAGAGATATCAATACATAGGTTTGAAGATTCTTACTAGTCAGATATATTCTTGTGCGGTGAATAGGGGGTGTTGAGTCCAGTTCACTGAGCAAGGAGTAGGTCTTGTCTATTACATATTGGGTTTATGGAAGGGTATCGGAGCTAATTTGAAACCCTTGTTTTATGCTTCACCCCACCTCACCTTTCCCGTTCAGCAGCCATAGTGTGTTTTCTAAACGTGTGAATCTGTTCTGTTTTGTAATTCAGTTCAAGTGTAGCGGTTTTTACATTCCCTCTATAAGTGATATATTATGATAAGGGTATTTTTCTGTGTGACTTATTTCACTTAGAGTCGGCGTACCTAAATCCACTCATCGTGATGCTATCAGCCTTATGACGTTGATTTCATGGCTGAGTGATATTCCATTGTACATGAGGACCCCAACTTCTTTATCCATTTTTCTCTTTCCTAGGATATTTAAGGTGTAATGAAGTTGGGGTTCTTGTCAACAGAGCAGCCCTAAACTTTGGGGTGCCTGTGTCTTGCTGATTTTTAGTTTTCCCAATTTATACGCCCATGAGTGGAAGTGCCCTATGCTCTCCAAGCTGTGTTTTTTAGATGTTTCAGGACACACCGTACACTTCTCCAGAGTGGCTGTTGGCAATTTACATCCCACCCATCAGCGTAGCAAGGCTCCCATTACTCCCTGGCCGGTCCTGCATTTCTGGTTTTGACACTTTTTTGCAACATGGCCCTGTTGCCCGCTGGGAAGCCAGACTTCTTTGGAGCGCTGATTTGCCTTTCCAGGTTGCTTGGTTGGCCAAAAAGGGCGTATGCGTTTTTTACTGAATATACTCAGGAAAAAACGCATACGCCCTTTTTGGCCAAGGGCATCATTGTCCACGTTTTGCCGCTTTTCATATGCTTCCAAGGCGATTCGAATCTACCTCCTGAAATCTGTTTCCTGCAATTCTGCCTTGCTTTCAAATCCTCTTCGTTGCCTTCCCTCAATATATTTGTGGACGAGAGTTATCATTTATAACTCTGCAGGTTTGTGAATTGCAGTGCCCTTGAGCTCCATTTTTCAACTCGCTTTTTTGGGAGCTGGCCGCAAAAGCGCAGGATTGCTTCAGGCCCTATTCTGGTTCCGGTCGGCAGGCTAAGCCTGTGGTTAATTCTTCTTCCTGATTGGAAAATAGAGTGACCTGTGCCTGTCCCAACACCTAGAGCTAGTCTCTCATTGGTTCCCCCTCTTCCCGGTCATCCTTAGGACAAATTGCAACCTGTACGGAACAGGAGGTTAAAGGTGCGCATTCTCCAAGGAGGGAGATGGCTAGTAAAGCGGCTGGAATGGTGAACCTGAACACAAGTAGATGAGAATTGAGGTACGTTTTAGAAACCTTTCCCCATTACACGGTGTACCATCTTCTGGGTTTCTCATGCAAGTTTTCGACGTAGGAAGATGCCCTAGAATCTGGAGATTTGGGGCCCATGGGATGGGTACCATGCAGTATTACTGTAAAGGGTCTGTGTTGGCTCACGCAACCTCACCAAACCTCTCAGCCCCAAGAGTGTCCACCCTTAAGTCTCAATCAGCTGTGGGTCTTGATATGGTCAATCCAGGTTGCATCACAGCCCCTGAACGAATTTTGTAAGAATTTCTCTCTCTTTCACTGTCTTTGTTTCATGGGATTTAAAAAGTAATTTATTTTTATAATGGGGTTTAGCTGCTTTTCACGGCTGTGTTTATGCCGCTTTACACCCCCCCCCTTGACTCACTTACAGAGAGTTATCAATACATAGGTTTGAAAATTCTTACTAGTCAGATATATACTTGTGTAGTAAATAGGGGTGTTGAGTCCAGTTCACTGAGCAAGGAGTAGGTTTGTCTATTACATATTGGGTTAATGGAACGGTGTCAGAGCTAATTTGAAACCCTTGTTTTATGCATCACCCCACCTCACCTTTCCCGTTCAGCAGCCATAGTGTGTTTTCTAAACGTGTGACTCTGTTCTGTTTTGTAATTCAGTTCAAGTGTAGCGGTTTTTACATTCCCTCTCTAAGTGATATCTTATGATAAGTGCCTTTTTCTGTGTGACTTATTTCACTTAGAATCGTCGTACCTAAATCCACTCATCGTGCTGCTCCTCGCCTTATGATGTTGATTTCATGGCTGAGTGATATTCCATTGTACTTGAGGACCACAACATCTTTATCAATTTTTCTCTTTCCTAGGATATTGATGGTGTAATGAAGTGGGGATTCTTGTCAGCAGAGCAGCCCTAAACTTTGGGGTGCCTGTGTCTTGCTGATTTTTAGTTTTCCCAATTTCTACGCCCATCATTGGAAGTGAACTATGCACTCCAAGCTGTGTTTTTTAGATGTTTCAGGACACACCGTACACTTCTCCAGAATGGCTGTTGGCAATTTATATCCCGCCCATCAGCGTAGCAAGGCTCCCATTTCTCCATGGCCGGTCTTGCATTTTTGGTTTTGACACTTTTTTCCACATGGCCCTTTTGCCCGCTCGGAAGCGAGACTTCTTTGGAGCGCTGATTTGCCTTTCCAGGTTGCTTGGTTGGCCAAAAAGGGCGTATGCGTTTTTTCCTGAATATATTCAGGAAAAAACGCATACACCCTATTTGGCCAAGGACATCATTGTCCACGTTTTGCCGCTTTTCATGTGCTTTCAAGGCGATTCGAATCTACCTCCTGAAATCTGTTTCCTGCAATTCTGCCTTGCTTTCAAATCCTCTTCGTTGCCTTCCCTCAATATATTTGTGGACGATTGTTATCATTTATAACTCTGCAGGTTTGTGAATTGCAGTGCCCCTGAGCTCCATTTTTCAACTCGCTTTTTTGGGAGCTAGCCGCAAAGTGCAGGATTGCTTCAGGACCTCTTTTGGTTCTGGGGTCTGGCTGAGCTTGTGCTTAATTCTTCTTCCTGATGGGAAAATAGAGTGACCTGTGCCTGTCCCAACACCTAGAGCTAGTTTCTCATTGGTTCCCCCTCTTCCCGTTCATCCTCAGGACAAATTGCAACCTGTACGGAAGAGGAGGTTAAAGGTGCTGAATCTCCAAGGAGGGAGATGGCTAGTAAAACGGTTGGAATGGCGAACCCGAACACAAGGAGATGAGAAATGAGGTGCGTTTTAGAAACCTTTCCCCATCACACGGTGTACCATCTTCTGCATTTCTCATGCACGTTTTCGATGTAGGAAGATGCCCTTGAACCTGGAGATTTGGGACCCATGGGATGGGTACCATGCAGTATTACTTGAAAGGGTCTGCGTTGGCTCACCCAACCTCACCGAACCTCTCAGCCCCAAGAGTGTCCACCCTTATGTCTCAATCAGCTGTGGGTCTAGATATGGTCAATCCAGGTTGCATCACAGCCCCTGAACGAATTTTGGAAGAATTTCTCTCTCTTTCACTGTCTTTGTTTCACGGGTATTGAAAAGTAATTTATTTTTATAATGGTGTTTAGCTGCTTTTCACGGCTGTGTTTATGCCGCTTTACACCCCCTTGACTCACTTACAGAGAGATATCAATACATAGGTTTGAAGATTCTTACTAGTCAGATATATTCTTGTGCGGTGAATAGGGGGTGTTGAGTCCAGTTCACTGAAAAAGGAATAGGTCTTGTCTCTTACATATTGGGTTTATGGAACGGTATCGGAGCTAATTTGAAACACTTGTTTTATGCAACACCCCACCTCACCTTTCCCGTTCAGCAGCCATAGTGTGTTTTCTAAACGTGTGACTCTGTTCTGTTTTGTAATTCAGTTCAAGTGTAGCGGTTTTTACATTCCCTCTCTAAGTGATATCTTATGATAAGTGTCTTTTTCTGTGTGACTTATTTCACTTAGAATCGTCGTACCTAAATCCACTCATCATGCTGCTACTAGCCTTATGACGTTGATTTCTTGGCTGAGTGATATTCCATTGTACATGAGGACCCCAACTTCTTTATCCATTTTTCTCTTTCCTAGGATATTTAAGGTGTAATGAAGTGGGGTTTCTTGTCAACAGAGCAGCCCTAAACTTTGGGGTGCCTGTGTCTTGCTGATTTTTAGTTTTCCCAATTTATACGCCCATGAGTGGAAGTGCCCTATGCTCTCCAAGCTGTGTTTTTTAGATGTTTCAGGACACACCGTACACTTCTCCAGAGTGGCTGTTGGCAATTTACATCCCGCCCATCAGCGTAGCAAGGCTCTGATTTCTACATGGCCGGTCCTGCATTTCTGGTTTGGACACTTTTTTCTGCATGGCCCTTTTGCCCGCTGGGAAGTGAGACATCTTTGTAGCGCTGATTTGCCTTCCCACTTTGCTTGGTTGGCCAAAATGTGCGTATGTGTTTTTTCCTGAATATATTCAGGAAAAAACGCATACGCCCTTTTTGGCCAAGGGCATCATTGTCCACGTTTTGCCGCTTTTCATGTGCTTTCAAGGCGATTCGAATCTACTTCCTGTAATCTGTTTCCTGCAATTCTGCCTTGCTTTCAAATCCTCTTCGTTGCCCTTCCTCAATATATTTGTGGACGAAAGTTATCATTTATAACTCTGCAGGTTTGTGAATTGCAGTGCCCCTGAGCTCCATTTTTCAAGTCGCTTTTTTGGGAGCTGGCTGCAAAAGTGCAGTATTGCTTCAGGACCTATTCTGGTTCCGGTGGGCAGGCTAAGCCTGTGGATAATTCTTCTTCCTGATGGCAAAATAGAGTGACCTGTGCCTGTCCCAACACCTAGAGCTAGTCTCTCATTGGTTCCCCCTCTTCCCGTTCATCCTCAGGACAAATTGCCACCTGTACGGAACAGGAGGTTAAAGGTGCTGATTCTCCAAGGAGGGAGATGGCTAGTAAAGCGGCTGGAATGGCCAACCTGAGCACAAGGAGATGAGAAATGAGGTGCGTTTTAGAAACCTTTCCCGATCACATGGTGTACCATCTTCTGGGTTTCTCATGCATGTTTTTGATGTAGGAAGATGCCCTTGAACCTGGAGATTTGGGACCCATGGGATGGGTACCATGCAGTATTACTTGAAAGGGTCTGCGTTGGCTCACCCAACCTCACCAAACCTCTCAGCCCCAAGAGTGTCCACCCTTATGTCTCAATCAGCTGTGGGTCTAGATATGGTCAATCCAGGTTGCATCACAGCCCCTGAACGAATTTTGTAAGAATTTCTCTCTCTTTCACTGTCTTTGTTTCACGGGTTTTGAAAAGTAATTTATTTTTATAATGGGGTTTAGCTGCTTTTCACGGCTGTGTTTATGCCGCCTTACACCCCCTTGACTCACTTACAGAGAGATATCAATACATAGGTTTGAAGATTCTTACTAGTCAGATATATTCTTGTGCGGTGAATAGGGGGTGTTGAGTCCAGTTCACTGAGCAAGGAGTAGGTCTTGTCTATTACATATTGGGTTTATGGAAGGGTATCGGAGCTAATTTGAAACCCTTGTTTTATGCTTCACCCCACCTCACCTTTCCCGTTCAGCAGCCATAGTGTGTTTTCTAAACGTGTGAATCTGTTCTGTTTTGTAATTCAGTTCAAGTGTAGCGGTTTTTACATTCCCTCTATAAGTGATATATTATGATAAGGGTATTTTTCTGTGTGACTTATTTCACTTAGAGTCGGCGTACCTAAATCCACTCATCGTGATGCTACCAGCCTTATGACGTTGATTTCATGGCTGAGTGATATTCCATTGTACATGAGGACCCCAACTTCTTTATCCATTTTTCTCTTTCCTAGGATATTTAAGGTGTAATGAAGTTGGGGTTCTTGTCAACAGAGCAGCCCTAAACTTTGGGGTGCCTGTGTCTTGCTGATTTTTAGTTTTCCCAATTTATACGCCCATGAGTGGAAGTGCCCTATGCTCTCCAAGCTGTGTTTTTTAGATGTTTCAGGACACACCGTACACTTCTCCAGAGTGGCTGTTGGCAATTTACATCCCACCCATCAGCGTAGCAAGGCTCCCATTACTCCCTGGCCGGTCCTGCATTTCTGGTTTTGACACTTTTTTGCAACATGGCCCTGTTGCCCGCTGGGAAGCCAGACTTCTTTGGAGCGCTGATTTGCCTTTCCAGGTTGCTTGGTTGGCCAAAAAGGGCGTATGCGTTTTTTACTGAATATACTCAGGAAAAAACGCATACGCCCTTTTTGGCCAAGGGCATCATTGTCCACGTTTTGCCGCTTTTCATATGCTTCCAAGGCGATTCGAATCTACCTCCTGAAATCTGTTTCCTGCAATTCTGCCTTGCTTTCAAATCCTCTTCGTTGCCTTCCCTCAATATATTTGTGGACGAGAGTTATCATTTATAACTCTGCAGGTTTGTGAATTGCAGTGCCCTTGAGCTCCATTTTTCAACTCGCTTTTTTGGGAGCTGGCCGCAAAAGCGCAGGATTGCTTCAGGCCCTATTCTGGTTCCGGTCGGCAGGCTAAGCCTGTGGTTAATTCTTCTTCCTGATTGGAAAATAGAGTGACCTGTGCCTGTCCCAACACCTAGAGCTAGTCTCTCATTGGTTCCCCCTCTTCCCGGTCATCCTTAGGACAAATTGCAACCTGTACGGAACAGGAGGTTAAAGGTGCGCATTCTCCAAGGAGGGAGATGGCTAGTAAAGCGGCTGGAATGGTGAACCTGAACACAAGTAGATGAGAATTGAGGTACGTTTTAGAAACCTTTCCCCATTACACGGTGTACCATCTTCTGGGTTTCTCATGCAAGTTTTCGACGTAGGAAGATGCCCTAGAATCTGGAGATTTGGGGCCCATGGGATGGGTACCATGCAGTATTACTGTAAAGGGTCTGTGTTGGCTCACGCAACCTCACCAAACCTCTCAGCCCCAAGAGTGTCCACCCTTAAGTCTCAATCAGCTGTGGGTCTTGATATGGTCAATCCAGGTTGCATCACAGCCCCTGAACGAATTTTGTAAGAATTTCTCTCTCTTTCACTGTCTTTGTTTCATGGGATTTAAAAAGTAATTTATTTTTATAATGGGGTTTAGCTGCTTTTCACGGCTGTGTTTATGCCGCTTTACACCCCCCCCTTGACTCACTTACAGAGAGTTATCAATACATAGGTTTGAAAATTCTTACTAGTCAGATATATACTTGTGTAGTAAATAGGGGTGTTGAGTCCAGTTCACTGAGCAAGGAGTAGGTTTGTCTATTACATATTGGGTTAATGGAACGGTGTCAGAGCTAATTTGAAACCCTTGTTTTATGCATCACCCAACCTCTCCTTTCCCGTTCAGCAGCCATAGTGTGTTTTCTAAACGTGTGACTCTGTTCTGTTTTGTAATTCAGTTCAAGTGTAGCGGTTTTTACATTCCCTCTCTAAGTGATATCTTATGATAAGTGCCTTTTTCTGTGTGACTTATTTCACTTAGAATCGTCGTACCTAAATCCACTCATCGTGCTGCTCCTCGCCTTATGATGTTGATTTCATGGCTGAGTGATATTCCATTGTACTTGAGGACCACAACATCTTTATCAATTTTTCTCTTTCCTAGGATATTGATGGTGTAATGAAGTGGGGATTCTTGTCAGCAGAGCAGACCTAAACTTTGGGGTGCCTGTGTCTTGCTGATTTTTAGTTTTCCCAATTTCTACGCCCATCATTGGAAGTGAACTATGCACTCCAAGCTGTGTTTTTTAGATGTTTCAGGA
The DNA here is from genome assembly GCF_949987535.1 of Balaenoptera acutorostrata. Taxonomy (NCBI): domain Eukaryota; kingdom Metazoa; phylum Chordata; class Mammalia; order Artiodactyla; family Balaenopteridae; genus Balaenoptera; species Balaenoptera acutorostrata. The sequence continues at coordinate 37,644 of NW_026645996.1, forward strand.
CACACCGTACACTTCTCCAGAATGGCTGTTGGCAATTTATATCCCGCCCATCAGCGTAGCAAGGCTCCCATTTCTCCATGGCCGGTCCTGCATTTCTGGTTTTGACACTTTTTTCCACATGGCCCTTTTGCCCGCTCGGAAGCGAGACTTCTTTGGAGCGCTGATTTGCCTTTCCAGGTTGCTTGGTTGGCCAAAAAGGGCGTATGCGTTTTTTCCTGAATATATTCAGGAAAAAACGCATACACCCTATTTGGCCAAGGACATCATTGTCCACGTTTTGCCGCTTTTCATGTGCTTTCAAGGCGATTCGAATCTACCTCCTGAAATCTGTTTCCTGCAATTCTGCCTTGCTTTCAAATCCTCTTCGTTGCCTTCCCTCAATATATTTGTGGACGATTGTTATCATTTATAACTCTGCAGGTTTGTGAATTGCAGTGCCCCTGAGCTCCATTTTTCAACTCGCTTTTTTGGGAGCTAGCCGCAAAGTGCAGGATTGCTTCAGGACCTCTTTTGGTTCTGGGGTCTGGCTGAGCTTGTGCTTAATTCTTCTTCCTGATGGGAAAATAGAGTGACCTGTGCCTGTCCCAACACCTAGAGCTAGTTTCTCATTGGTTCCCCCTCTTCCCGTTCATCCTCAGGACAAATTGCAACCTGTACGGAAGAGGAGGTTAAAGGTGCTGAATCTCCAAGGAGGGAGATGGCTAGTAAAACGGTTGGAATGGCGAACCCGAACACAAGGAGATGAGAAATGAGGTGCGTTTTAGAAACCTTTCCCCATCACACGGTGTACCATCTTCTGCATTTCTCATGCACGTTTTCGATGTAGGAAGATGCCCTTGAACCTGGAGATTTGGGACCCATGGGATGGGTACCATGCAGTATTACTTTAAAGGGTCTGCGTTGGCTCACCCAACCTCACCAAACCTCTCAGCCCCAAGAGTGTCCACCCTTATGTCTCAATTAGCTGTGGGTCTAGATATGGTCAATCCAGGTTGCATCACAGACCCTGAACAATATTGTAAGAATTTCTCTCTCTTTCATTGTCTTTGTTTCACGGGTTTTGAAAAGTAATTTATTTTTATAATGGGGTTTAGCTGCTTTTCACGGCTGTGTTTATGCCGCTTTACACCCCCTTGACTCACTTACAGAGAGATATCAATACATAGGTTTGAAGATTCTTTCTAGTCAGATATATGCTTGTGCGGTGAATAGGGGTTGTTGAGTCCAGTTCACTGAGCAAGGGGTAGGTCTTGTCTATTACCTATTGGGTTTATGGAACGGTATCTGAGCTAATTCGAAACCCTTGTTTTATGCATCACCCCACCTTACCTTTCCCGTTCAGCAGCCATAGTGTGTTTTCTAAACGTGTGACTCTGTTCTGTTTTGTAATTCAGTTCAAGTGTAGCGGTTTTTACATTCCCTCTATAAGTGCTATCTTATGATATGTGTCTTTTTCTGTGTGACTTATTTCACTTAGCATCGTCGTACCTAAATCCACTCATCGTGCTGCTACTAGCCTTATGAGCTTGATTTCATGGCTGTGTGATATTCCATTGTACATGAGGACCACAACTTCTTTATCCATTTTTCTCTTTCCTAGGATATTTAGGGTGTAATGAAGTGTGGGTTCTTGTCAACAGAGCAGCTCTATACTTTGGAGTGCCTGTGTCTTGCTGATTTTTAGTTTTCCCAATTTATACACCCATCAGTTGAAGTGATCTATGCTCTCCAAGCTGTGTTTTTTAGATGTTTCAGGACACACTGTACGCTTCTGCAGAGTAGCTATTTAAATTTACATCCCGCCCATCAGCATAGCAAGGCTCCCATTTCTCCATGGCGGGTCGTGCATTTGTCCTTTTGACACTTTTTTCCACATGGCCCTTTTGCCCGCTCGGAAGCGAGACTTCTTTGGACCGCTGATTTGCCTTTCCAGGTTGCTTGGTTGGCCAAAAAGTGCGTATGCGTTTTTTCCTGAATATATTCAGGAAAAAACGCATACACTCTTTTTGGCCAAGGGCATCATTGTTCACGTTTTGCCGATTTTCATGTGCTTTCAAGGCGATTCGAATCTACTTCCTGAAATCTGTTTCCTGCAATTCTGCCTTGCTTTCAAATCCTCTTCGTTGCCTTCCCTCAATATATTTGTGGACGAGAGTTAACATTTATAACTCTGCAGGTTTGTGAATTGCAGTGCCCCTGAGGTCCATTTTTCAAGTCACTTTTTTGGGAGCTGGCCGCAAAAGCGCAGGATTGCTTCAGGCCCTATTCTGGTTCCGGTTGGCAGGCTTAGCCTGTGGTTAATTTTTCTTCCTGATGGGAAAATAGAGTGACCTGTGCCTCTCCCAACCCCTAGAGCTAGTCTCTCTTTGGTTCCCCCTCTTGCCGTTCATCCTCAGGACAAATTGCAACCTGGATGGAACAGGAGGTTAAAGGTGCTGATTCTCCAAGGAGGGAGATGGCTAGTAAAGGGGCTGGAATGGCGAATCCGAGCACAAGGAGATGAGAAATGACGTGCGTTTTAGAAACCTTTCCCGATTACACGGTCTACCATCTTCTGGGTCTCTCATGCATGTTTTCGACGTAGGAAGATGCCCTTGAACCTGGAGATTTGGGACCCATGGGATGGGTACCATGCAGTATTACTTTAAAGGGTGTGCGTTGGCTCACGCAACCTCACCAAACCTCTCAGCCCCAAGAGTGTCCACCCTTATGTCTCAATCAGCTGTGGGTCTAGATATGGTCAATCCAGGTTGCATCACATCCCCTGAACGAATTTTGTAAGAATTTCTATCTCTTTCACTGTCTTGGTTTCATGGGTTTTGAAAAGTATTTTATTTTTATAATGGGGTTTAGCTGCTTTTCACGGCTGTGTTTATGCCGCTTTACACCCCCTTGACTCACTTACAGAGAGATATCAATACATAGGTTTGAAGATTCTTACTAGGCAGATATATACTTGTGTGGTAAATAGGGGTGTTGAGTCCAGTTCACTGAGCAAGGAGTAGGTCTTGTCTATTACATATTGGGTTTATGGAACGGTATCAGACCTAATTTGAAACCCTTGTTTTATGCATCACCCCACCTCTCCTTTCCCGATCAGCAGCAATAGTGTGTTTTCTAAACGTGTGACTCTGTTCTGTTTTGTAATTCAGTTCAAGTGTAGCGGTTTTTACATTCCCTCTATAAGTGATATCTTATGATAAGTGTCTTTTTCTGTGTGACTTATTTCACTTAGCATCGTCGTACCTAAATCCACTCATCGTGCTGCTACTAGCCTTATGACGTTGATTTCATGGCTGTGTTATATTGCATTGTACATGAGGACCACAACTTCTTTATCCATTTTTCTCTTTCCTAGGATATTTAGGGTGTAATGAAGAGTGGGTTCTTGTCAACAGAGCAGCTCTATACTTTGGAGTGCCTGTGTCTTGCTGATTTTTATTTTTTCCAATTTATACGCTCATGAGTGGAAGTGCCCTATGCTCTCCAAGCTGTGTTTTTTAGATGTTTCAGGACACACCGTACACTTCTCCAGAGTGGCTGTTGGCAATTTACATCCCGTCCATCAGCGTAGCAAGGCTGCCATTACTCCATGGCCGGTCCTGCATTTCTGGTTCTGACACTTTTTTGCAACATGGCCCTTTTCCCCGCTGGGAAGCGAGACTTCTTTGTAGCGCTGATTTGCCTTTCCAGGTTGCTTGGTTGGCCAAAAAGGGCGTATGCGTTTTTTCCTGAATATATTCAGGAAAAAACGCATACGCCCTTTTTGGCCAAGGGCCTCCTTGTCCACGTTTTGCCGCTTTTCATGTGCTTTCAAGGCGATTCGAATCTACCTCCTGAAATCTGTTTCCTGCAATTCTGCCTTGTTTTCAAAGCCTCTTCTTTGCCTTCCCTCAATATATTTGTGGACGAGAGTTATCATTTATAAATCTGGAGGTTTGTGAATTGCAGTGCCCCTGAGATCCATTTTTCAACTCGCTTTTTGGGAGCGGGCCGCAAAAGTGCAGGATTGCTTCAGGCCCTCTTCTGGTTCTGGGGGGCAGGCTGAGCTTTTGGTTAATTCTTCTTCCTGATGGGAAAATAGAGTGGCCTGTGCCTGTCCCAACACCTATAGCTAGTCTCTCATTGGTTCCCCCTCTTCCCGTTCATCCTCAGGACAAATTGCAACCTGTACGGAACAGGAGGTTAAACGTGCTGATTCTCCAAGGAGGGAGATGGTTAGTAAAACGGTTGGAATGACGAACCCGAGCACAAGGATATGAGAAATGAGATGCGTTTTAGAAACCTTTCCCGATTACACGGTGTACCATCTTCTGGGTTTCTCATGCATGTTTTCGACGTAGGAAGATGACCTTGAACCTGGAGATTTGGGGCCCATGGTTGGGTACCATGCAGTATTACTTTAAAGGGTCTGCGTTGGCTCACCCAACCTCACCAATACTCTCCGCCCCAAGAGTGTCCACCCTTATGTCTCAATCAGCTGTGGGTCTAGATATGGTCAATCCAGGTTGCATCACAGCACCTGAACGAATTTTGTAAGAATTTCTCTCTCTTTCACTGTCTTTGTTTCATGGGTTTTGAAAAGTAATTTATTTTTATAATGGGTTTTAGCTGCTTTTCACGGCTGTGTTTGTGCCGCTTTACACCCCTCCCCTTGACTCACTTACTGAGAGTTATCAATACATAGGTTTGAAAATTCTTACTAGTCAGATATATTCTTGTGCGGTAAATAGGGGGTGTTGAGTCCAGTTCATTGAGCAAGGGGTAGGTCTTGTCTATTACATATTGGGTTTATGGAACGGTATCGGAGCTAATTTGAAACCCTTGTTTTATGCATCACCCCACCTCTCCTTTCCCATTCAGCAGCCATAGTGTGATTTCCAAACGTGTGACTCTGTTCTGTTTTGTAATTCAGTTCAAGTGTAGCGGTTTGTACATTCCCTCTATAAGTGATATCTTATGATAAGTGTCTTTTTCTGTGTGACTTATTTCACTTAGCATCGTCGTACCTAAATCCACTCATCGTGCTGCTACTAGCCTTATGACGTTGATTTCATGGCTGTGTGATATTCCTTTGTACATGAGGACCACAACTTCTTTATCCATTTTTCTCTTTCCTAGGATATTTAGGGTGTAATGAAGTGTGGGTTCTTGTCAACAGAGCAGCTCTATACTTTGGAGTGCCTGTGTCTTGCTGATTTTTAGTTTTCCCAATTTATACACCCATCAGTGGAAGTGACCTATGCTCTCCAAGCTGTGTTTTTTAGATGTTTCAGGACACACTGTACACTTCTCCAGAATAGCTATTGGCAATTTACATCCCGCCCATCAGCATAGCAAGGCTCCCATTTCTCCATGGACGGTCCTGCATTTCTCGTTTTGACACTTTTTTCCACAAGGCCCTTTTGCCCGCTCGGAAGCGAGACTTCTTTGGAGCGCTGATTTGCCTTTCCAGGTTGCTTGGTTGGCCAAAAAGGGCGTATGCGTTTTTTCCTGAATATATTCAGGAAAAAACGCATACACTCTTTTTGGCCAAGGGCATCATTGTCCACGTTTTGCCGATTTTCATGTGCTTTCAAGGCGATTCGAATCTACCTCCTGAAATCTGTTTCCTGCAATTCTGCCTTGCTTTCAAATCCTCTTCGTTGCCTTCCCTCAATATATTTGTGGACGAGAGTTAACATTTATAAATCTGGAGGTTTGTGAATTGCAGTGCCCCTGAGCTCCATTTTTCAACTCGCTTTTTTGGGAGCTGGCCGCAAAAGGGCAGGATTGCTTCACGGCCTCTTCTGGTTCTGGGGTCTGGCTGAGCTTGTGGTTAATTCCTCTTTCTGATGGGAAAATAGAGGGACCTGTGCCTGTCCCAACACCTAGAGCTAGTCTCTCATTGGTTCCCCCTCTTCCCGTTCATCCTCAGGACAAATTGCAACCTGTACGGAACAGGAGGTTAAAGGTGCTGATTCTCCAAGGAGGGAGATGGCTAGTAAAGTGGCTGGAATGGCCAACCCGAGCACAAGGAGATGAGAAATGAGGTGCGTTCTAGAAACCTTTCCCGATCACACGGTGTACCATCTTCTGGGTTTCTCATGCATGTTTTCCATGTAGGAAGATGCCCTTGAACCTGGAGATTTGGGACCCATGGGATGGGTACCATGCAGTATTACTTTAAAGGGTGTGCGTTGGCTCACCCAACCTCACCAAACCTCTCAGCCCCACGACTGTCCACCCTTATGTCTCAATCAGCTCTGGGTCTAGATATGGTCAATCCAGGTTGCATCATAGCCCCTGAAAGAATTTTGTAAGAATTTCTCTCTCTTTCACTGTCTTTGTTTCATGGGTTTTGAAAAGTAATTTATTTTTATAATGGGGTTTAGCTGCTTTTCACGGCTGTGTTTATGCCGCTTTACACACCCTTGACTCACTTACAGAGAGATATCAATACATAGGTTTGAAGATTATTACTAGTCAGATATATTCTTGTGCGGTGAATAGGGGGTGTTGAGTCCAGTTCACAGAGCAAGGAGTAGGTCTTGTGTATTACATATTGGCTTTATGGAACGGTATCAGAGCTAATTTGAAACCCTTGTTTTATGCATCACCCCACCTCACCTTTCCCGTTCAGCAGCCATAGTGTGTTTTCTGAACGTGTGACTCTCTTATCTTTTGTAATTCAGTTCAAGTGTAGCGGTTTTTACATTCCCTCTATAAGTGATATCTTATGATAAGTGTCTTTTTATGTGTGACTTATTTCACTTAGAATCGTGAAACCTAAATCCACTCATTGTGCTGCTACTAGCCTTATGACGTTGATTTCATGGCTGAGTGATATTCCATTGAACATGAGGACCACCACTTCTTTATCCATTTTTCTGTTTCCTAGGATATATAAGGTGTAATGAAGTGGGGATTCTTGTCAACAGAGCCGCCGTAAATTTGGGGTGCCTGTGTCTTGCTGATTTTTAGTTTTCCCAATTTATACGCCCATGAGTGGAAGTGCCCTATGCTCTCCAAGCTGTGTTTTTTAGATGTTTCAGGACACACCGTACACTTCTCCAGAGTGGCTGTTGGCAATTTACATCCCGCCCATCAGCGTAGCAAGGCTCCCATTTCTCCATGGCCGGTCCTGCATTTCTGGTTTGGACACTTTTTTCCGCATGGCCCTTTTGCCCACTGGGAAGCGAGACTTCTTTGTAGCGCTGATTTGCCTTTCCAGGTTGCTTGGTTGGCCAAAAAGGGCGTATGCATTTTTTCCTGAATATATTCAGGAAAAAAAGCATACGCGCTTTTTGACCAAGGGTATCGTTGTCCACGTTTTGCCGCTTTTCATGTGCTTTTAAGGCGATTCGAATCTACCTCCTGAAATCTGTATCTTGCAATTCTGCCTTGCTTTCAAAGCCTCTTCGTTGCCTTCCCTCAATATATTTGTGGACGAGAGTTATCATTTATAACTCTGCAGGTTTGGGAATTGCAGTGCCCCTGAGCTCCATTTTTCAACTCGCTTTTTTGGGAGCTGACCGCAAAAGCACAGGATTGCTTCAGGCCCTATTCTGGTTCCGGTTGGCAGGCTAAGCCTGTGGTTAATTCTTCTTCCTGACGGGAAAATAGAGTGACCTGTGCCTGTCTCAACACCTAGAGCTAGTCTCTCATTGGTTCCCCCTCTTCCCGTTCATCCTCAGGACAAATTGCAACCTGTACGGAACAGGAGGTTAAAGGTGCTCATTCTCCAAGGAGGGAGATGGCTAGTAAAGCGGCTGAAATGGTGAACCTGAACACAAGTACATGAGAAATGAGGTGCGTTTTAGAAACCTTTCCCCATTACACGGTGTACCATCTTCTGGGTTTCTCATGCAAGTTTTCGACGTAGGAAGATGCCCTAAAACCTGGAGATTTGGGGCCCATGGGATGGGTAACATGCAGTATTACTGTAAAGGGTCTGCGTTGGCTCACCCAACCTCACCAAACCTCTCAGCCCCAGGAGTGTCCACCTTTATGTCTCAATCAGCTGTGGGTCTAGATATGGTCAATCCAGGTTGCATCACAGCCCCTGAACGAATTTTGTAAGAATTTCTATCTCTTTCACTGTCTTGGTTTCATGGGTTTTGAAAAGTAATTTATTTTTATAATGGGGTTTAGCTGCTTTTCACGGCTGTGTTTATGCCGCTTTAAACCCCTACCCCCTTGACTCACTTACAAAGAGTTATCAATACATAGTTTTGAAGATTCTTACTAGTCAGATATATTCTTGTGCATTAAATAGGGGGTGTTGAGTCCAGTTCACTGAGCAAGGAGTAGGTCTTGTCTATTACATATTGGGTTAATGAAACGGTATCGGAGCTAATTTGAAACCCTTGTTTTATGCATCACCCCACCTCTCCTTTCCCGTTCAGCAGCCATAGTGTGTTTTCTAAACGTGTGACTCTGTTCTGTTTTGTAATTCAGTTCAAGTGTAGCGGTTTTTACATTCCCTCTATAAGTGATATCTTATGATAAGTGTCGTTTTCTGTGTGACTTATTTCACTTAGAATCGTCATACCTAAATCCACTCATCGTGCCGTTACTAGCCTTATGACATTGATTTCATGCCTGAGTGATATTCCATTGTACTTGAGGACCACAACTTCTTTTTCAATTTTTCTCTTTCCTAAGATATTTAAGGTGTAATGAAGTGGGGGTTCTTGTCAACAGAGCACCCCTAAACTTTGGGGTGCCTTGTCTTGCTGATTTTTAGTTTTCCCAATTTATACGCCCATGAGTGGAAGTGCCCTATGCTCTCCAAGCTGTGTTTTTTAGATGTTTCAGGACACACCGTACACTTCTCCAGAGTGGCTGTTGGCAATTTATATCCCGCCCATCAGCGTAGCAAGGCTCCCATTTCTCCATGGCCGGTCCTGCATTTCTGCTTTGGACACTTTTTTCCGCATGGCCCTTTTGCCCGCTGGGAAGCCAGACTTCTTTGGAGCGCTGATTTGCCTTTCCATGTTGCTTGGTTGGCCAAAAAGGGCGTATGCGTTTTTTCCTGAATATATTCAGGAAAAAAACGCATACGCCCTTTTTGGCCAAGGACATCATTGTCCAGTTTTGCTGCTTTTCATGTGCTTTCAAGGTGATTCGAATCTACCTCCTGAAATCTGTTTCCTGCAATTCTGCCTTGCTTTCAAAGCCTCTTCGTTGCCTTCCCTCAATATATTTGTGGACAAGAGGTATCATTTAAAACTCTGCAGGTTTGTGAATTGCAGTGCCCCTGAGCTCCATTTTCCAACTCGCTTTTTTGGGAGCTGGCCGCAAAAGCGCAGGATTGCTTCAGGCCCTCTTCTGGTTCTGGGTGGCAAGCTGAACTTGGGGTTATTTCTTCTTCCTGATGGGAAAATAGAGTGACCTCTGCCTGTGCCAACACCTAGAGCTAGTCTCTCATTGGTTCCCCCTCTTCCCGTTCATCCTCAGGACAAATTGCCACCTGTACGGAACAGGAGGTTAAAGGTGCTGATTCTCCATGGAGGGAGATGGCTAGTAAAGCGGCTGGAATGGCGAACCCGAGCACAAGGAGATGAGAAATGAGGTGCGTTTTAGAAACCTTTCCCGATCACATGGTGTACCATCTTCTGGGTTTCTCATGCATGTTTTTGACGTAGGAAGATGCCCTTGAACCTGGAGATTTGGGACCCATGGGATGGGTACAATGCAGTATTACTTTAAAGGGTATGTGTTGGCTCATGCAACCTCACCAAACCTCTGAGCCCCAAGAGTGTCCACCCTTATGTCTCAATCAGCTGTGGGTCTAGATATGGTCAATCCAGGTTGCATCACAGCCCCTGAACGAATTTTGTAAGAATGTCTCTCTCTTTCACTGTCTTTGTTTCACGGGTTTTGAAAAGTAATTTATTTTTATAATGGGGTTTAGCTGCTTTTCACGGCTGTGTTTATGCCGCTTTACACCCCCTTGACTCACTTACAGAGAGATATCAATACATAGGTTTGAAGATTCTTACTAGTCAGATATATTCTTGTGCGGTGAATAGGGGGTGTTGAGTCCAGTTCACTGAGCAAGGAGTAGGTCTTGTCTACTACATATTGGGTTTATGGAACGGTATCTGAGCTAATTTGAAACCCTTGTTTTATGCATCACCCCACCTCACCTTTCCCGTTCAGCAGCCATCGTGTGTTTTCTGAACGTGTGACTCTGTTCTGTTTTGTAATTCAGTTCAAGTGTAGCGGTTTTTACATTCCCTCTATAAGTGATTTCTTATGATAAGTGTCTTTTTCTGTGTGACTTATTTCACTTAGAATCGTCGTACCTAAATCCACTCATCGTGCTGCTACTAGCCTTATGACGATGATTTCATGGCTGAGTGATATTCCATTGTGCATGAGGACCACAACTTCTTTATCCATTTTTCTCTTTCCTAGGATATTTAAGGTGTAATGAAGTGGGGGTTCTTGTCAACAGAGCAGCCCTAAACTTTGGGGTGCCTGTGTCTTGCTGATTTTTAGTTTTCCCAATTTATACGCCCATGAGTGGAAGTGCCCTATGCTCTCCAAGCTGTGTTTTTTAGATGTTTCAGGACACACCGTACGCTTCTCCAGAGTGGCTGTTGGCAATTTACATCCCGCCCATCAGCGTAGCTAGGCTCCCATTTCTCCATGGCCGGTCCTGCATTTCTGGTTTGGACATTTTTTCCGCATGGCCCTTTTGCCCGCTGGGAAGCCAGACTTCTTTGGAGCGCTGATTTGCCTTTCCAGGTGGCTTGGTTGGCCAAAAAGGGCGTATGCGTTTTTTCCTGAATATATTCAGGAAAAAACGCATACGCCCTTTTTGACCAAGGGCATCATTGTCCACGTTTTGCCGTTTTTCATGTGCTTTCAAGGCGATTCGAATCTACCTCCTGAAATCTGTTTCCTGCAATTCTGCCTTGCGTTCAAAGCCTCTTCGTTGCCTTCCCTCAATATATTTGTGGACGAGAGTTATCATTTATAACTCTGCAGGTTTGTGAATTGCAGTGCCCCTGAGCTCCATTTTTCCAGTCGCTTTTTTGGGAGCTGGCCGCAAAAGTGCAGGATTGCTTCAGGCCCTCTTCTGGTTCTGGGGGGCAGGCCGAGCTTGTGGTTAATTCTTCTTCCTGATGGGAAAATAGAGTGACCTGTGCCTGTTCCAACCCCTAGAGCTAGTCTCTCATTGGTTCCCCCTCTTCCCGTTCATCCTCAGGACAAATTGCAACCTGTACGGAACAGGAGGTTAAAGGTGCTGATTCTCCAAGGAGGGAGGTGGCTAGTAAAGCGGCTGGAATGGCGAACCCGAGCACAAGGAGATGAGAAATGAGGTGCGTTTTAGAAACCTTTCCCGATCACACGGTGTACCATCTTCTGGGTTTCTCATGCATGTTTTCGACGTAGGAAGATGCCCTTGAACCTGGAGATTTGGGACCCATGGGATGGGTACCATGCAGTATTACTTTAAAGGGTCTGCGTTGGCTCATGCAACCTCACCAAACCTCTGAGCCCCAAGAGTGTCCACCCTTATGTCTCAATCAGCTGTGGGTCTAGATATGGTCAATCCAGGTTGCATCACAGCCCCTGAACGAATTTTGTAAGAATTTCTCTCTCTTTCACTGTCTTTGTTTCACGGGTTTTGAAAAGTAATTTATTTTTATAATGGGGTTTAGCTGCTTTTCACGGCTGTGTTTATGCCGCCTTACACCCCATTGACTCACTTACAGAGAGATATCAATACAAAGGTTTGAAGATTCTTACTAGTCAGATATATGCTTGTGTGGTGAATAGGGGGTGTTGAGTCCAGTTCAGTGAGCAAGGAGTAGGTCTTGTCTATTACATATTGGGTTTATGGAACGGTATCTGAACTAATTTGAAACCCTTGTTTTATGCATCACCCCACCTCACCTTTCCCGTTCAGCAGCCATAGTGTGTTTTCTGAACGTGTGACTCTGTTCTGTTTGTAATTCAGTTGAAGTGTAGCGGTTTTTACATTCCCTCTATAAGTGATTTCTTATGATAAGTGTCTTTTTCTGTGTGACTCATTTCACTTAGAATCGTCGTACCTAAATCCACTCATCGTGCTGCTACTAGCCTTATGACGATGATTTCATGGCTGAGTGATATTCCATTGTGCATGAGGACCACAACTTCTTTTTCCACTTTTCTCTTTCCTAGGATATTTAAGGTGTAATGAAGTGGGGGTTCTTGTCAACAGAGCAGCCCTAAACTTTGGGGTGCCTGTGTCTTGCTGATTTTTAGTTTTCCCAATTTATACGCCCATGAGTGGAAGTGCCCTATGCTTTCCAAGCTGTGTTTGTTAGATATTTCAGGACACACCATACACTTCTCCAGAGTGGCTGTTGGCAATTTACATCCCGCCCATCAGCGTAGCAGGCTCCGATTTCTCCATGGCCGGTCCTGCATTTCTGGTTTGGACACTTTATTCTGCATGGCCCTTTTGCCCGCTGGGAAGCCAGACTTCTTTGTAGCGCTGATTTGCCTTTCTAGGTTGCTTGGTTTGCCAAAAAGGGCGTATGCGTTTTTCCCTGAATATATTCAGGAAAGAATGCATACGCCCTTTTTGGCCAAGGGCATCATTGTTCACGATTTGCCGCTTTTCATGTGCTTTCAAGGCGATTCGAATCTACCTCATGAAATCTGTTTCCTGCAATTCTGACTTGCTTTCAAATCCTCTTCGTTGCCTTCCCTCAATATATTTGTGGACGAGAGTTATCATTTATAACTCTGCAGGTTTGTGAATTGCAGTGCCCCTGAGCTCCATTTTTCAAGTTGCTTTTTTGGGAGCTGGCCGCAAAAGTGCAGGATTGCTTCAGGACCCATTCTGGTTCCGGTGGGCAGGCTAAGCATGTGGTTAATTCTTCTTCCTGATCGCAAAATACAGTGATCTTGGCCTGTCGCAACACCTAGAGCTAGTCTCTCATTGGTTCCCCCTCTTCCCGTTCATCCTCAGGACAAATTGCAACCTGTATGAAACAGGAGGTGAAAGGTGCTGATTCTCCAAGGAGGGAGATGGCTAGTAAAGCGGCTGGAATGGCAAACCCGAGCACAAGGAGATGAGAAATGAGGTGCGTTTTAGAAACCTTTCCCGATCACACGGTGTACCATCTTCTGGGTTTCTCATGCATGTTTTCCACGTAGGAAGATGCCCTTGAACCTGGAGATTTGGGACCCATGGGATGGGTACCATGCAGTATTACTTGAAAGGGTCTGCGTTGGCTCATGCAACCTCACCAAACCTCTCAGCCCCAGGAGTGTCCACCCTTAGGTCTCAAAGAGCTGTGGGTCTAGATATGGTCAATCCAGGTTGCATCACAGCCCCTGAACGAATTTTGTAAGAATTTCTCTCTCTTTCACTGTCTTTGTTTCACGGGTTTTGAAAAGTAATTTATTTTTATAATGGGGTTTAGCTGCTTTTCACAGCTGTGTTTATGCCGCCTTACACCCCATTGACTCACTTACAGAGAGATATCAATACATAGGTTTGAAGATTCTTACTATTCAGATATATTCTTGTGTGGTGAATAGGGGGTGTTGAGTCCAGTTCAGTGAGCAAGGAGTAGGTCTTGTCTATTACATATTGGGTTTATGGAACAGTATCTGAGCTAATTTGAAACCCTTGTTTTATGCATCACCCCACCTCACCTTTCCCGTTCAGCAGCCATAGTGTGTTTTCTAAACGTGTGACTCTGTTCTGTTTTGTAATTCAGTTCAAGCGTAGCGGTTTTTACATTCCCTCTATAAGTGATATCTTATGATAAGTGTCGTTTTCTGTATGATTTATTTCACTTAGAATCGTCGTACCTAAATCCACTCATCGTGCTGCTACTAGCCTTATGACGTTGTTTTCATGGCTAAGTGATATTCCATTGCACATGAGGACCAGAACTTCTTTATCCATTTTTCTCTTTCCTAGGATATTTAAGGTGTAATGAAGTGGGGGTTCTTGTCAACAGAGCAGCCCTAAACTTTGGAGTGCCTGTGTCTTGCTGATTTTTATTTTCCCAATTTATACGCCCATGTGTGGAAGTGCCCTATGCTCTCCAAGCTGTGTTTTTTAGATGTTTCAGGACACACCGTACACTTCTCCAGAGTGGCTGTTGGCAATTTACATCCCGCCCATCAGCGTAGCAAAGCTCCCATTTCTCCATGGCCGGTCCTGCATTTCTGGTTTGGACACTTTTTTCCGCATGGCCCTTTTGCCCGCTGGGAAGCCAGACTTCTTTGTAGTGCTGATTGGCCTTTCTAGGTTGCTTGGTTGGCCAAAAAGGGCGTATGCGTTTTATCCTGAATATATTCAGGAAAAAACACATACGCCCTTTTTGGCCAAGGGCATCTTTGATCACGATTTGCCGCTTTTCATGGGCTTTCAAGGCGATTCGAATCTACCTCCTGAAATCTGTTTCCTGCAATTCTGCCTTGCTTTCAAATCCTCTTCGTTGCCTTCCCTCAATATATTTGTGGATGAGAGTTATCATTTATAACTCTGCAGGTTTGTGAATTGCAGTGCCCCTGAGCTCCATTTTTCAAGTCGCTTTTTTGGGAGTTGGCCGCAAAAGTGCAGGATTGCTTCAGGACCTATTCTGGTTCCGGTGGGCAGGCTAAGCCTGTGGTTAATTCTTCTTCCTGATGGCAAAATAGCGTGACCTGTGCCTGTCCCAACACCTAGAGCTAGTCTCTCATTGGTTCCCCCTCTTCCCATTCATCCTCAGGACAAATTGCAACCTGTACGGAACAGGAGGTTAAAGGTGCTGATTCTCCAAGGAGGGAGATGGCTATTAATGCGGCTGGAATGGCCAACCCGAGCAAAAGGAGATGAGAAATGAGGTGTGTTTTAGAAACCTTTCCCGATCACACGGTGTACCATCTTCTGGGTTTCTCATGCATGTTTTCGATGTAGGAAAATGCCCTTGAACTTGGAGATTTGGGACCCATGGGATGGGTACCATGCAGTATTACTTTAAAGGGTCTGTGTTGGCTCACCCAACCTCACCAAACCTCTCAGCCCCAAGAGTGTCCACCCTTATGTCTCAATCAGCTGTGGGTCTAGATATGGTCAATCCAGGTTGCATCACAGCCCCTGAACGAATTTTGTAAGAATTTCTCTCTCTTTCACTGTCTTTGTTTCACGGGTTTTGAAAAGTAATTTATTTTTATAATGGGGTTTAGCTGCTTTTCACGGTTGTGTTTATGCCGCCTTACACCCCCTTGACTCACTTACAGAGAGATATCAATACATAGGTTTGAAGATTCTTACTAGTCAGATATATTTTTGTGCGGTGAATAGGGGGTGTTGAGTCCAGTTCACTGAGCAAGGAGTAGGTCTTTTCTATTACATATTGGGTTTATGGAACGGTATCTGAGCTAATTTGAAACCCTTGTTTTATGCATCACCCCACCTCACCTTTCCCGTTTAGCAGCCATAGTGTGTTTTCTGAACGTGTGATTCTGTTCTGTTTTGTAATTCAGTTCAAGTGTAACGGATTTTAGCTTCCCTCTATAAGTGATATCTTATGATAAGTGTCGTTTTCTGTGTGACTTATGTCACTTAGAATCGTCGTACCTAAATCCACTCATCGTGCTGCTACTAGCCTTATGACGTTGATTTCATGCCTGAGTGATATTCCATTGTACATGAGGACCACAACTTTTTAATCCATTTTTCTCTTTCCTAGGATATTTAAGGTGCAATGAAGTGGAGTTTCTTTTAATCAGAGCAGCGCTAAGCTTTCGGTTGCCTGTGTCTTTTTGATTTTTAGTTTTCCCATTTTATACGCCCATGAGTGGAAGTGCCCTATTCTCTCTAGCTCTGTTTTTTAGATGTTTTAGGAAACACCATACCCTTCTCCAGACTCGCCATTGGCAATTTACATCCCGCCCATCAGTGTAACAAGGCTCCCTTTCCTCCTTGGCCTCTCCTGGATTTCTTGGTTTTACACTTTTTTAGGAAGTTCCTTTTGACCGATGGGAAGTGAGACCTCTTTGTAGTGCTCATTTGCATTTCCGGCTTGCTTGGTTTGCCAATAAGGGCCTATGCGTTTTTTTTTGAATTTATTCAGGAAAAAACGCATACACCCTTTTTGGCCAAGTGCATGCTTGTCGACGTTTGGCCGCTTTTCATGTGCTTTAGTGGCGATTCGAATCTAACTCCTGAAATTTGTTTCCTGCAATTCTGCCTTGCTTTCCAATCCTTTTCGTTGCCTTCCCTCAATATAATTTTGGACGATAATTATAATTTAATACTCTGCAGGTTTGTGAATTGCAGTGCCCCTGAGCTCCATTTTTCAACTCGCTTTTTGGGAGCTTCCCGCAGAGCCGCTGGTTTGCTTCTGGCCCTGCTCTGGTTCTCAGTGGCAGGCTAAGCCTTTGCTTAATTCTTCTTCCTGATTGGAAATTAGAGTGACATGTGCCTGTCCGAGCATCTAGGGCTTGGCTCTCCTTGTTTCTCCTCCTTCCCCTTTTTCCTTAGGACAAATTCCAAATTCTGTGCAACTGGATGTTGAAGGTGCTGACATCCTCAAGTGGGGAGATTTTAAGGAAAAAGGCTGGAGGGGTGAATCCAACAACCAGGAAATTAGGAGTTTTGGTTCCTTTTCCAAAATCTTCCTGATCCAACCGTGTTCCATCTTCTGGGTGTCACAGGCATGTTTTAGCTGTAGGAAAGGTCCCGTGTATGTAAGGCGAACACCAGGGATTTTTCCAAATCAGTATCTCCCCAAGCTCCAATCTGGGGAATTTTTAAGCTACTGGTACATGTGTGTTCATTAAGGGACTTGGGCTGTAGGCAGAGTCCGAACTTTAGATGATTGAAGTCTTCAGGTTCAGAAACGCTCACCATCGGCCTCCTTTAGTTTCCATTTTATCTGTAGTTGATAGATGATGTCGATATAGATATCTATTGTTTTTCAGATTATTTCCCCTTAGGGGTCATTAAAAAATATTGAGTATAGTTCCCTGTGCTATACAGTAGATCCTTGTTGATGATATATTTTATACATAGCAGTGTGTATATGTTAATCCGAAACTGTTAATTTATCCCTCCTCCCACCTTTCCCCTTTGGTAATAAAAAAATATAAGATTTTATACTTCTCAGAAATCTAGGAGCTGAAAGAGAGGTATCATTTTCAATGGAAAATCATTCAAAACAAGGTTGAAACTTCAACCAAGATTATTAGATGTACATCCTTGGAAAGAAATCACTGCATTTCACTACTGTTGACCTGACAAATAAGACAAACCCCTCCACTGAACTTCCTTATAATAAAGTGATGGAAATATCAAATGGAAGTGTTAGAAACATCTTATTTTACACGAGCCTTATACACTGCTCTATGTTAATTACAGTTTGGCTCACACATCTGTTCATTGAAGTTACAATGTTCTCAAATTCTGTTACTGATCCTGCAGAGTGGGCCCCAACAAGGGTCTCCCTGCCCAGTGTCATTGGAGCCAACAGATCGAGACTGACTTTGGTTCAGAAACAAAGGAAAACTTTATATTTTAATCAGAGAATGGAGAGGTGAGAGTGTGTGCTCCCCTGCGGGTTGTGGGCCGGGCTGCTGTGTAGGGATCCTGTCAGCATCAGCCGGAAGGAGGGGGCAGAGCTCTCGAGGGCCGGGTTGGCTGGAGCTCAGGCTCTATGTCGCAGAGTCTGCACAGGGCCCCACGAGCTGAGGTGTCGGCCCAGCCATTTTGCACTAGGAAATCGGGTCTGAAGTGCCGGGTGTGGGACCTCTGCATGTGGAAACCTAGGAGCAAGTGAAATTAGACAAAGTACAAAGGACAAAATGGTTAAACTTTATTTTATTGCCCAGATTCTATTTTTATCTCCCAGGAATTTTTAATGGGCTTTGCCAGTGACAAAGCCCTCCTCTGCCTTTTGTCCCATTCCTCATTCGTGGGGCACTGAGGGTGCAGACACCTCTTCTGTAAATGCTTCGTGCTGAGTTGGGTGTCCTCATACCTGGGGGGAGGGGCAGGACTTCTCTCCAGCAGCCTCCAGGTGAGGTGGATTGTCCCCAGGCCTCCTCCCTCACTGCTCGTCTGCCTGAGCACCAGCATTGGAAGTTTCATAGATTCTAATGACCTTTAAGGGTCCAGGAAAGAGATGTTCAGAGACGTTGCGGGGCGGGTGGGCGGTTTTACCCTGCTCCACATTGGTTCGACCCCCTTAGGCTGACGGTTTCTGCCAGCCTAGATGCTCTGACCAGTAGTCTGCGCTTTCTTCAGTTAGGCCACTGAATTAACGTACAAACAGCACCAGGTATCAGAGCCCTGCTTGCTCAACTCCCAGACAGTCCAGGGCTGGTGCTGATCCAGGACCATGACGGCCACTCAGTCAACGGCCTTTTGAAGTAGCCAGGAGTACAGCCGGTCTCATTGGCCTCCGTCACCGCGGTGTCTGTAGGCTTTTCTATGGTGGCAGCGTTATTTACGGTTCCCCTGCCAAGTTTATTAGCTCCGCTCTGGGTGCAGTAAGTCCTGTAAGCAATAGTCTGCTCTTTTGGGGCACACTCTTGTTGTTTTCTGAGAGAAACTCCAGGTCAAGTGACGGTCACACGAGTCGTCATGGGGGCCCATTGCCCCCGGTTGTCTCTCTGGAGGTTGGTGTTGGACGGCCTCCTCACTCGAGGTCATTGTGCCCACGGAGCAATCCCTGCAACTTCAGGGCATGGTGGGTGGTTAGGATCACCAAGTGGCATCCTTTACCCTTACGAGGGAGCTGGACTTGCGGGCTGCTGATTTCCAGGTTTTTAGATACCCCCAGTATCCTGGTCAGATGGGGTGGCTGGCCAATGCCTGGAGGGCATTCTTGCATTGTTCCATTTCAAGTGGTCCCAGTTTTTGCACTAATACTCCAAGGGCGATTCGCCTTGGACCAGGAATGTAAAGGTCAAAGGGTTTAGCTAACTTAAGGAGGTCCAGGGCAAGGGTCTGAATTGACTGCACTTTCCCTTCTTGAAAGGCCGCTTCTGGATTCTATTCAAAAGGATCATCATCTTTTCCTTTCAGTGTTTCATATAGAGGCCCAGTTATTGGACTGTAGTTAGGGATCCAGATGCAGCAAACCCCGGTCTCCCCAGGAACCCCTAAGCTGTCTTCTAGTTTTAGGAAGGGTGAGGCTGCAAATGGCTTCTTCCCTTTCCTGGGGTGGGCTTCTCCGACCTTCTGTGTGAATGAAACCCAGGAAGGTCACCTTAGTTTGTGATATTTGAGCCTTTTTCTTGGACACCTTCTATCTTTTATTGGCTAGGTAGTTCAGAGGCCTCCTTAGTCGGGCTGGTGATCAGAATGTCATCTGCATATTGAAGGAGGGTTCCCTTCTCCAGAGGTAGATCTTTTAGGTCTTTAGCTAACGTTTCCCAAAAGATGGTGTGGGGATTTTTGAACCCCTGGGGCAGGACGGCCCGGCAGCATTGTTTTTGTTGTATGTTGAGTCCTGCCACTCACAGCCAAAATTTCTTGTGACTCTGGGACTAATGGAATACAGAAGAAGGCATCATTGAAGTCTAATACAGAATACCATGTCCTGGTGGATGGTAGAATGACCAGCAGGGTGTAGGAATTTGGAACTACTAGATGTATATCCTCTGTGGCTTCACTGACTGTCCTGTCGTCCTCTACCAGGTACCCAGCAGCCCACGGGGCTCTTGTGGTCAGGCCCCTCCCAGGATATGGAGCTCACCTGGGCAGGTACCCAGCAGCCCATGGGACTCTCGGTGTTAGGCCACTCCCAGGATATGGAGTTCACCTGGGCATGTACCCAGCAACCCATGGGGCCCTCATGGTCAGGCCCCTCCCAGGATATGGAGCTCACCTGGGCAGGTATGCAGCAGCCCACAGGGCTCTCGTGGGCAGGCCCCTCCCTGGATATGGAGCTCCCCTGGACAGGTACCCTGGCAGGGCTGGGCACACAGGAACCGTGCACATAGCCCTCATTGCAGAGCACCCCCAGCACAACTGTAACTCAGAGCTGACACAGAGCACCTCAGAGCAGAGCTTGAACTAACAAACAGCAGCTCCAACAGGTCTGTGACCCTAGGCTTCACTCTGTGCGGCCTCCCTCTGCCTGGTCTTCCAGGGGCTTCCACTGCAGCCGGGGCACCAGGCCTCTGTCTCCACCCACCACCCCTCCTCTCCCTGACTCCTGGGTTCCTCTCATTAGCAGAGGGTCTTCTTGAAGTTGTCTCCCACTCATGAACCAGATAAAATGATTAGAAAACAAGCCAGGGCTGCCGCCCCTTATCTATCCTGACTCTCGGGACCCTACACCTGTTCCTTGGATCTGGCCGGTGCAGCAAGGCACATTTTCTGCAACTCTGAGCCCCTGAGGGGCGAGGATTGGCTGACCTGTGCAGCCTGACCCGGCCAGCCAGCCCTTCCCAGTTGTGCCTGGGTTGAGGTCAATATAAACACCCCTCCAGGCAGCAAAAGCCTCTGCAGCTGTGCCTGACGCCATATTCTCTGCCCCGTCCGCAGTCTCGGGGTTGGGATGGTGGGAGGGAGTAGGGCCCACGGCTCTATGAGTGGCCCGGTGTGACTGGGGCTCTGCTGGACTTCCTGCAGGAGTTGCCGGGCTGCCACCTGCTAAAGAGGAGGATGTGTCACCCATACTTGCTGCTGGAATTTCTCCCCGGGCAGAGGTGAGGAAGGAAAAGAGCAGTGGGGACCGGGACAGGAGGGGTACCTCAGGCAGGGAAATGGAAAGCTTCCAGACGAGTGCCCGGGGCCAGGACCATCCTGGCTGGCCTGCAGGCACCAATTCGGCCTGCGTGTCCGAGCCCATTCCTCTAGCTTTTAAAGTCTTTGCACACATTCAGGTGTTTTACCTGGGAAGGGTGGGAAAAGTTCAGCAGCAACTGGCCTGGGGCTCAGCTCACATTTACTCAGAGACGCCTCCTCACGGTCCCCCAGCTTTGCAATGAGGACGCTCCTTGTGTTGGGGCTGCTGGCTGCATGGGAAATGATTCCCCACCTGTGACCAACTTCAGAATTGTTTACCAGTGGAGCAAGTGCCCTGATAGGGTTTTCCTCTGTATGACCAGTGGGTTCTGTTTTTGTTTTTTTCTTTTTTGGTTCAAGGTAAGTTTTACTCCTCTTTTTGTATTTATGGATATAAGCATGGAAATAATTCATTCATACAAATACGTCTATGGGAAGGACAGAACTTTTTTTCTCTTTTTTTTTTAAGTATTAATTATTTTTTAATTTTTGAATTTATTTTATTCATTTTTTTATACAGCAGGTTCTTATTGGTTATCTATTTTATACATATAAGTGTATATATGTCAATCCCAGGCTCGCAATTCATCCCACCACCACCACCCTGCCACTTTCCCCCCTTGGTGTCCATACATTTGTTCTATGCATCTGTGTCTCTATTTCTGCCTTGCAAACCGGATCATCTGTACCATTTTTTCTAGGTTCCACATGTATGCGTTAATATACGATATTTGTTTTTCTCTTTCTGACTAACTTCACTCTGTATGACAGTCTCTAGATCTATCCACGTCTCTACAAATGACCCAATTTCATTCCTTTTTATGGCTGAGAAATATTGCATTTTATATATGTAGCACATCTTTTCCGTTCATCTGTCTATGGGCACTTAGGTTGCTTCCATGACCTGGCTATTGTAAATAGTGCTGCAGTGAACATTGTGGTGAATATGTCTTTTTTTTTTTTTGAATATGTCTTTTTGAATTATGGTTTTCTCTGGGTATATGGCCAGTAGTGGGATTGCTGGGTCATATGGTAATTCTATATTTAGTTTTTTAAGGAACCTCCATACTGTTCTCCATAGTGACTGTATCAACTTACATTCCCACAAATAGTGTAAGAGGGTTCCCTTTTCTCCACACCCTCTCCAGCATTTGTTGTTTGTAGATTTTCTGATGATGCCCATTCTAACTCGTGTGAGGTGATAACTCATTGTAGTTTTGGTTTATATTTCTCTAATAATTAGTGATGTTGAGCAGCTTTTCATGTGCTTCTTGGTCATCTGTATGTCTTCTTGGGACAAATGTCTATTTACGTCATCTGCCCATTTTTGGATTGGGTTGTTTGTTTTTTTACTGTTGAGCTGCATGAGCTGTTTATATACATTGGAGATTAATCCTTTGTCCATTGATTCGTTTGCAAATATTTTCTCCCGTTCTGAGGGTTGTCTTTTCGTCTTGTTTGTAGTTTCCTTTGCTTTGCAAAAGCTTTTAGGTTTCATTTGCTCCCATTTGTTTATTATTGTTTTTATTCCATTACTCTAGGAGGTGGATCAAAAAAGACCTTGCTGTGATTTATGTCAAAGAGTATTCTTCCTATGTTTTCCTCTAAGAGTTTTATAGTGTCCGGTCTTACATTTTGGTCTCTAATGCATTTTGAGTTTATTTTTTGTGTATGGTGTTAGGGAGTGTTCTAATTTCATTCTTTTACATGTAGCTGTCCATTTTTCCCAGCACCACTTATTGAAGAGACTGTCTTTTCTCCATTGTATATCCTTGCCTCCTTTGTCATAGATTAGTGGGTCATAGGTGTGTAGGTTTATCTCTGGGCTTTCTTTTTTTTTTTTTTTTCTTTTACATCTTTATTGGAGTATAATTGCTTTACAATTGTGTGTTAGTTTCTGCTGTATAAAAAAGTGAATCAGCTATGCGTATACATATAACACCATATCCCCTCCCTCTTGCACCTCCCTCTCACTCCCTTATCCCACCCTTTTAGGTGGTCACAAAGCACAGACCTGATCTCCCTGTGCTATGTGGCTGCTTCCCAGTAGCTATCAATTTTACATTTGGTAGTGTATATATGTCCATACCACTCTCTCACTTTGTCCCAGCTTACCCTTCCCCCTCCCCATGTCCTCAAGTCCTTTCTCTACGTCTGTGTCCTTAATCCTTTCCTGCCCCTAGGTTCTACATAAACTTTTTTTTTTAGATTCCATATATATGTGTTAGCATACAGTGTTTGTTTTTCCCTTTCTGACTTACTTCACTCTGTAGGACAGACTCTAGATCCATCCACCTCACTAAAAATAACTCAATTTCGTTTCTTTTTATGGCTGAATAATGTTCCATTGTATATATGTGCCACATCTTCTTTATCCATTTATCTGTTGATGGACACTTAGGTTGCTTCCATGTCCTGGCTATTGTAAATAGAGCTACAGTGAACATTGTGGTACATGACTCTTTTTGAATTATGGTTTTCTCAGGGTAAATGTCCAGGAGTGGGTTAGCTGGGTTGTATGGTAGTTCTATTTTTAGTATTTAAGGAACCTTCATACCGTTCTCCCTAGTGGCTATATCAATTTACATTCCCACCAACAGTGCAAGAGGGTTCCCTTTTCTCCAATTAATGCCTCTCCAGCATTTATTGTTGGTAGATTTTTTGATGATGGCCATTCTGACTGGTGTGAGGTGATACCTCACTGTAGTTTTGATTTGCATTTCTCTAATGATTAGTGATGTTCAGCATCCTTTCATGTGTTTGTTGGCAACCTGTATATCTTCTTTGGAGAAATGTCTATTTAGGTCTTCTGCCCATTTTTGGATTGGGTTGTTTGGTTTTGTGATATTGAGCTACATGAGCTGCTTTTTGGAGATTAATCCTTTGCCATTTGCTACATTTGAAAATATTTTCTCCCATTCTGATGGTTGTCTTTTCATCTTGCTTATGTTTTCCTTTGCTGTGCAAAAGAATTTATGTTTCATTAGGTTCCATTTTTTAATTTTTATTTTTATTTCCATTTCTCTAGGAGGTGGGTCAAAAAGGATCTTGCTGTGATTTATGTCATAGACTGTTCTGCTTATGTTTTCCTCTAAGAGTTTTATAGTGGCTGGTCTTATATTTAGGTCTCTAATCCATTTTGAGTTTATTTTTGTGTATGGTGTTAGGGAGTGTTCTAATTTCATTCTTTTACGTGTAGCTGTCCAGTTTTCCCAGCACCACTTACTGAAGACACTGTCTTTTCTCCGTTGTATACCCTTGCCTCCTTTGTCATAGATTAGTTAACCATAGGTATGTGGGTTTATCTCTGTGCTTTCTATCCTGTTCTATTGACCTATATTTCTGTTTTTGTGTCAGTACCATATTATCTGATTACTGTAGCTTTGTAATATAGTCTGAAGTCTGGAAGTCTGATTCCTCCAGCTCTTTTTTTTCCCCCTCAAGACTGCTTTGGCTATCCAGGGTCTTTTGTGTCTCCCTACAAATTTTAAGATTTTTTTTTTTCTTGTTCTGTAGAAAATGCCAAAAGTATTTTGATCGGGATTGCATTAAATCTGTAGATTGCTTTGGGTAGTATAGTCATTTTCACAATATTGATTCTTCTAATCCAAGAACATGGTATATGTCTCCATCTGTTTATATCATCTTTGATTTCTTTCATCAGCGTCTTATAGTTTTCTGAGTACAGGTCTTTTACTTCCTTAGGTAGGTTTATTCCTAGGTATTTTATTCTTTTTGTTGCAGTGGTAATGGGATTGTTTCCTTAATTTCTCTTTCTGATCTTTCATTGTTAGTGTATAGGAATGCAAGCAATTTCTGTGCATTAATTTTGTATCCTGCAACTTTACCAGATTCATTGATTAGCTCCAGTGGTTTTCTGGTGGCATCTTTAGGATTCTCTATCTATGATATCATGTCATCTGCAAACAGTGACAATTGTACTCCTTCTTTTCCTTTTTGTATTCCTTTTATTTCTTTTTCTTCTCTGATTGCCATGGCTAGGACTTCCAAAACTATGTTGAATAGCAGTGGTGAGAGTGGACATCCTCGTCTTGTTCCTGATCTTAGAGGAAACGCTTGCAGTTTTTCACCATTGAGAATGGTGTTTGCTGCGGGTTTGTCATATATGACCTTTATTATGTTGAGGTAGTTTCCCTCTATGCCCACACTCTGCAGAGTTTTTATCGTAAATGGGTGTTGAATTTTCACAAAATCTTTTCCTTCATCTATTGAGATGATCATATGGTTTTATTCTACAATTTGTTAATATGGTGTATCACATTGATTTGTGTATATTGAAGAATCCTTGCATCCCTGGGATACACCCCACTTGATCATGGTGTATGATCCTTTTAATGTGTTGTTCGATTCTGTTTGCTAGTATTTGGTTGAGGATTTTTACATCTATATTCATCAGTGATATTGGTCTATAATTTTCTTTCCTTGTAGTATCTCTGTCTGATTTTGGTATCAGGGTGATGGTGGTCTGATAGAATGAGTTTGGGAGTGTTCCTTCCCCTGCAATTGTTTTGAAGAATTTGAGAAGGTTGGGTGTTAGCTCTTCCCTAATGTTTGATAGAATTCACCTGTGATGCCATCTGGTTCTGGACTTTTGTTTGTTGGAAGATTTTTAATCACAGTTTCAAATTCATTGCTTGTGATAGGTTTGTTCATATTTTCTATTTCTTCCTGGTTCAGTCTTGGAAGGTTATCCCTTTCTAAGAATGTGTCCATTTCTTCCAGGTTGTCCATTTTATTGGCATAGAGTTGCGTGTAGTAGTCTCTTAGGATGCTTTGTATTCCTGTGGTATCTGTTGTAACTTCTCCTTTTTCATTTCTAATTTTGTTGATTTGAGTCCTCTCCCTCTTTTTCTTGAGTCTGGCTAAAGGTTGATCATTATTGCTTATCTTCTCAAAGAACCAGCTTTTAGGTTTATTGATCTTTGCTTTCGTTTTCTTTGTTTCTATTTCATTTATTTCTGCTCTGATCTTTAAGATTTCTTTCCTTCTACTAACTTTGGGTTTTGTTCTTCTTTCTCTAGTTCCTCTAGGTGTAAGGTTAGATTGTTTATTTGAGATTTTTCTTGTTTCTTGAGGTAGGCTTGTATTGCTATAAACTTCCCTCTTAGAACTGCTTTTGCCGCATCCCATAGGTTTTGGATCATAGTGTTTTTTGTTGTCATTTGTCTCTAGGTAGTTTTTGATTTCCTCTTTGATTTCTTCAGTGATCTCTTGGTTATTTAGTAACGTATTGTTTAGCCTCCATGTGTTTGTGTTTTTTACGGTTTTTTTCCGTGTAATTGATTTCTAATCTCATAGCATTGTGGTCGGAACAGCTGCTTGACATGATTTCAGTTTTCTTAAATTTACTGAGGCTTTGTGACCCAAGATGTGATCTATCCTGGAGAATGTTCCGTGTGCAGTTAAGAAGAACGTGTAATCTGCTGTTCTGGGATGGAATGTCCTATAAATATCAATTAACTCTATCTGGTCTATTGTGTCATTTAAAGCTTGTGTTTCCTTATTAATTTTCTGTCTGGCTGATCTCCACTGGTGTAAGTGAGCTGTTAAAGTCCCCCACTATTATTGTGTTACTGTTGATTTCCTCTTTTATAGCTGTTAGCAGTTGCCTTATACATTGAGGTGCTCCTATGTTGGGTACATATATATTTATAATTGTTATATCTTCTTCTTGGATTGATCCCTTGACCATTATGTAGTGTCTTTCCTTGTCTCTTGTAACATTCTTTATTTTAAAGTCTATTTTATCTGATGAGTATTGCTACTCCAGCTTTCTTTTGATTTTCATTTGCATAGAGTATATTTTTCCATCGCCTCACTTTCAGTCTGTATGTGTCCCTAGGTCTGAAATGGGTCTCTTGTAGACAGCATATATATGGGTCTTGTTTTTGTATCCATTCAGCGAGCCTGTGTCTTTTGGTTGGAACATTTAGTGCATTCACGTTTAAGGTAATTATCGATATGTATGTTCCTATTACTATTTTCTTAATTGTTATGGCGTTGTCTTGGTGGGTCCTTTTCTTCTCTTGTGTTTCCCACTTAGAGAAGTTCCTTTAGCATTTGGTGTAAAGCTGGTTTCATGGTGCTGAATTCTCTTAGCTTTTGCTTGTCTGTAGGGCTTTTGATTTCTCCATCAAATCTGAATGAGATCTTTGCAGGGTGGAGTACTCTTGGTTGTAGGTTCTTCCCTTTCATCACTTTAAATTGATCATGCCACTCCCTTCTGGCTTGTAGATATTCTGCTGAGAAATCAGCTGTTATCCTTATGGGAGTTCCCTTGTATGTTATTTGTCATTTTTCCCTTGCTGCTTTCAATAATTTTTCTTTGTCGTTAATTTTTGTCAATTTGATTACTATGTGTCTTGTCATTTTTCTCCTTTGGTTTATCCTGCCTGGGACTCTCTGTGCTTCTGGACTTGGGTGGCTATTTCTTTTCCCATGCTAGGGAAGTTTTTGACCATAATCTCTTCAAATATATTCTCGGGTCCTTTCTCTCTCTTCTCCTTCTGGGATCCCTATCATGCGAATGTTGTTGTGTTTAATGTTGTCCCAGAGGACTCTTGGGGTGTCTTCATTTATTTTCATTCTTTTTCTTTATTCTGTTCCATGGCAGTGATTTCCACCTTTCTGTCTTCCAGGTCACTTATCCGTTCTTCTGCCACAGTTATTCTGCTACTGATTCCTTCTAGTATATTTTTCATTTCAGTTATTACATTGTTCACCTCTGTTTGTTTGTTCTTTAATTCTTCTAGGTGTTTGTTCCTTAATTCTTCTAGGTCTTTGTTAAGCATTTCTTGTGTCTTCTCGATCTTTGCCTCCTTTCTTTTTCCAAGGTCTTGGCTCAACTTCACTATCATTATTCTGAATTCTTTTTCTGGAAGGTTCCCTATCTCCACGTCATTTCGTTTTTTTTTTTTTTCCTGGGGTTTTATCTTGTTCCTTGATCTGGTATAAAGTCCTCTGCCTTTTCATTTTGTCTATCTTTCTGTGAATGTGGTTTTCCTTCCACAGGCTGCAGAATTGTAGTTCTTCTTGCTTCTGCTGTCTGATCTCTGGTGGATGAGTCTATCTTAGAGGCTTGTGCAAGCTTCCTGATGGGAGGGACTGGTGGTGGGTAGAGCTGGGTGTTGCTTTGGTGGGCAGAGCTTTAATCCGCTTGTCTGCGGATTAAATAAAACTTTAATAAAAAGTTTAATCCGCTTGTCTGCTGATGCATGGGGCTGGGTTCCCTCCCTGTTGGTTGTTTGGCCTGAGGCGACCCAGCACTGGAGCCTACCTTGCTCTTGGTGGGGCTAATGGCGGACTCTGGGAGGGCTCACACCAAGGAGTATTTCCCAGAACTTCTGCTGCCAGTGTCGTTGTCCTCATGGTGAGCCACAGCCACAGCCACCACCTGCCTCTGCAGGAGACCCTCTAAAAGTAGCAGGTAGTTCTGGTCATTCTCCTACAGGGTCACTGCTTCTTCCCCTGGGTCCTGATGTGCACACTACTTTGTGTGTGCCCTCCAAGAGTGGAGTATCTGAGTGGAGTTGAGACTCTGAGACTCTGCGTGGAGTCACACAGACTCTGGGTCCTGTGAAGCTTCGATGTTTTGTGGTTCTAGAAATCCTATAGGAGACGGTCCACAGCAGGTGAAGCTAATGTTGTCAGTAGAGGTGTTGAAGCCAAAGATCTGCAGTTCCGACTAGAGGTGCCGATGTACATACAGGACAAAATCATCTCGTGTGAATGTAGTTCAGGCATGTTTAAGATGAATGCAGTCATGTTAATGCCTACCATATTCTATCTTGAGCCTCTCCTCAGGAAACCCCTCCTCAGTTCCTGAGGCTCCTGTAAGTCATGTACAAGGGACTGGAGAGTGGGCTCTGTCCAGTCTGAGCCCTGAGTTACCCTGTGTGTATCTTAGGATGCTTTGTATTTCTGTGGTGTCTGTCTGTTGTAACATCATCTCTTTCATTTCAGATTTATTTGGGCCCTCTCTTTTTAAAAAAACATACTACTGTTGTCTTTTATTCTTTACAGAAGTTTAATAAGTGTTTGATCTACTATCCTTACCCTATGTATACTTTTTGCAGTGAGATTTTTACTTTTCTTTGTTTCCTTGTTACTATCAATAATTAGTGAGACTTCTTTTAAGCTACCTTCAACATTGCTTATAAAGCTGCTTTATTAGTGATGACAGAGCCTTAATGGAAGTCATGTTCTGGTTGTAAATTAGAATGCAATGTGCCAGCAAAAAGCCCCTTAAGTTTATGTCTCATTACTTCTTGTTCTTTTTTAATTTAATTTTTATTTTTTGTCAGAGCAAATTTGATTAAAATGTTTTGTTTCTTCTAGGTGTGCAAGATGTGGTTCTTTTAAACATATACATATATCTATTCTTCTTTGCATCATTTTCCCATGTAGGTTATGACACAATGTTGAGCAGTCTTGTCTTGGTATTACATAGGTCTTTGGTGATTACATATTTCACATGTGTTTCTATATCTATCTTAACCCCAATATCCTAATGTATCCAATCCTCACACCTATCCATTTGCTGAACCATAAGTTTGTTTAATGAATCTGTGATTGCATTTCTCTGTGGAAATATCTTCATTGGTATGAATTTTTAGCTAAGACCTATAAGTGATATTATAGGATATGTGTCTTTGGCTTTCTGACTTAGTACAATTTGCCTGATTACCTCAAGAATCATACATGGTGCTGCAAATGGCATTGTTTCATTTTTTTCCCTGGCTAATATTCCATCTGTACGTGTACCAGTTCTTCTTTGGCCACGCACCTCTTGATGGACTTTCTGGTTGCCTCCATGTCTTGGCTATTGTAATACTGCTGCAATGCATATTTTCTTCCCTGTGTCTTTCCAGTTCTATCTTCTTATGTTATAGGCCAAGGAGTGGGCTTGCTGTATCATATGGTAGCTCAGTGTGTACGTTTTAAAGGCACCACCATTCCGTTCTCATTAGTGGCTCTTTCCAGGTTACGTCCCACTTAAAATTGAGGGTATGCATTTCTCCAAAACACCTTCAATATTTATTGTTTGTAGTTTTCTTGCTGATGGTTATTCTAACAGGTGCGAGCTGATACCTCTCTGTGGTTGAATTTGCATGTGTCCCAAAATCTGTTGAAATTGAGCTTTAAAGCATGCCCTTTCTATTTATCAAACTGTGATTACAGCTTAGTTCTTCAAAGTGTTTTCTTAAAGTAAGTGTCACATTTTGAAAATTTTTGGCCATTACCTCCCTCAAGACATTTTGAAGGCAGGTTTCATTTACAGCCCTGAAGTACTTGTTCATATGAAGTGACCATTAGCACAGGTTTGAAAGCTGCTTTGGTAGGTAACGGCCGGAGGGCGGGAGCCTTTCCACGTTCCCCAATCTGGTAACTAGGGAAGGAGCCTTCAGCCCCAAAAGTGTCCACCCTTATGTCTCATCCAGCTGTGGAACTAGATATGGTCAATCTAGGTTGCATCACAGCCCCTGAATGAATTGTGTGAGAATTTCTCTGTCTTTCAAAGTCTTTGTTTCATGGGTATTTAAAAGTAGTTTATTTTTATAATGGGGTTTAGGTGCTTTTCACTGCTGTGTTGATGCCGCTTTACACCCACTTGACTCACTTACAGAGAGATATCAATACATAGGTTTTAAGATTCTTACTAGTCAGATATAGTCTTGTGCGGTGAATAGGGGGTGTTGAGTCCAGTTCACTGAGCAAGGAGTAGGTCTTGTCTATTACATATTGGGCTTATGGAACGGTATCTGAGCTAATTTGAAACCCTTGTTTTATGCATCACCCCACCACACCTTTCCCGTTCAGCAGCCATAGTGTGTTTTCTAAATGTGTGACTCTGTTCTGTTTTGTAATTCAGTTCAAGTGTAACGGTTTTTACATTCCCTCTGTAAGTGATATCTTATGATAAGTGTCTTTTTCTGTGTGACTTATTTCACTTAGAATCTTCGTACCTAAATCCACTCATCATGCTGCTACTAGTCTTATGACATTGATTTCATGGCTGAGTGATATCCCATTGCACATAAGGACCAAAATTTCTTTATCCATTTTTATCTTTCCTGGGATATTTAAGGTGTAATGAAGTGGAGGTTCTTGTCAACAGAGCAGCCCTAAACTTTGGGGTGCCTGTGTCTTGCTGATTTTTGGTTTTCCCAATTTATACACCCATGAGTGGAAGTGCCCTATGCTCTCTAACCTGTGTTTTTTAGATGTTTCAGGACACACCGTACACTTCTCCAGAGTGGCTGTTGTCAATTTACATCCCGCCCATCAGCATAGCAAGGCTCCCGTTTCTCCATGGCCTGTCCTGCATTTCTGGTTTTGACACTTTTTTCAGCATGGCCCTTTTGCCCGATGGGAAGCGAGACTACTTTGTAGCGCTGATTTGCATTTCCAGGTTGCTTAGTTGGCCAAAAAGGGCGTATGCGTTTTTTCCTGAATATATTCAGGAAAAAACGCATATGCCCTTTTTGGCCAAGGGCATTACTGTTGAGGTTTTGCCGCTTTTCATGTACTTTCAAGGCGATTCGAATCTACCTCCTGAAATCTGTTTCCTGCAATTCTGCCTTGCTTTCAAATCCTCTTCGTTGCCTTCCCTCAATATATTTGTGGACGAGAGTTATCATTTATAACTCTGCAGGTTTGTGAATCGCAGTGCCCCTGAGCTCCATTTTTCAAGTCGCTTTTTGGGAGCTGGCCGCAAAAGCGCAGGATTGCTTCAGGCCCTCTTCTGGTTCTGGAGGGCAGGCTGAGGCTGTGGTTTATTCTTCTTCCTGATGGGAAAATAGAGTGACCTGTGCTGTCCCAACACATAGAGCTAGTCTCTCATTGGTTCCCCCTCTTCCCGTTCATCCTCAGGACAAATTGCAACCTGTACGGAACAGGAGGTTAAAGGTGCTGATTCTCCAAGGAGGGAGATGGCTAGCAAAGTGGCTGGAATGGCGAACCTGAGCAAAAGGAGATGAGAAATGAGGTGCGTTTTAGAAAACTTTCCCGATCACATGGTGTACTTTCTTCTGGGTTTCTCATGCACGTTTTCGACGTAGGAAGATGCCCTTGAACCTGGAGATTTGGGACCCATGGGATGGGTACCATGCAGTATTACTTTAAAGGGTCTGCGTTGGCTCACCCAACCTCACCAAACTTCTCAGCCCCAAGAGTGTCCACCCTTATGTCTCAATCAGCTGTGGGTCTAGATATGGTCAATCCAGGTTGCATCACAGCCCCTGAACGAATTTTGTAAGAATTTCTCTCTCTTTCACTGTCTTTGTTTCATGGGTTTTGAAAAGTAATTTACTTTTATAATGGGGTTTAGCTGCTTTTCACGGCTGTGTTTATGCCGCTTTATACCCCATTGACTCACTTACAGAGAGATATCAATACATAGGTCTGAAGATTCTTACTAGTCAGATATATTCTTGTGCAGTGAATAGGGGGTGTTAAGTCCAGTTCACTGAGCAAGGAGTAGGTCTTGTCTATTACATATTGGGTTTATGGCACGGTATCTGAGCTAATTTGAAACCCTTGTTTTATGCATCACCCCATCTCACATTTCCCTTTCAGCAGCCATAGTTTGTTTTCTAAACGTGTGACTATGTTCTGTTTTGTAATTCACTTCAACTGTAGCGGTTTTTACATTCCCTCTATACGTGCTATCTTATGATAAGTGTCTTTTTCTGTGTGACTTATTTCACTTAGAATCGTCGTACCTAAATCCACTCATCGTGCTGCTACTAGCCTTATGACGTTGATTTCATGGCTGAGTGATATTCCATTGTACATGAGGACCCCAACTTCTTTATCCATTTTTCTCTTTCCTAGGATATTTAAGGTGTAATGAAGTGGGGGTTCTTGTCTACAGAGCACCCCTAAACTTTGGGGTGCCTGTGTCTTGCTGATTTTTAGTTTTCCCAATTTATACGCCCATGAGTGGAAGTGCCCTATGCTCTCCAAGCTGTGTTTTTTAGATGTTTCAGGACACACCGTACACTTCTCCAGAGTGGCTGTTGGCAATTTACATCCCACCCATCAGCGTAGCAAGGCTCCCATTTCTCCATGGCCGGTCCTGCATTTCTGGTTTTGACACTTTTTTCCGCATGGCCCTTTTGCCCGATGGGAAGCTAGACTTCTTTGTAGCGCTGATTTGCCTTTCCAGGTTGCTTGGTTGGCCAAAAAGGGCGTATGCGTTTTTTCCTGAATATATTCAGGAAAAAACGCATACGCCCTTTTTGGCCAAGGGCATCATTGTCCACGGTTTGCCGCTTTTCATGTGCTTTCAAGGCGATTCGAATCTAACTCCTGAAATCTGTTTCCTGCAATTCTGCCTTGCTTTCAAATCATCTTCGTTGCCTTCCCTCAATATATTTGTGGACGAGAGTTATCATTTATAACTCTGCAGGTTTGTGAATTGCAGTGCCCCTGAGTTCCATTTTTCAAGTCGCCTTTTGGGAGCTGGGCGCAAAAGCGCATGATTGCTTGTGGCACTCTTCTCGTTCTGGGGGGCAGGCTGAGGCGGTGGTTAATTCTTTTTCCTGATGGGAAAATAGAGTGACCTGTGCCAGTCCCAACCACTAGAGCTAGTCTCTCATTGGTTCCCACTCTTTCCGTTCATCCTCAGGACAAATTGCAACCTGTACGGAACAGGAGGTTAAAGGTGCTGATTCTCCAAGGAGGGAGAAGGCTAGAAAAGGGGATGCAATGGCGAACCCGAGCACAAGAAGATGAAAAATGAGGTGCGTGTTAGAAACCTTTCCCGATCACACGGTGTACCATCTTCTGGGTTTCTCATGCACGTTTTCGACGTAGGAAGATGCCCTTGAACCTGGAGATTTGGGACCCATGGGATGGGTACCATGCAGTATTACTTTAAAGGGTCTGCGTTGGCTCACCCAACCTCACGAAACCTCTCAGCCCCAAGAGTGTCCACCCTTATGTCTCAATCAGCTGTGGGTCCAGATATGGTCAATCCAGGTTGCATCACAGCCCCTGAACGAATTTTGTAAGAATTTCTCTCTCTTTCACTGTCTTTGTTTCATGGGTTTTGAAAAGTAATTTATTTTTATAATGGGGTTTAGCTGCTTTTCACGGCGGTGTTTATGCCGTGTTACAGCCCCTTGACTCACTTCCAGAGAGATATCAATACATAGGTTTGAAGATTCTTACTAATCAGATATATTCTTGTGCGGTGAATAGGGGGTGTTGAGTCCAGTTCACTGAGCAAGGAGTAGGTCTTGTCTATAACATATTGGGTTTATGGAAGGGTATCGGAGCTAATTTGAAACCCTTGTTTTATGCATCACCCCACCTCACCTTTCCCGTTCAGCAGCCATAGTGTGTTTTCTAAACGTGTGACTCTGTTCTGTTTTGTAATTCAGTTCAAGTGTAGCGGTTTTTACATTCCCTCTATAAGTGATATCTTATGATAAGTGTCTTTTTCTGTGTGACTTATTTCACTTAGAATCGTCGTACCTAAATCCACTCATCGTTCTGCTACTAGCCTTATGACGTTGATTTCATGGCTGAGTGATATTCCATTGTACATGAGGACCCCAACTTCTTTATCCATTTTTCTCTTTCCTAGGATATTTAAGGTGTAATGAAGTGGGGGTTCTTGTCAACAGAGCAGCCCTAAGTTTTCGGGTGCCTGTGTAATGCTGATTTTTAGTTTTCCCAATTTATAGGCCCATGAGTGGAAGTGCCCTATGCTCTCCAAGCTGTGCTTTTTAGATGTTTCAGGACACACCGTACACTTCTCCAGAGTGGCTGTTCGCAATTTATATACCGCCCATCAGCATAGCAAGGCTCCCATTTCTCCATGGCCGGTCCGGCATTTCTTTTTTTGACACTTTTTTCCGCATGTCCCTTTTCCCCGCTGGGAAGCGAGACTTCTTTGCAGCGCTGATTTGCCTTTCCAGGTTGCTTGGTTGGCCAAAAAGGGCGTATGCGTTTTTTCCTGAATATATTCAGGAAAAAACGCATACGCCCTTTTTGGCCAAGGGCATCATTGTCCACGGTTTGCCGCTTTTCATGTGCTTTCAAGGCGATTCGAATCTACCTCCTGAAATCTGTTTCCTGCAATTCTGCCTTGCTTTCAAATCCTCTTCGTTGCCTTCCCTCAATATATTTGTGGACGAGAGTTATCATTTATAACTCTGCAGGTTTGGGAATTGCAGTGCCCCTGAGTTCCATTTTTCAAGTCGCTTTTTGGGAGCTGGCCGCAAAAGCGCAGGATTGCTTGTGGCCCTCTTCTCGTTCTGGGGGGCAGGCTGAGGCTGTGGTTAATTCTTCTTCCTGATGGGAAAATAGAGTGACCTGTGCCAGTCCCAACCACTAGAGCTAGTCTCTCATTGGTTCCCCCTCTTCCCGTTCATCCTCAGGACAAATTGCAACCTGTACGGAACAGGAGGTTAAAGGTGCGGATTCTCCAAGGAGGGAGAAGGCTAGAAAAGGGGCTGCAATGGCCAACCCGAGCACAAGGAGATGAGAAATGAGGTGCGTTTTAGAAACCTTTCCCGATCACACGGTGTGCCATCTTCTGGGTTTCTCATGCATGTTTTCGACGTACGAAGATGCCCTTGAACCTGGAGATTTGGGACCCATGGGATGGGTACCATGCAGTATTACTTTAAAGGGTCTGCGTTGGCTCACCCAACCTCACCAAACCTCTCATCCCCAAGAGTGGCCACCCTTATGTCTCAATCAGCTGTGGGTCTAGATATGGTCAATCCAGGTTGCATCACAGCCCCTGAACGAATTTTGTAAGAATTTCTCTCTCTTTCACTGTCTTTGTTTCATGGGTTTTGAAAAGTAATTTATTTTTATAATGGGGTTTAGCTGCTTTTCACGGCTGTGTTTATGCCGTGTTACAGCCCCTTGACTCACTTCCAGAGAGATATCAATACATAGGTTTGAAGATTCTTACTAGTCAGATATATTCTTGTGCGGTGAATAGGGGGTGTTGAGTCCAGTTCACTGAGCAAGGAGTAGGTCTTGTCTATTACATATTGGGTTTATGGAAGGGTATCGGAGCTAATTTGAAACCCTTGTTTTATGCATCACCCCACCTCACCTTTCCCGTTCAGCAGCCATAGTGTGTTTTCTAAACGTGTGACTCTGTTCTGTTTTGTAATTCAGTTCAAGTGTAGCGGTTTATACATTCCCTCTATAAGTGATATCTTATGATAAGTGTCTTTTTCTGTATGACTTATTTCACTTAGAATCGTCGTACCTAAATCCACTCATCGTGCTGCTACTAGCCTTATGACGTTGATTTCATGGCTGAGTGATATTCCATTGTACATGAGGACCCCAACTTCTTTATCCATTTTTCTCTTTCCTAGGATATTTAAGGTGTAATGAAGTGGGGGTTCTTGTCAACAGAGCAGCCCTAAACTTTGGGGTGCCTGTGTCTTGCTGATTTTTAGTTTTCCCAATTTATACGCCCATGAGTGGAAGTGCCCTATGCTCTCCAAGCTGTGTTTTTTAGATGTTTCAGGACACACCGTACACTTCTCCAGAGTGGCTGTTGGCAATTTACATCCTAACCATCAGCGTAGCAAGGCTCCCATTTCTCCATGGCCGGTCCTGCATTTCTGCTTTGGACACTTTTTTCCGCATGGCCCTTTTGCCCGCTGGGAAGCCAGACTTCTTTGGAGCGCTGATTTGCCTTTCCAGGTTGCTTGGTTGGCCAAAAAGGGCGTATGCGTTTTTTCCTGAATATATTCAGGAAAAAACGCATACGCCCTTTTTGGCCAAGGGCATCATTGTCCACGTTTTGCCGCTTTTCATGTGCTTTCAAGGCGATTCGAATCTACCTCCTGAAATCTGTTTCCTGCAATTCTGCCTTGCTTTCAAATCCTCTTCGTTGCCTTCCCTCAATATATTTGTGGACGAGAGTTATCATTTATAACTCTGCAGGTTTGTGAATTGTAGTGCCCCTGAGCTCCATTTTTCAAGTCGTTTATTTGGGAGCTGGCCGCAAAAGCGCAGGATTGCTTCAGGCCCTCTTCTGGTTCTGGGGGGCAGGTTGAGCCTGTGGTTAATTCTTCTTCCTGATTGGAAAATAGAGTGACCTCTGCCTGTCCCAACACCTAGAGCTAGTGTCTCATTGGTTCCCCCTCTTCCCGTTCATCCTCAGGACAAATTGCAACCTGTACGGAACAGGATGTTAAAGGTGCTGATTCTCCAAGGAGGGAGATGGCTAGTAAAGTGGCTGGAATGGCGAACCTGAGCACAAGGAGATGAGAAATGAGGTGCGTTTTAGAAACCTTTCCCGATCACACGGTGTACCATCTTCTGGGTTTCTCATGCATGCTTTTGATGTAGGAAGATGCCCTTGAACCTGGAGATTTGGGACCCATGGGATGGGTACCATGCAGTATTACTTGAAAGGGTCTGCGTTGGCTCACCCAACCTCACCAAACCTCTCATCCCCAAGAGTGTCCACCCTTATGTCTCAATCAGCTGTGGGTCTAGATATGGTCAATCCAGGTTGCATCACAGCCCCTGAACTATTTTTGTAAGAATTTCTCTCTCTTTCACTGTCTTTGTTTCACGGGTTTTGAAAAGTAATTTATTTTTATAATGGGGTTTAGCTGCTTTTCACGGCTGTGTTTATGCCGTGTTACAGCCCCTTGACTCACTTCCAGAGAGATATCAATACATAGGTTTGAAGATTCTTACTAGTCAGATATATTCTTGTGCGGTGAATAGGGGGTGTTGAGTCCAGTTCACTGAGCAAGGAGTAGGTCTTGTCTATTACATATTGGGTTTATGGAAGGGTATCGGAGCTAATTTGAAACCCTTGTTTTATGCATCACCCCACCTCACCTTTCCCGTTCAGCAGCCATAGTGTGTTTTCTAAACGTGTGACTCTGTTCTGTTTTGTAATTCAGTTCAAGTGTAGCGGTTTTTACATTCCCTCTATAAGTGATATCTTATGATAAGTGTCTTTTTCTGTGTGACTTATTTCACTTAGAGTCCTCGTACCTAAATCCACTCATCGTTCTGCTACTAGCCTTATGACGTTGATTTCATGGCTGAGTGATATTCCATTGTACATGAGGACCACAACTTCTTTATCCATTTTTCTCTTTCCTAGGATATTTAAGGTGTAATGAAGTGGGGGTTCTTGTCAACAGAGCAGCCCTAAGTTTTCGGGTGCCTGTGTAATGCTGATTTTTAGTTTTCCCAATTTATAGGCCCATGAGTGGAAGTGCCCTATGCTCTCCAAGCTGTGCTTTTTAGATGTTTCAGGACACACTGTACACTTCTCCAGAGTGGCTGTTCGCAATTTATATACCGCCCATCAGCATAGCAAGGCTCCCATTTCTCCATGGCCGGTCCGGCATTTCTTTTTTTGACACTTTTTTCCGCATGTCCCTTTTCCCCGCTGGGAAGCGAGACTTCTTTGCAGCGCTGATTTGCCTTTCCAGGTTGCTTGGTTGGCCAAAAAGGGCGTATGCGTTTTTTCCTGAATATATTCAGGAAAAAACGCATACGCCCTTTTTGGCCAAGGGCATCATTGTCCACGGTTTGCCGCTTTTCATGTGCTTTCAAGGCGATTCGAATCTACCTCCTGAAATCTGTTTCCTGCAATTCTGCCTTGCTTTCAAATCCTCTTCGTTGCCTTCCCTCAATATATTTGTGGACGAGAGTTATCATTTATAACTCTGCAGGTTTGGGAATTGCAGTGCCCCTGAGTTCCATTTTTCAAGTCGCTTTTTGGGAGCTGGCCGCAAAAGCGCAGGATTGCTTGTGGCCCTCTTCTCGTTCTGGGGGGCAGGCTGAGGCTGTGGTTAATTCTTCTTCCTGATGGGAAAATAGAGTGACCTGTGCCAGTCCCAACCACTAGAGCTAGTCTCTCATTGGTTCCCCCTCTTCCCGTTCATCCTCAGGACAAATTGCAACCTGTACGGAACAGGAGGTTAAAGGTGCGGATTCTCCAAGGAGGGAGAAGGCTAGAAAAGGGGCTGCAATGGCCAACCCGAGCACAAGGAGATGAGAAATGAGGTGCGTTTTAGAAACCTTTCCCGATCACACGGTGTGCCATCTTCTGGGTTTCTCATGCATGTTTTCGACGTAGGAAGATGCCCTTGAACCTGGAGATTTGGGACCCATGGGATGGGTACCATGCAGTATTACTTTAAAGGGTCTGCGTTGGCTCACCCAACCACACCAAACCTCTCAGCCCCAAGAGTGTCCACCCTTATGTCTCAATCAGCTGTGGGTCCAGATATGGTCAATCCAGGTTGCATCACAGCCCCTGAACGAATTTTGTAAGAATTTCTCTCTCTGTCACTGTCTTTGTTTTATGGGTTTTGAAAAGTAATTTATTTTTATAATGGGGTTTAGCTGCTTTTCACGGCTGTGTTTATGCCGTGTTACAGCCCCTTGACTCACTTCCAGAGAGATATCAATACATAGGTTTGAAGATTCTTATTAGTCAGATATATTCTTGTGCGGTGAATAGGTGGTGTTGAGTCCAGTTCACTGAGCAAGGAGTAGGTCTTGTCTATTACATATTGGGTTTATGGAAGGGTATCGGAGCTAAATTGAAACCCTTGTTTTATGCATCACCCCACCTCACCTTTCCCGTTCAGCAGCCATAGTGTGTTTTCTAAACGTGTGACTCTGTTCTGTTTTGTAATTCAGTTCAAGTGTAGTGGTTTTTACATTCCCTCTATAAGTGATATCTTATGATAAGTGTCTTTTTCTGTGTGACTTATTTCACTTAGAATCGTCGTACCTAAATCCACTCATCGTGCTGCTACTAGCCTTATGACGTTGATTTCATGGCTGAGTGATATTCCATTGTACATGAGGACCCCAACTTCTTTTTCCATTTTTGTCTTTCCTAGGATATTTAAGGTGTAATGAAGTGGGGGTTCTTGTCAACAGAGCAGCCCTAAACTTTGGGGTGCCTGTGTCTTGCTGATTTTTAGTTTTCCCAATTTATACGCCCATGAGTGGAAGTGCCCTATGCTCTCCAAGCTGTGTTTTTTAGATGTTTCAGGACACACCGTACACTTCTCCAGAGTGGCTGTTGGCAATTTACATCCTAACCATCAGCGTAGCAAGGCTCCCATTTCTCCATGGCCGGTCCTGCATTTCTGCTTTGGACACTTTTTTCCGCATGGCCCTTTTGCCCGCTGGGAAGCCAGACTTCTTTGGAGCGCTGATTTGCCTTTCCAGGTTGCTTGGTTGGCCAAAAAGGGCGTATGCGTTTTTTCCTGAATATATTCAGGAAAAAACGCATACGCCCTTTTTGGCCAAGGGCATCATTGTCCACGTTTTGCCGCTTTTCATGTGCTTTCAAGGCGATTCGAATCTACCTCCTGAAATCTGTTTCCTGCAATTCTGCCTTGCTTTCAAATCCTCTTCGTTGCCTTCCCTCAATATATTTGTGGACGAGAGTTATCATTTATAACTCTGCAGGTTTGTGAATTGTAGTGCCCCTGAGCTCCATTTTTCAAGTCGCTTATTTGGGAGCTGGCCGCAAAAGCGCAGGATTGCTTCAGGCCCTCTTCTGGTTCTGGGGGGCAGGTTGAGCCTGTGGTTAATTCTTCTTCCTGATTGGAAAATAGAGTGACCTCTGCTTGTCCCAACACCTAGAGCTAGTGTCTCATTGGTTCCCCCTCTTCCCGTTCATCCTCAGGACAAATTGCAACCTGTACGGAACAGGATGTTAAAGGTGCTGATTCTCCAAGGAGGGAGATGGCTAGTAAAGTGGCTGGAATGGCGAACCTGAGCACAAGGAGATGAGAAATGAGGTGCGTTTTAGAAACCTTTCCCGATCACACGGTGTACCATCTTCTGGGTTTCTCATGCATGTTTTTGATGTATGAAGATGCCCTTGAACCTGGAGATTTGGGACCCATGGGATGGGTACCATGCAGTATTACTTTAAAGGGTCTGCGTTGGCTCACCCAACCTCACCAAACCTCTCATCCCCAAGAGTGTCCACCCTTATGTCTCAATCAGCTGTGGGTCTAGATATGGTCAATCCAGGTTGCATCACAGCCCCTGAACTATTTTTGTAAGAATTTCTCTCTCTTTCACTGTCTTTGTTTCACGGGTTTTGAAAAGTAATTTATTTTTATAATGGGGTTTAGCTGCTTTTCACGGCTGTGTTTATGCCGTGTTACAGCCCCTTGACTCACTTCCAGAGAGATATCAATACATAGGTTTGAAGATTCTTATTAGTCAGATATATTCTTGTGCGGTGAATAGGTGGTGTTGAGTCCAGTTCACTGAGCAAGGAGTAGGTCTTGTCTATTACATATTGGGTTTATGGAAGGGTATCGGAGCTAAATTGAAACCCTTGTTTTATGCATCACCCCACCTCACCTTTCCCGTTCAGCAGCCATAGTGTGTTTTCTAAACGTGTGACTCTGTTCTGTTTTGTAATTCAGTTCAAGTGTAGTGGTTTTTACATTCCCTCTATAAGTGATATCTTATGATAAGTGTCTTTTTCTGTGTGACTTATTTCACTTAGAATCGTCGTACCTAAATCCACTCATCGTGCTGCTACTAGCCTTATGACGTTGATTTCATGGCTGAGTGATATTCCATTGTACATGAGGACCCCAACTTCTTTTTCCATTTTTGTCTTTCCTAGGATATTTAAGGTGTAATGAAGTGGGGGTTCTTGTCAACAGAGCAGCCCTAAACTTTGGGGTGCCTGTGTCTTGCTGATTTTTAGTTTTCCCAATTTATACGCCCATGAGTGGAAGTGCCCTATGCTCTCCAAGCTGTGTTTTTTAGATGTTTCAGGACACACCGTACACTTCTCCAGAGTGGCTGTTGGCAATTTACATCCTAACCATCAGCGTAGCAAGGCTCCCATTTCTCCATGGCCGGTCCTGCATTTCTGCTTTGGACACTTTTTTCCGCATGGCCCTTTTGCCCGCTGGGAAGCCAGACTTCTTTGGAGCGCTGATTTGCCTTTCCAGGTTGCTTGGTTGGCCAAAAAGGGCGTATGCGTTTTTTCCTGAATATATTCAGGAAAAAACGCATACGCCCTTTTTGGCCAAGGGCATCATTGTCCACGTTTTGCCGCTTTTCATGTGCTTTCAAGGCGATTCGAATCTACCTCCTGAAATCTGTTTCCTGCAATTCTGCCTTGCTTTCAAATCCTCTTCGTTGCCTTCCCTCAATATATTTGTGGACGAGAGTTATCATTTATAACTCTGCAGGTTTGTGAATTGTAGTGCCCCTGAGCTCCATTTTTCAAGTCGCTTATTTGGGAGCTGGCCGCAAAAGCGCAGGATTGCTTCAGGCCCTCTTCTGGTTCTGGGGGGCAGGTTGAGCCTGTGGTTAATTCTTCTTCCTGATTGGAAAATAGAGTGACCTCTGCTTGTCCCAACACCTAGAGCTAGTGTCTCATTGGTTCCCCCTCTTCCCGTTCATCCTCAGGACAAATTGCAACCTGTACGGAACAGGATGTTAAAGGTGCTGATTCTCCAAGGAGGGAGATGGCTAGTAAAGTGGCTGGAATGGCGAACCTGAGCACAAGGAGATGAGAAATGAGGTGCGTTTTAGAAACCTTTCCCGATCACACGGTGTACCATCTTCTGGGTTTCTCATGCATGTTTTTGATGTATGAAGATGCCCTTGAACCTGGAGATTTGGGACCCATGGGATGGGTACCATGCAGTATTACTTTAAAGGGTCTGCGTTGGCTCACCCAACCTCACCAAACCTCTCATCCCCAAGAGTGTCCACCCTTATGTCTCAATCAGCTGTGGGTCTAGATATGGTCAATCCAGGTTGCATCACAGCCCCTGAACTATTTTTGTAAGAATT
Source organism: Balaenoptera acutorostrata (assembly GCF_949987535.1). Taxonomy (NCBI): domain Eukaryota; kingdom Metazoa; phylum Chordata; class Mammalia; order Artiodactyla; family Balaenopteridae; genus Balaenoptera; species Balaenoptera acutorostrata. Next base: position 80,212 of record NW_026645996.1, read on the forward strand.
TCTCTCTCTTTCACTGTCTTTGTTTCACGGGTTTTGAAAAGTAATTTATTTTTATAATGGGGTTTAGCTGCTTTTCACGGCTGTGTTTATGCAGTGTTACAGCCCCTTGACTCACTTCCAGAGAGATATCAATACATAGGTTTGAAGATTCTTACTAGTCAGATATATTCTTGTGCGGTGAATAGGGGGTGTTGAGTCCAGTTCACTGAGCAAGGAGTAGGTCTTGTCTATTACATATTGGGTTTATGGAAGGGTATCGGCGCTAATTTGAAACCCTTGTTTTATGCATCACCCCACCTCACCTTTCCCGTTCAGCAGCCATAGTGTGTTTTCTAAACGTGTGACTCTGTTCTGTTTTGTAATTCAGTTCAAGTGTAGCGGTTTTTACATTCCCTCTATAAGTGATATCTTATGATAAGTGTCTTTTTCTGTGTGACTTATTTCACTTAGAGTCCTCGTACCTAAATCCACTCATCGTTCTGCTACTAGCCTTATGACGTTGATTTCATGGCTGAGTGATATTCCATTGTACATGAGGACCCCAACATCTTTATCCATTTTTCTCTTTCCTAGGATATTTAAGGTGTAATGAAGTGGGGGTTCTTGTCAACAGAGCAGCCCTAAATTTTCGGGTGCCTGTGTAATGCTGATTTTTATTTTTCCCAATTTATAGGCCCATGAGTGGAAGTGCCCTATGCTCTCCAAGCTGTGCTTTTTAGATGTTTCAGGACACACTGTACACTTCTCCAGAGTGGCTGTTGGCAATTTATATACCGCCCATCAGCGTAGCAAGGCTCCCATTTCTCCATGGCCGGTCCTGCATTTCTGGTTTGGACACTTTTTTCCGCATGGCCCTTTTGCCTGATGGGAAGCTAGACTTCTTTGTAGCGCTGATTTGCCTTTCCAGGTTGCTTGGTTGGCCAAAAAGGGCGTATGCGTTTTTTCCTGAATATATTCAGGAAAAAACGCATACGCCCTTTTTGGCCAAGGGCATCATTGTCCACGGTTTGCCGCTTTTCATGTGCTTTCAAGGCGATTCGAATCTACCTCCTGAAATCTGTTTCCTGCAATTCTGCCTTGCTTTCAAATCCTCTTCGTTGCCTTCCCTCAATATATTTGTGGACGAGAGTTATCATTTATAACTCTGCAGGTTTGGGAATTGCAGTGCCCCTGAGTTCCATTTTTCAAGTCGCTTTTTGGGAGCTGGCCGCAAAAGCGCAGGATTGCTTGTGGCCCTCTTCTCGTTCTGGGGGGCAGGCTGAGGCTGTGGTTAATTCTTCTTCCTGATGGGAAAATAGAGTGACCTGTGCCAGTCCCAACCACTAGAGCTAGTCTCTCATTGGTTCCCCCTCTTCCCGTTCATCCTCAGGACAAATTGCAACCTGTACGGAACAGGATGTTAAAGGTGCTGATTCTCCAAGGAGGGAGATGGCTAGTAAAGTGGCTGGAATGGCGAACCTGAGCACAAGGAGATGAGAAATGAGGTGCGTTTTAGAAACCTTTCCCGATCACACGGTGTGCCATCTTCTGGGTTTCTCATGCATGTTTTCGACGTAGGAAGATGCCCTTGAACCTGGAGATTTGGGACCCATGGGATGGGTACCATGCAGTATTACTTTAAAGGGTCTGCGTTGGCTCACCCAACCACACCAAACCTCTCAGCCCCAAGAGTGTCCACCCTTATGTCTCAATCAGCTGTGGGTCCAGATATGGTCAATCCAGGTTGCATCACAGCCCCTGAACGAATTTTGTAAGAATTTCTCTCTCTGTCACTGTCTTTGTTTTATGGGTTTTGAAAAGTAATTTATTTTTATAATGGGGTTTAGCTGCTTTTCACGGCTGTGTTTATGCCGTGTTACAGCCCCTTGACTCACTTCCAGAGAGATATCAATACATAGGTTTGAAGATTCTTATTAGTCAGATATATTCTTGTGCGGTGAATAGGGGGTGTTGAGTCCAGTTCACTGAGCAAGGAGTAGGTCTTGTCTATTACATATTGGGTTTATGGAAGGGTATCGGAGCTAAATTGAAACCCTTGTTTTATGCATCACCCCACCTCACCTTTCCCGTTCAGCAGCCATAGTGTGTTTTCTAAACGTGTGACTCTGTTCTGTTTTGTAATTCAGTTCAAGTGTAGTGGTTTTTACATTCCCTCTATAAGTGATATCTTATGATAAGTGTCTTTTTCTGTGTGACTTATTTCACTTAGAATCGTCGTACCTAAATCCACTCATCGTGCTGCTACTAGCCTTATGACGTTGATTTCATGGCTGAGTGATATTCCATTGTACATGAGGACCCCAACTTCTTTTTCCATTTTGGTCTTTCCTAGATTATTTAAGGTGTAATGAAGTGGGGGTTCTTGTCAACAGAGCAGCCCTAAACTTTGGGGTGCCTGTGTCTTGCTGATTTTTAGTTTTCCCAATTTATACGCCCATGAGTGGAAGTGCCCTATGCTCTCCAAGCTGTGTTTTTTAGATGTTTCAGGACACACCGTACACTTCTCCAGAGTGGCTGTTGGCAATTTACATCCTAACCATCAGCGTAGCAAGGCTCCCATTTCTCCATGGCCGGTCCTGCCTTTCTGCTTTGGACACTTTTTTCCGCATGGCCCTTTTGCCCGCTGGGAAGCCAGACTTCTTTGGAGCGCTGATTTGCCTTTCCAGGTTGCTTGGTTGGCCAAAAAGGGCGTATGCGTTTTTTCCTGAATATATTCAGGAAAAAACGCATACGCCCTTTTTGGCCAAGGGCATCATTGTCCACGTTTTGCCGCTTTTCATGTGCTTTCAAGGCGATTCGAATCTACCTCCTGAAATCTGTTTCCTGCAATTCTGCCTTGCTTTCAAATCCTCTTCGTTGCCTTCCCTCAATATATTTGTGGACGAGAGTTATCATTTATAACTCTGCAGGTTTGTGAATTGTAGTGCCCCTGAGCTCCATTTTTCAAGTCGCTTATTTGGGAGCTGGCCGCAAAAGCGCAGGATTGCTTCAGGCCCTCTTCTGGTTCTGGGGGGCAGGTTGAGCCTGTGGTTAATTCTTCTTCCTGATTGGAAAATAGAGTGACCTCTGCTTGTCCCAACACCTAGAGCTAGTGTCTCATTGGTTCCCCCTCTTCCCGTTCATCCTCAGGACAAATTGCAACCTGTACGGAACAGGATGTTAAAGGTGCTGATTCTCCAAGGAGGGAGATGGCTAGTAAAGTGGCTGGAATGGCGAACCTGAGCACAAGGAGATGAGAAATGAGGTGCGTTTTAGAAACCTTTCCCGATCACACGGTGTACCATCTTCTGGGTTTCTCATGCATGTTTTTGATGTATGAAGATGCCCTTGAACCTGGAGATTTGGGACCCATGGGATGGGTACCATGCAGTATTACTTTAAAGGGTCTGCGTTGGCTCACCCAACCTCACCAAACCTCTCATCCCCAAGAGTGTCCACCCTTATGTCTCAATCAGCTGTGGGTCTAGATATGGTCAATCCAGGTTGCATCACAGCCCCTGAACTATTTTTGTAAGAATTTCTCTCTCTTTCACTGTCTTTGTTTCACGGGTTTTGAAAAGTAATTTATTTTTATAATGGGGTTTAGCTGCTTTTCACGGCTGTGTTTATGCAGTGTTACAGCCCCTTGACTCACTTCCAGAGAGATATCAATACATAGGTTTGAAGATTCTTACTAGTCAGATATATTCTTGTGCGGTGAATAGGGGGTGTTGAGTCCAGTTCACTGAGCAAGGAGTAGGTCTTGTCTATTACATATTGGGTTTATGGAAGGGTATCGGCGCTAATTTGAAACCCTTGTTTTATGCATCACCCCACCTCACCTTTCCCGTTCAGCAGCCATAGTGTGTTTTCTAAACGTGTGACTCTGTTCTGTTTTGTAATTCAGTTCAAGTGTAGCGGTTTTTACATTCCCTCTATAAGTGATATCTTATGATAAGTGTCTTTTTCTGTGTGACTTATTTCACTTAGAGTCCTCGTACCTAAATCCACTCATCGTTCTGCTACTAGCCTTATGACGTTGATTTCATGGCTGAGTGATATTCCATTGTACATGAGGACCCCAACATCTTTATCCATTTTTCTCTTTCCTAGGATATTTAAGGTGTAATGAAGTGGGGGTTCTTGTCAACAGAGCAGCCCTAAATTTTCGGGTGCCTGTGTAATGCTGATTTTTATTTTTCCCAATTTATAGGCCCATGAGTGGAAGTGCCCTATGCTCTCCAAGCTGTGCTTTTTAGATGTTTCAGGACACACTGTACACTTCTCCAGAGTGGCTGTTGGCAATTTATATACCGCCCATCAGCGTAGCAAGGCTCCCATTTCTCCATGGCCGGTCCTGCATTTCTGGTTTGGACACTTTTTTCCGCATGGCCCTTTTGCCTGATGGGAAGCTAGACTTCTTTGTAGCGCTGATTTGCCTTTCCAGGTTGCTTGGTTGGCCAAAAAGGGCGTATGCGTTTTTTCCTGAATATATTCAGGAAAAAACGCATACGCCCTTTTTGGCCAAGGGCATCATTGTCCACGGTTTGCCGCTTTTCATGTGCTTTCAAGGCGATTCGAATCTACCTCCTGAAATCTGTTTCCTGCAATTCTGCCTTGCTTTCAAATCCTCTTCGTTGCCTTCCCTCAATATATTTGTGGACGAGAGTTATCATTTATAACTCTGCAGGTTTGGGAATTGCAGTGCCCCTGAGTTCCATTTTTCAAGTCGCTTTTTGGGAGCTGGCCGCAAAAGTGCAGGATTGCTTGTGGCCCTCTTCTCGTTCTGGGGGGCAGGCTGAGGCTGTGGTTAATTCTTCTTCCTGATGGGAAAATAGAGTGACCTGTGCCAGTCCCAACCACTAGAGCTAGTCTCTCATTGGTTCCCCCTCTTCCCGTTCATCCTCAGGACAAATTGCAACCTGTACGGAACAGGAGGTTAAAGGTGCTGATTCTCCAAGGAGGGAGAAGGCTAGAAAAGGGGCTGCAATGGCGAACCCGAGCACAAGGAGATGAGAAATGAGGTGCGTTTTAGAAACCTTTCCCGATCACACGGTGTGCCATCTTCTGGGTTTCTCATGCATGTTTTCGACGTAGGAAGATGCCCTTGAACCTGGAGATTTGGGACCCATGGGATGGGTACCATGCAGTATTACTTTAAAGGGTCTGCGTTGGCTCACCCAACCTCACCAAACCTCTCAGCCACAAGAGTGGCCACCCTTATGTCTCAATCAGCTGTGGGTCTAGATATGGTCAATCCAGGTTGCATCACAGCCCCTGAACGAATTTTGTAAGAATTTCTCTCTCTTTCACTGTCTTTGTTTCATGGGTTTTGAAAAGTAATTTATTTTTATAATGGGGTTTAGCTGCTTTTCACGGCTGTGTTTATGCCGTGTTACAGCCCCTTGACTCACTTCCAGAGAGATATCAATACATAGGTTTGAAGATTCTTACTAGTCAGATATATTCTTGTGCGGTGAATAGGGGGTGTTGAGTCCAGTTCACTGAGCAAGGAGTAGGTCTTGTCTATTACATATTGGGTTTATGGAAGGGTATCGGAGCTAATTTGAAACCCTTGTTTTATGCATCACCCCACCTCAACTTTCCCGTTCAGCAGCCATAGTGTGTTTTCTAAACGTGTGACTCTGTTCTGTTTTGTAATTCAGTTCAAGTGTAGCGGTTTTTACATTCCCTCTATAAGTGATATCTTATGATAAGTGTCTTTTTCTGTATGACTTATTTCACTTAGAATCGTCGTACCTAAATCCACTCATCGTGCTGCTACTAGCCTTATGACGTTGATTTCATGGCTGAGTGATATTCCATTGTACATGAGGACCCCAACTTCTTTATCCATTTTTCTCTTTCCTAGGATATTTAAGGTGTAATGAAGTGGGGGTTCTTGTCAACAGAGCAGCCCTAAACTTTGGGGTGCCTGTGTCTTGCTGATTTTTAGTTTTCCCAATTTATACGCCCATGAGTGGAAGTGCCCTATGCTCTCCAAGCTGTGTTTTTTAGATGTTTCAGGACACACCGTACACTTCTCCAGAGTGGCTGTTGGCAATTTACATCCTAACCATCAGCGTAGCAAGGCTCCCATTTCTCCATGGCCGGTCCTGCATTTCTGCTTTGGACACTTTTTTCCGCATGGCCCTTTTGCCCGCTGGGAAGCCAGACTTCTTTGGAGCGCTGATTTGCCTTTCCAGGTTGCTTGGTTGGCCAAAAAGGGCGTATGCGTTTTTTCCTGAATATATTCAGGAAAAAACGCATACGCCCTTTTTGGCCAAGGGCATCATTGTCCACGTTTTGCCGCTTTTCATGTGCTTTCAAGGCGATTCGAATCTACCTCCTGAAATCTGTTTCCTGCAATTCTGCCTTGCTTTCAAATCCTCTTCGTTGCCTTCCCTCAATATATTTGTGGACGAGAGTTATCATTTATAACTCTGCAGGTTTGTGAATTGTAGTGCCCCTGAGCTCCATTTTTCAAGTCGTTTATTTGGGAGCTGGCCGCAAAAGCGCAGGATTGCTTCAGGCCCTCTTCTGGTTCTGGGGGGCAGGTTGAGCCTGTGGTTAATTCTTCTTCCTGATTGGAAAATAGAGTGACCTCTGCCTGTCCCAACACCTAGAGCTAGTGTCTCATTGGTTCCCCCTCTTCCCGTTCATCCTCAGGACAAATTGCAACCTGTACGGAACAGGATGTTAAAGGTGCTGATTCTCCAAGGAGGGAGATGGCTAGTAAAGTGGCTGGAATGGCGAACCTGAGCACAAGGAGATGAGAAATGAGGTGCGTTTTAGAAACCTTTCCCGATCACACGGTGTACCATCTTCTGGGTTTCTCATGCATGTTTTTGATGTAGGAAGATGCCCTTGAACCTGGAGATTTGGGACCCATGGGATGGGTACCATGCAGTATTACTTGAAAGGGTCTGCGTTGGCTCACCCAACCTCACCAAACCTCTCATCCCCAAGAGTGTCCACCCTTATGTCTCAATCAGCTGTGGGTCTAGATATGGTCAATCCAGGTTGCATCACAGCCCCTGAACTATTTTTGTAAGAATTTCTCTCTCTTTCACTGTCTTTGTTTCACGGGTTTTGAAAAGTAATTTATTTTTATAATGGGGTTTAGCTGCTTTTCACGGCTGTGTTTATGCCGTGTTACAGCCCCTTGACTCACTTCCAGAGAGATATCAATACATAGGTTTGAAGATTCTTACTAGTCAGATATATTCTTGTGCGGTGAATAGGGGGTGTTGAGTCCAGTTCACTGAGCAAGGAGTAGGTCTTGTCTATTACATATTGGGTTTATGGAAGGGTATCGGAGCTAATTTGAAACCCTTGTTTTATGCATCACCCCACCTCACCTTTCCCGTTCAGCAGCCATAGTGTGTTTTCTAAACGTGTGACTCTGTTCTGTTTTGTAATTCAGTTCAAGTGTAGCGGTTTTTACATTCCCTCTATAAGTGATATCTTATGATAAGTGTCTTTTTCTGTGTGACTTATTTCACTTAGAGTCCTCGTACCTAAATCCACTCATCGTTCTGCTACTAGCCTTATGACGTTGATTTCATGGCTGAGTGATATTCCATTGTACATGAGGACCCCAACATCTTTATCCATTTTTCTCTTTCCTAGGATATTTAAGGTGTAATGAAGTGGGGGTTCTTGTCAACAGAGCAGCCCTAAATTTTCGGGTGCCTGTGTAATGCTGATTTTTATTTTTCCCAATTTATAGGCCCATGAGTGGAAGTGCCCTATGCTCTCCAAGCTGTGCTTTTTAGATGTTTTAGGACACACTGTACACTTCTCCAGAGTGGCTGTTGGCAATTTATATACCGCCCATCAGCGTAGCAAGGCTCCCATTTCTCCATGGCCGGTCCTGCATTTCTGGTTTTGACACTTTTTTCCGCATGGCCCTTTTGCTGATGGGAAGCTAGACTTCTTTGTAGCGCTGATTTGCCTTTCCAGGTTGCTTGGTTGGCCAAAAAGGGCGTATGCGTTTTTTCCTGAATATATTCAGGAAAAAACGCATACGCCCTTTTTGGCCAAGGGCATCATTGTCCACGTTTTGCCGCTTTTCATGTGCTTTCAAGGCGATTCGAATCTACCTCCTGAAATCTGTTTCCTGCAATTCTGCCTTGCTTTCAAATCCTCTTCGTTGCCTTCCCACAATATATTTGTGGACGAGAGTTATCATTTATAACTCTGCAGGTTTGGGAATTGCAGTGCCCCTGAGTTCCATTTTTCAAGTCGCTTTTTGGGAGCTGGCCGCAAAAGCGCAGGATTGCTTGTGGCCCTCTTCTCGTTCTGGGGGGCAGGCTGAGGCTGTGGTTAATTCTTCTTCCTGATGGGAAAATAGAGTGACCTGTGCCAGTCCCAACCACTAGAGCTAGTCTCTCATTGGTTCCCCCTCTTCCCGTTCATCCTCAGGACAAATTGCAACCTGTACGGAACAGGAGGTTAAAGGTGCTGATTCTCCAAGGAGGGAGAAGGCTAGAAAAGGGGCTGCAATGGCCAACCCGAGCACAAGGAGATGAGAAATGAGGTGCGTTTTAGAAACCTTTCCCGATCACACGGTGTGCCATCTTCTGGGTTTCTCATGCATGTTTTCGACGTAGGAAGATGCCCTTGAACCTGGAGATTTGGGACCCTTGGGATGGGTACCATGCAGTATTACTTGAAAGGGTCTGCGTTGGCTCACCCAACCACACCAAACCTCTCAGCCCCAAGAGTGTCCACCCTTATGTCTCAATCAGCTGTGGGTCCAGATATGGTCAATCCAGGTTGCATCACAGCCCCTGAACGAATTTTGTAAGAATTTCTCTCTCTTTCACTGTCTTTGTTTCACGGGTTTTGAAAAGTAATTTATTTTTATAATGGGGTTTAGCTGCTTTTCACGGCTGTGTTTATGCCGTGTTACAGCCCCTTGACTCACTTACAGAGAGATATCAATACATAGGTTTGAAGATTCTTACTAGTCAGATATATTCTTGTGCGGTGAATAGGGGGTGTTGAGTCCAGTTCACTGAGCAAGGAGTAGGTCTTGTCTATTACATATTGGGTTTATGGAAGGGTATCGGAGCTAATTTGAAACCCTTGTTTTATGCATCACCCCACCTCACCTTTCCCGTTCAGCAGCCACAGTGTGTTTTCTAAACGTGTGACTCTGTTCTGTTTTGTAATTCAGTTCAAGTGTAGCGGTTTTTACATTCCCTCTATAAGTGATATCTTATGATAAGTGTCTTTTTCTGTGTGACTTATTTCACTTAGAGTCCTCGTACCTAAATCCACTCATCGTGCTGCTACTAGCCTTATGACGTTGATTTCATGGCTGAGTGATATTCCATTGTACATGAGGTCCACAACTTCATTATCCATTTTTCTCTTTCCTAGGATATTTAAGGTGTAATGAAGTGGGGGTTCTTGTCAACAGAGCAGCCCTAAACTTTGGGGTGCCTGTGTCTTGCTGATTTTTAGTTTTCCCAATTTATACGCCCATGAGTGGAAGTGCCCTATGCTCTCCAAGCTGTGTTTTTTATATGTTTCAGAACACACCGTACACTTCTCCAGAGTGGCTGTTGGCAATTTACATCCCACCCATCAGCGTAGCAAGGCTCCCATTTCTCCATGGCCGGTCCTGCATTTCTGGTTTGGACACTTTTTTCCGCATGGCCCTTTTTCCCCCTGACAAGCGAAACTTCTTTGTAGCACTGATTTGCCTTTCCAGGTTGCTTGGTTGGCCAAAAAGGGCGTATGCGTTTTTTCCTGAATATATTCAGGAAAAAACGCATACGCCCTTTTTGGCCAAGGGCATCATTGTCCACGGTTTGCCGCTTTTCATGTGCTTTCAAGGCGATTCGAATCTACCTCCTGAAATCTGTTTCCTGCAATTCTGCCTTGCTTTCAAATCCTCTTCGTTGCCTTCCCTCAATATATTTGTGGACGAGAGTTATCATTTATAACTCTGCAGGTTTGGGAATTGCAGTGCCCCTGAGTTCCATTTTTCAAGTCGCTTTTTGGGAGCTGGCCGCAAAAGCGCAGGATTGCTTGTGGCCCTCTTCTCGTTCTGGGGGGCAGGCTGAGGCTGTGGTTAATTCTTCTTCCTGATGGGAAAATAGAGTGACCTGTGCCAGTCCCAACCACTAGAGCTAGTCTCTCATTGGTTCCCCCTCTTCCCGTTCATCCTCAGGACAAATTGCAACCTGTACGGAACAGGATGTTAAAGGTGCTGATTCTCCAAGGAGGGAGATGGCTAGTAAAGTGGCTGGAATGGCGAACCTGAGCACAAGGAGATGAGAAATGAGGTGCGTTTTAGAAACCTTTCCCGATCACACGGTGTACCATCTTCTGGGTTTCTCATGCATGTTTTTGATGTATGAAGATGCCCTTGAACCTGGAGATTTGGGACCCATGGGATGGGTACCATGCAGTATTACTTTAAAGGGTCTGCGTTGGCTCACCCAACCTCACCAAACCTCTCATCCCCAAGAGTGTCCACCCTTATGTCTCAATCAGCTGTGGGTCTAGATATGGTCAATCCAGGTTGCATCACAGCCCCTGAACTATTTTTGTAAGAATTTCTCTCTCTTTCACTGTCTTTGTTTCACGGGTTTTGAAAAGTAATTTATTTTTATAATGGGGTTTAGCTGCTTTTCACGGCTGTGTTTATGCAGTGTTACAGCCCCTTGACTCACTTCCAGAGAGATATCAATACATAGGTTTGAAGATTCTTACTAGTCAGATATATTCTTGTGCGGTGAATAGGGGGTGTTGAGTCCAGTTCACTGAGCAAGGAGTAGGTCTTGTCTATTACATATTGGGTTTATGGAAGGGTATCGGCGCTAATTTGAAACCCTTGTTTTATGCATCACCCCACCTCACCTTTCCCGTTCAGCAGCCATAGTGTGTTTTCTAAACGTGTGACTCTGTTCTGTTTTGTAATTCAGTTCAAGTGTAGCGGTTTTTACATTCCCTCTATAAGTGATATCTTATGATAAGTGTCTTTTTCTGTGTGACTTATTTCACTTAGAGTCCTCGTACCTAAATCCACTCATCGTTCTGCTACTAGCCTTATGACGTTGATTTCATGGCTGAGTGATATTCCATTGTACATGAGGACCCCAACATCTTTATCCATTTTTCTCTTTCCTAGGATATTTAAGGTGTAATGAAGTGGGGGTTCTTGTCAACAGAGCAGCCCTAAATTTTCGGGTGCCTGTGTAATGCTGATTTTTATTTTTCCCAATTTATAGGCCCATGAGTGGAAGTGCCCTATGCTCTCCAAGCTGTGCTTTTTAGATGTTTCAGGACACACTGTACACTTCTCCAGAGTGGCTGTTGGCAATTTATATACCGCCCATCAGCGTAGCAAGGCTCCCATTTCTCCATGGCCGGTCCTGCATTTCTGGTTTGGACACTTTTTTCCGCATGGCCCTTTTGCCTGATGGGAAGCTAGACTTCTTTGTAGCGCTGATTTGCCTTTCCAGGTTGCTTGGTTGGCCAAAAAGGGCGTATGCGTTTTTTCCTGAATATATTCAGGAAAAAACGCATACGCCCTTTTTGGCCAAGGGCATCATTGTCCACGGTTTGCCGCTTTTCATGTGCTTTCAAGGCGATTCGAATCTACCTCCTGAAATCTGTTTCCTGCAATTCTGCCTTGCTTTCAAATCCTCTTCGTTGCCTTCCCTCAATATATTTGTGGACGAGAGTTATCATTTATAACTCTGCAGGTTTGGGAATTGCAGTGCCCCTGAGTTCCATTTTTCAAGTCGCTTTTTGGGAGCTGGCCGCAAAAGCGCAGGATTGCTTGTGGCCCTCTTCTCGTTCTGGGGGGCAGGCTGAGGCTGTGGTTAATTCTTCTTCCTGATGGGAAAATAGAGTGACCTGTGCCAGTCCCAACCACTAGAGCTAGTCTCTCATTGGTTCCCCCTCTTCCCGTTCATCCTCAGGACAAATTGCAACCTGTACGGAACAGGAGGTTAAAGGTGCTGATTCTCCAAGGAGGGAGAAGGCTAGAAAAGGGGCTGCAATGGCGAACCCGAGCACAAGGAGATGAGAAATGAGGTGCGTTTTAGAAACCTTTCCCGATCACACGGTGTGCCATCTTCTGGGTTTCTCATGCATGTTTTCGACGTAGGAAGATGCCCTTGAACCTGGAGATTTGGGACCCATGGGATGGGTACCATGCAGTATTACTTTAAAGGGTCTGCGTTGGCTCACCCAACCTCACCAAACCTCTCAGCCACAAGAGTGGCCACCCTTATGTCTCAATCAGCTGTGGGTCTAGATATGGTCAATCCAGGTTGCATCACAGCCCCTGAACGAATTTTGTAAGAATTTCTCTCTCTTTCACTGTCTTTTTTTCATGGGTTTTGAAAAGTAATTTATTTTTATAATGGGGTTTAGCTGCTTTTCACGGCTGTGTTTATGCCGTGTTACAGCCCCTTGACTCACTTCCAGAGAGATATCAATACATAGGTTTGAAGATTCTTACTAGTCAGATATATTCTTGTGCGGTGAATAGGGGGTGTTGAGTCCAGTTCACTGAGCAAGGAGTAGGTCTTGTCTATTACATATTGGGTTTATGGAAGGGTATCGGAGCTAATTTGAAACCCTTGTTTTATGCATCACCCCACCTCACCTTTCCCGTTCAGCAGCCATAGTGTGTTTTCTAAACGTGTGACTCTGTTCTGTTTTGTAATTCAGTTCAAGTGTAGCGGTTTTTACATTCCCTCTATAAGTGATATCTTATGATAAGTGTCTTTTTCTGTATGACTTATTTCACTTAGAATCGTCGTACCTAAATCCACTCATCGTGCTGCTACTAGCCTTATGACGTTGATTTCATGGCTGAGTGATATTCCATTGTACATGAGGACCCCAACTTCTTTATCCATTTTTCTCTTTCCTAGGATATTTAAGGTGTAATGAAGTGGGGGTTCTTGTCAACAGAGCAGCCCTAAACTTTGGGGTGCCTGTGTCTTGCTGATTTTTAGTTTTCCCAATTTATACGCCCATGAGTGGAAGTGCCCTATGCTCTCCAAGCTGTGTTTTTTAGATGTTTCAGGACACACCGTACACTTCTCCAGAGTGGCTGTTGGCAATTTACATCCTAACCATCAGCGTAGCAAGGCTCCCATTTCTCCATGGCCGGTCCTGCATTTCTGCTTTGGACACTTTTTTCCGCATGGCCCTTTTGCCCGCTGGGAAGCGAGACTTCTTTGGAGCGCTGATTTGCCTTTCCAGGTTGCTTGGTTGGCCAAAAAGGGCGTATGCGTTTTTTCCTGAATATATTCAGGAAAAAACGCATACGCCCTTTTTGGCCAAGGGCATCATTGTCCACGTTTTGCCGCTTTTCATGTGCTTTCAAGGCGATTCGAATCTACCTCCTGAAATCTGTTTCCTGCAATTCTGCCTTGCTTTCAAATCCTCTTCGTTGCCTTCCCTCAATATATTTGTGGACGAGAGTTATCATTTATAACTCTGCAGGTTTGTGAATTGTAGTGCCCCTGAGCTCCATTTTTCAAGTCGTTTATTTGGGAGCTGGCCGCAAAAGCGCAGGATTGCTTCAGGCCCTCTTCTGGTTCTGGGGGGGCAGGTTGAGCCTGTGGTTAATTCTTCTTCCTGATTGGAAAATAGAGTGACCTCTGCCTGTCCCAACACCTAGAGCTAGTGTCTCATTGGTTCCCCCTCTTCCCGTTCATCCTCAGGACAAATTGCAACCTGTACGGAACAGGATGTTAAAGGTGCTGATTCTCCAAGGAGGGAGATGGCTAGTAAAGTGGCTGGAATGGCGAACCTGAGCACAAGGAGATGAGAAATGAGGTGCGTTTTAGAAACCTTTCCCGATCACACGGTGTACCATCTTCTGGGTTTCTCATGCATGTTTTTGATGTAGGAAGATGCCCTTGAACCTGGAGATTTGGGACCCATGGGATGGGTACCATGCAGTATTACTTGAAAGGGTCTGCGTTGGCTCACCCAACCTCACCAAACCTCTCATCCCCAAGAGTGTCCACCCTTATGTCTCAATCAGCTGTGGGTCTAGATATGGTCAATCCAGGTTGCATCACAGCCCCTGAACTATTTTTGTAAGAATTTCTCTCTCTTTCACTGTCTTTGTTTCACGGGTTTTGAAAAGTAATTTATTTTTATAATGGGGTTTAGCTGCTTTTCACGGCTGTGTTTATGCCGTGTTACAGCCCCTTGACTCACTTCCAGAGAGATATCAATACATAGGTTTGAAGATTCTTACTAGTCAGATATATTCTTGTGCGGTGAATAGGGGGTGTTGAGTCCAGTTCACTGAGCAAGGAGTAGGTCTTGTCTATTACATATTGGGTTTATGGAAGTGTATCGGAGCTAATTTGAAACCCTTGTTTTATGCATCACCCCACCTCACCTTTCCCGTTCAGCAGCCATAGTGTGTTTTCTAAACGTGTGACTCTGTTCTGTTTTGTAATTCAGTTCAAGTGTAGCGGTTTTTACATTCCCTCTATAAGTGATATCTTATGATAAGTGTCTTTTTCTGTGTGACTTATTTCACTTAGAGTCCTCGTACCTAAATCCACTCATCGTTCTGCTACTAGCCTTATGACGTTGATTTCATGGCTGAGTGATATTCCATTGTACATGAGGACCCCAACATCTTTATCCATTTTTCTCTTTCCTAGGATATTTAAGGTGTAATGAAGTGGGGGTTCTTGTCAACAGAGCAGCCCTAAATTTTCGGGTGCCTGTGTAATGCTGATTTTTATTTTTCCCAATTTATAGGCCCATGAGTGGAAGTGCCCTATGCTCTCCAAGCTGTGCTTTTTAGATGTTTTAGGACACACTGTACACTTCTCCAGAGTGGCTGTTGGCAATTTATATACCGCCCATCAGCGTAGCAAGGCTCCCATTTCTCCATGGCCGGTCCTGCATTTCTGGTTTGGACACTTTTTTCCGCATGGCCCTTTTGCTGATGGGAAGCTAGACTTCTTTGTAGCGCTGATTTGCCTTTCCAGGTTGCTTGGTTGGCCAAAAAGGGCGTATGCGTTTTTTCCTGAATATATTCAGGAAAAAACGCATACGCCCTTTTTGGCCAAGGGCATCATTGTCCACGTTTTGCCGCTTTTCATGTGCTTTCAAGGCGATTCGAATCTACCTCCTGAAATCTGTTTCCTGCAATTCTGCCTTGCTTTCAAATCCTCTTCGTTGCCTTCCCACAATATATTTGTGGACGAGAGTTATCATTTATAACTCTGCAGGTTTGGGAATTGCAGTGCCCCTGAGTTCCATTTTTCAAGTCGCTTTTTGGGAGCTGGCCGCAAAAGCGCAGGATTGCTTGTGGCCCTCTTCTCGTTCTGGGGGGCAGGCTGAGGCTGTGGTTAATTCTTCTTCCTGATGGGAAAATAGAGTGACCTGTGCCAGTCCCAACCACTAGAGCTAGTCTCTCATTGGTTCCCCCTCTTCCCGTTCATCCTCAGGACAAATTGCAACCTGTACGGAACAGGAGGTTAAAGGTGCTGATTCTCCAAGGAGGGAGAAGGCTAGAAAAGGGGCTGCAATGGCCAACCCGAGCACAAGGAGATGAGAAATGAGGTGCGTTTTAGAAACCTTTCCCGATCACACGGTGTGCCATCTTCTGGGTTTCTCATGCATGTTTTCGACGTAGGAAGATGCCCTTGAACCTGGAGATTTGGGACCCATGGGATGGGTACCATGCAGTATTACTTTAAAGGGTCTGCGTTGGCTCACCCAACCTCACCAAACCTCTCAGCCACAAGAGTGGCCACCCTTATGTCTCAATCAGCTGTGGGTCTAGATATGGTCAATCCAGGTTGCATCACAGCCCCTGAACGAATTTTGTAAGAATTTCTCTCTCTTTCACTGTCTTTGTTTCATGGGTTTTGAAAAGTAATTTATTTTTATAATGGGGTTTAGCTGCTTTTCACGGCTGTGTTTATGCCGTGTTACAGCCCCTTGACTCACTTCCAGAGAGATATCAATACATAGGTTTGAAGATTCTTACTAGTCAGATATATTCTTGTGCGGTGAATAGGGGGTGTTGAGTCCAGTTCACTGAGCAAGGAGTAGGTCTTGTCTATTACATATTGGGTTTATGGAAGGGTATCGGAGCTAATTTGAAACCCTTGTTTTATGCATCACCTCACCTCACCTTTCCCGTTCAGCAGCCACAGTGTGTTTTCTAAACGTGTGACTCTGTTCTGTTTTGTAATTCAGTTCAAGTGTAGCGGTTTTTACATTCCCTCTATAAGTGATATCTTATGATAAGTGTCTTTTTCTGTGTGACTTATTTCACTTAGAGTCCTCGTACCTAAATCCACTCATCGTGCTGCTACTAGCCTTATGACGTTGATTTCATGGCTGAGTGATATTCCATTGTACATGAGGTCCACAACTTCTTTATCCATTTTTCTCTTTCCTAGGATATTTAAGGTGTAATGAAGTGGCGGTTCTTGTCAACAGAGCAGCCCTAAACTTTGGGGTGCCTGTGTCTTGCTGATTTTTAGTTTTCCCAATTTATACGCCCATGAGTGGAAGTGCCCTATGCTCTCCAAGCTGTGTTTTTTATATGTTTCAGAACACACCGTACACTTCTCCAGAGGTGCTGTTGGCAATTTACATCCCACCCATCAGCGTAGCAAGGCTCCCATTTCTCCATGGCCGGTCCTGCATTTCTGGTTTGGACACTTTTTGCCGCATGGCCCTTTTTCCCCCTGACAAGCGAAACTTCTTTGTAGCACTGATTTGCCTTTCCAGGTTGCTTGGTTGGCCAAAAAGGGCGTATGCGTTTTTTCCTGAATATATTCAGGAAAAAACGCATACGCCCTTTTTGGCCAAGGGCATCATTGTCCACGGTTTGCCGCTTTTCATGTGCTTTCAAGGCGATTCGAATCTACCTCCTGAAATCTGTTTCCTGCAATTCTGCCTTGCTTTCAAATCCTCTTCGTTGCCTTCCCTCAATATATTTGTGGACGAGAGTTATCATTTATAACTCTGCAGGTTTGGGAATTGCAGTGCCCCTGAGTTCCATTTTTCAAGTCGCTTTTTGGGAGCTGGCCGCAAAAGCGCAGGATTGCTTGTGGCCCTCTTCTCGTTCTGGGGGGCAGGCTGAGGCTGTGGTTAATTCTTCTTCCTGATGGGAAAATAGAGTGACCTGTGCCAGTCCCAACCACTAGAGCTAGTCTCTCATTGGTTCCCCCTCTTCCCGTTCATCCTCAGGACAAATTGCAACCTGTACGGAACAGGATGTTAAAGGTGCTGATTCTCCAAGGAGGGAGATGGCTAGTAAAGTGGCTGGAATGGCGAACCTGAGCACAAGGAGATGAGAAATGAGGTGCGTTTTAGAAACCTTTCCCGATCACACGGTGTGCCATCTTCTGGGTTTCTCATGCATGTTTTCGACGTAGGAAGATGCCCTTGAACCTGGAGATTTGGGACCCATGGGATGGGTACCATGCAGTATTACTTGAAAGGGTCTGCGTTGGCTCACCCAACCTCACCAAACCTCTCATCCCCAAGAGTGTCCACCCTTATGTCTCAATCAGCTGTGGGTCTAGATATGGTCAATCCAGGTTGCATCACAGCCCCTGAACTATTTTTGTAAGAATTTCTCTCTCTTTCACTGTCTTTGTTTCACGGGTTTTGAAAAGTAATTTATTTTTATAATGGGGTTTAGCTGCTTTTCACGGCTGTGTTTATGCCGTGTTACAGCCCCTTGACTCACTTCCAGAGAGATATCAATACATAGGTTTGAAGATTCTTACTAGTCAGATATATTCTTGTGCGGTGAATAGGGGGTGTTGAGTCCAGTTCACTGAGCAAGGAGTAGGTCTTGTCTATTACATATTGGGTTTATGGAAGGGTATCGGAGCTAATTTGAAACCCTTGTTTTATGCATCACCCCACCTCACCTTTCCCGTTCAGCAGCCATAGTGTGTTTTCTAAACGTGTGACTCTGTTCTGTTTTGTAATTCAGTTCAAGTGTAGCGGTTTTTACATTCCCTCTATAAGTGATATCTTATGATAAGTGTCTTTTTCTGTGTGACTTATTTCACTTAGAGTCCTCGTACCTAAATCCACTCATCGTTCTGCTACTAGCCTTATGACGTTGATTTCATGGCTGAGTGATATTCCATTGTACATGAGGTCCACAACTTCTTTATCCATTTTTCTCTTTCCTAGGATATTTAAGGTGTAATGAAGTGGCGGTTCTTGTCAACAGAGCAGCCCTAAACTTTGGGGTGCCTTTGTCTTGCTGATTTTTAGTTTTCCCAATTTATACGCCCATGAGTGGAAGTGCCCTATGCTCTCCAAGCTGTGTTTTTTAGATGTTTCAGAACACACCGTACACTTCTCCAGAGTGGCTGTTGGCAATTTACATCCCGCCCATCAGCGTAGCAAGGCTCCCATTTCTCCATGGCCGGTCCTGCATTTCTGGTTTTGACACTTTTTTCCGCATGGCCCTTTTGCCTGATGGGAAGCTAGACTTCTTTGTAGCGCTGATTTGCCTTTCCAGGTTGCTTGGTTGGCCAAAAAGGGCGTATGCGTTTTTTCCTGAATATATTCAGGAAAAAACGCATACGCCCTTTTTGGCCAAGGGCATCATTGTCCACGTTTTGCCGCTTTTCATGTGCTTTCAAGGCGATTCGAATCTACCTCCTGAAATCTGTTTCCTGCAATTCTGCCTTGCTTTCAAATCCTCTTCGTTGCCTTCCCACAATATATTTGTGGACGAGAGTTATCATTTATAACTCTGCAGGTTTGGGAATTGCAGTGCCCCTGAGTTCCATTTTTCAAGTCGCTTTTTGGGAGCTGGCCGCAAAAGCGCAGGATTGCTTGTGGCCCTCTTCTCGTTCTGGGGGGCAGGCTGAGGCTGTGGTTAATTCTTCTTCCTGATGGGAAAATAGAGTGACCTGTGCCAGTCCCAACCACTACAGCTAGTCTCTCATTGGTTCCCCCTCTTCCCGTTCATCCTCAGGACAAATTGCAACCTGTACGGAACAGGAGGTTAAAGGTGCTGATTCTCCAAGGAGGGAGAAGGCTAGAAAAGGGGCTGCAATGGCGAACCCGAGCACAAGGAGATGAGAAATGAGGTGCGTTTTAGAAACCTTTCCCGATCACACGGTGTGCCATCTTCTGGGTTTCTCATGCATGTTTTCGACGTAGGAAGATGCCCTTGAACCTGGAGATTTGGGACCCTTGGGATGGGTACCATGCAGTATTACTTGAAAGGGTCTGCGTTGGCTCACCCAACCACACCAAACCTCTCAGCCCCAAGAGTGTCCACCCTTATGTCTCAATCAGCTGTGGGTCCAGATATGGTCAATCCAGGTTGCATCACAGCCCCTGAACGAATTTTGTAAGAATTTCTCTCTCTTTCACTGTCTTTGTTTCACGGGTTTTGAAAAGTAATTTATTTTTATAATGGGGTTTAGCTGCTTTTCACGGCTGTGTTTATGCCGTGTTACAGCCCCTTGACTCACTTACAGAGAGATATCAATACATAGGTTTGAAGATTCTTACTAGTCAGATATATTCTTGTGCGGTGAATAGGGGGTGTTGAGTCCAGTTCACTGAGCAAGGAGTAGGTCTTGTCTATTACATATTGGGTTTATGGAAGGGTATCGGAGCTAATTTGAAACCCTTGTTTTATGCATCACCTCACCTCACCTTTCCCGTTCAGCAGCCACAGTGTGTTTTCTAAACGTGTGACTCTGTTCTGTTTTGTAATTCAGTTCAAGTGTAGCGGTTTTTACATTCCCTCTATAAGTGATATCTTATGATAAGTGTCTTTTTCTGTGTGACTTATTTCACTTAGAGTCCTCGTACCTAAATCCACTCATCGTGCTGCTACTAGCCTCATGACGTTGATTTCATGGCTGAGTGATATTCCATTGTACATGAGGACCCCAACTTCTTTATCCATTTTTCTCTTTCCTAGGATATTTAAGGTGTAATGAAGTGGGGGTTCTTGTCAACAGAGCAGCCCTAAACTTTGGGGTGCCTGTGTCTTGCTGATTTTTAGTTTTCCCAATTTATACGCCCATGAGTGGAAGTGCCCTATGCTCTCCAAGCTGTGTTTTTTAGATGTTTCAGGACACACCGTACACTTCTCCAGAGTGGCTGTTGGCAATTTACATCCTAACCATCAGCGTAGCAAGGCTCCCATTTCTCCATGGCCGGTCCTGCATTTCTGCTTTGGACACTTTTTTCCGCATGGCCCTTTTGCCCGCTGGGAAGCCAGACTTCTTTGGAGCGCTGATTTGCCTTTCCAGGTTGCTTGGTTGGCCAAAAAGTGCGTATGCGTTTTTTCCTGAATATATTCAGGAAAAAACGCATACGCCCTTTTTGGCCAAGGGCATCATTGTCCACGTTTTGCCGCTTTTCATGTGCTTTCAAGGCGATTCGAATCTACCTCCTGAAATCTGTTTCCTGCAATTCTGCCTTGCTTTCAAATCCTCTTCGTTGCCTTCCCTCAATATATTTGTGGACGAGAGTTATCATTTATAACTCTGCAGGTTTGTGAATTGTAGTGCCCCTGAGCTCCATTTTTCAAGTCGTTTATTTGGGAGCTGGCCGCAAAAGCGCAGGATTGCTTCAGGCCCTCTTCTGGTTCTGGGGGGCAGGTTGAGCCTGTGGTTAATTCTTCTTCCTGATTGGAAAATAGAGTGACCTCTGCCTGTCCCAACACCTAGAGCTAGTGTCTCATTGGTTCCCCCTCTTCCCGTTCATCCTCAGGACAAATTGCAACCTGTACGGAACAGGATGTTAAAGGTGCTGATTCTCCAAGGAGGGAGATGGCTAGTAAAGTGGCTGGAATGGCGAACCTGAGCACAAGGAGATGAGAAATGAGGTGCGTTTTAGAAACCTTTCCCGATCACACGGTGTACCATCTTCTGGGTTTCTCATGCATGTTTTTGATGTAGGAAGATGCCCTTGAACCTGGAGATTTGGGACCCATGGGATGGGTACCATGCAGTATTACTTGAAAGGGTCTGCGTTGGCTCACCCAACCTCACCGAACCTCTCAGCCCCAAGAGTGTCCACCCTTATGTCTCAATCAGCTGTGGGTCTAGATATGGTCAATCCAGGTTGCATCACAGCCCCTGAACTATTTTTGTAAGAATTTCTCTCTCTTTCACTGTCTTTGTTTCACGGGTTTTGAAAAGTAATTTATTTTTATAATGGGGTTTAGCTGCTTTTCACGGCTGTGTTTATGCCGTGTTACAGCCCCTTGACTCACTTCCAGAGAGATATCAATACATAGGTTTGAAGATTCTTACTAGTCAGATATATTCTTGTGCGGTGAATAGGGGGTGTTGAGTCCAGTTCACTGAGCAAGGAGTAGGTCTTGTCTATTACATATTGGGTTTATGGAAGGGTATCGGAGCTAATTTGAAACCCTTGTTTTATGCATCACCCCACCTCACCTTTCCCGTTCAGCAGCCATAGTGTGTTTTCTAAACGTGTGACTCTGTTCTGTTTTGTAATTCAGTTCAAGTGTAGCGGTTTTTACATTCCCTCTATAAGTGATATCTTATGATAAGTGTCTTTTTCTGTGTGACTTATTTCACTTAGAGTTCTCGTACCTAAATCCACTCATCGTTCTGCTACTAGCCTTATGACGTTGATTTCATGGCTGAGTGATATTCCATTGTACATGAGGACCCCAACATCTTTATCCATTTTTCTCTTTCCTAGGATATTTAAGGTGTAATGAAGTGGGGGTTCTTGTCAACAGAGCAGCCCTAAATTTTCGGGTGCCTGTGTAATGCTGATTTTTATTTTTCCCAATTTATAGGCCCATGAGTGGAAGTGCCCTATGCTCTCCAAGCTGTGCTTTTTAGATGTTTTAGGACACACTGTACACTTCTCCAGAGTGGCTGTTGGCAATTTATATACCGCCCATCAGCGTAGCAAGGCTCCCATTTCTCCATGGCCGGTCCTGCATTTCTGGTTTTGACACTTTTTTCCGCATGGCCCTTTTGCCTGATGGGAAGCTAGACTTCTTTGTAGCGCTGATTTGCCTTTCCAGGTTGCTTGGTTGGCCAAAAAGGGCGTATGCGTTTTTTCCTGAATATATTCAGGAAAAAACGCATACGCCCTTTTTGGCCAAGGGCATCATTGTCCACGTTTTGCCGCTTTTCATGTGCTTTCAAGGCGATTCGAATCTACCTCCTGAAATCTGTTTCCTGCAATTCTGCCTTGCTTTCAAATCCTCTTCGTTGCCTTCCCACAATATATTTGTGGACGAGAGTTATCATTTATAACTCTGCAGGTTTGGGAATTGCAGTGCCCCTGAGTTCCATTTTTCAAGTCGCTTTTTGGGAGCTGGCCGCAAAAGCGCAGGATTGCTTGTGGCCCTCTTCTCGTTCTGGGGGGCAGGCTGAGGCTGTGGTTAATTCTTCTTCCTGATGGGAAAATAGAGTGACCTGTGCCAGTCCCAACCACTAGAGCTAGTCTCTCATTGGTTCCCCCTCTTCCCGTTCATCCTCAGGACAAATTGCAACCTGTACGGAACAGGAGGTTAAAGGTGCTGATTCTCCAAGGAGGGAGATGGCTAGTAAATCGGCTGGAATGGCCAACCCGAGCACAAGGAGATGAGAAATGAGGTGCGTTTTAGAAACCTTTCCCGATCACACGGTGTGCCATCTTCTGGGTTTCTCATGCATGTTTTCGACGTAGGAAGATGCCCTTGAACCTGGAGATTTGGGACCCTTGGGATGGGTACCATGCAGTATTACTTGAAAGGGTCTGCGTTGGCTCACCCAACCACACCAAACCTCTCAGCCCCAAGAGTGTCCACCCTTATGTCTCAATCAGCTGTGGGTCCAGATATGGTCAATCCAGGTTGCATCACAGCCCCTGAACGAATTTTGTAAGAATTTCTCTCTCTTTCACTGTCTTTGTTTCACGGGTTTTGAAAAGTAATTTATTTTTATAATGGGGTTTAGCTGCTTTTCACGGCTGTGTTTATGCCGTGTTACAGCCCCTTGACTCACTTCCAGAGAGATATCAATACATAGGTTTGAAGATTCTTACTAGTAAGATATATTCTTGTGCGGTGAATAGGGGGTGTTGAGTCCAGTTCACTGAGCAAGGAGTAGGTCTTGTCTATTACATATTGGGTTTATGGAAGGGTATCGGAGCTAATTTGAAACCCTTGTTTTATGCATCACCCCACCTCACCTTTCCCGTTCAGCAGCCACAGTGTGTTTTCTAAACGTGTGACTCTGTTCTGTTTTGTAATTCAGTTCAAGTGTAGCGGTTTTTACATTCCCTCTATAAGTGATATCTTATGATAAGTGTCTTTTTCTGTGTGACTTATTTCACTTAGAGTCCTCGTACCTAAATCCACTCATCGTGCTGCTACTAGCCTTATGACGTTGATTTCATGGCTGAGTGATATTCCATTGTACATGAGGTCCACAACTTCTTTATCCATTTTTCTCTTTCCTAGGATATTTAAGGTGTAATGAAGTGGCGGTTCTTGTCAACAGAGCAGCCCTAAACTTTGGGGTGCCTGTGTCTTGCTGATTTTTAGTTTTCCCAATTTATACGCCCATGAGTGGAAGTGCCCTATGCTCTCCAAGCTGTGTTTTTTATATGTTTCAGAACACACCGTACACTTCTCCAGAGTGGCTGTTGGCAATTTACATCCCACCCATCAGCGTAGCAAGGCTCCCATTTCTCCATGGCCGGTCCTGCATTTCTGGTTTGGACACTTTTTTCCGCATGGCCCTTTTTCCCCCTGACAAGCGAAACTTCTTTGTAGCACTGATTTGCCTTTCCAGGTTGCTTGGTTGGCCAAAAAGGGCGTATGCGTTTTTTCCTGAATATATTCAGGAAAAAACGCATACGCCCTTTTTGGCCAAGGGCATCATTGTCCACGGTTTGCCGCTTTTCATGTGCTTTCAAGGCGATTCGAATCTACCTCCTGAAATCTGTTTCCTGCAATTCTGCCTTGCTTTCAAATCCTCTTCGTTGCCTTCCCTCAATATATTTGTGGACGAGAGTTATCATTTATAACTCTGCAGGTTTGGGAATTGCAGTGCCCCTGAGTTCCATTTTTCAAGTCGCTTTTTGGGAGCTGGCCGCAAAAGCGCAGGATTGCTTGTGGCCCTCTTCTCGTTCTGGGGGGCAGGCTGAGGCTGTGGTTAATTCTTCTTCCTGATGGGAAAATAGAGTGACCTGTGCCAGTCCCAACCACTAGAGCTAGTCTCTCATTGGTTCCCCCTCTTCCCGTTCATCCTCAGGACAAATTGCAACCTGTACGGAACAGGAGGTTAAAGGTGCTGATTCTCCAAGGAGGGAGAAGGCTAGAAAAGGGGCTGCAATGGCGAACCCGAGCACAAGGAGATGAGAAATGAGGTGCGTTTTAGAAACCTTTCCCGATCACACGGTGTGCCATCTTCTGGGTTTCTCATGCATGTTTTCGACGTAGGAAGATGCCCTTGAACCTGGAGATTTGGGACCCATGGGATGGGTACCATGCAGTATTACTTTAAAGGGTCTGCGTTGGCTCACCCAACCTCACCAAACCTCTCAGCCCCAAGAGTGTCCACCCTTATGTCTCAATCAGCTGTGGGTCTAGATATGGTCAATCCAGGTTGCATCACAGCCCCTGAACGAATTTTGTAAGAATTTCTCTCTCTTTCACTGTCTTTGTTTCATGGGTTTTGAAAAGTAATTTATTTTTATAATGGGGTTTAGCTGCTTTTCACGGCTGTGTTTATGCCGTGTTACAGCCCCTTGACTCACTTCCAGAGAGATATCAATACATAGGTTTGAAGATTCTTACTAGTCAGATATATTCTTGTGCGGTGAATAGGGGGTGTTGAGTCCAGTTCACTGAGCAAGGAGTAGGTCTTGTCTATTACATATTGGGTTTATGGAAGGGTATCGGAGCTAATTTGAAACCCTTGTTTTATGCATCACCCCACCTCACCTTTCCCGTTCAGCAGCCATAGTGTGTTTTCTAAACATGTGACTCTGTTCTGTTTTGTAATTCAGTTCAAGTGTAGCGGTTTTTACATTCCCTCTATAAGTGATATCTTATGATAAGTGTCTTTTTCTGTGTGACTTATTTCACTTAGAGTCCTCGTACCTAAATCCACTCATCGTTCTGCTACTAGCCTTATGACGTTGATTTCATGGCTGAGTGATATTCCATTGTACATGAGGACCCCAACATCTTTATCCATTTTTCTCTTTCCTAGGATATTTAAGGTGTAATGAAGTGGGGGTTCTTGTCAACAGAGCAGCCCTAAATTTTCGGGTGCCTGTGTAATGCTGATTTTTATTTTTCCCAATTTATAGGCCCATGAGTGGAAGTGCCCTATGCTCTCCAAGCTGTGCTTTTTAGATGTTTTAGGACACACTGTACACTTCTCCAGAGTGGCTGTTGGCAATTTATATACCGCCCATCAGCGTAGCAAGGCTCCCATTTCTCCATGGCCGGTCCTGCATTTCTGGTTTTGACACTTTTTTCCGCATGGCCCTTTTGCCTGATGGGAAGCTAGACTTCTTTGTAGCGCTGATTTGCCTTTCCAGGTTGCTTGGTTGGCCAAAAAGGGCGTATGCGTTTTTTCCTGAATATATTCAGGAAAAAACGCATACGCCCTTTTTGGCCAAGGGCATCATTGTCCACGTTTTGCCGCTTTTCATGTGCTTTCAAGGCGATTCGAATCTACCTCCTGAAATCTGTTTCCTGCAATTCTGCCTTGCTTTCAAATCCTCTTCGTTGCCTTCCCACAATATATTTGTGGACGAGAGTTATCATTTATAACTCTGCAGGTTTGGGAATTGCAGTGCCCCTGAGTTCCATTTTTCAAGTCGCTTTTTGGGAGCTGGCCGCAAAAGCGCAGGATTGCTTGTGGCCCTCTTCTCGTTCTGGGGGGCAGGCTGAGGCTGTGGTTAATTCTTCTTCCTGATGGGAAAATAGAGTGACCTGTGCCAGTCCCAACCACTAGAGCTAGTCTCTCATTGGTTCCCCCTCTTCCCGTTCATCCTCAGGACAAATTGCAACCTGTACGGAACAGGAGGTTAAAGGTGCTGATTCTCCAAGGAGGGAGAAGGCTAGAAAAGGGGCTGCAATGGCCAACCCGAGCACAAGGAGATGAGAAATGAGGTGCGTTTTAGAAACCTTTCCCGATCACACGGTGTGCCATCTTCTGGGTTTCTCATGCATGTTTTCGACGTAGGAAGATGCCCTTGAACCTGGAGATTTGGGACCCTTGGGATGGGTACCATGCAGTATTACTTGAAAGGGTCTGCGTTGGCTCACCCAACCACACCAAACCTCTCAGCCCCAAGAGTGTCCACCCTTATGTCTCAATCAGCTGTGGGTCCAGATATGGTCAATCCAGGTTGCATCACAGCCCCTGAACGAATTTTGTAAGAATTTCTCTCTCTTTCACTGTCTTTGTTTCATGGGTTTTGAAAAGTAATTTATTTTTATAATGGGGTTTAGCTGCTTTTCACGGCTGTGTTTATGCCGTGTTACAGCCCCTTGACTCACTTCCAGAGAGATATCAATACATAGGTTTGAAGATTCTTACTAGTAAGATATATTCTTGTGCGGTGAATAGGGGGTGTTGAGTCCAGTTCACTGAGCAAGGAGTAGGTCTTGTCTATTACATATTGGGTTTATGGAAGGGTAGCGGAGCTAATTTGAAACCCTTGTTTTATGCATCACCCCACCTCACCTTTCCCGTTCAGCAGCCACAGTGTGTTTTCTAAACGTGTGACTCTGTTCTGTTTTGTAATTCAGTTCAAGTGTAGCGGTTTTTACATTCCCTCTATAAGTGATATCTTATGATAAGTGTCTTTTTCTGTGTGACTTATTTCACTTAGAGTCCTCGTACCTAAATCCACTCATCGTGCTGCTACTAGCCTTATGACGTTGATTTCATGGCTGAGTGATATTCCATTGTACATGAGGTCCACAACTTCTTTATCCATTTTTCTCTTTCCTAGGATATTTAAGGTGTAATGAAGTGGCGGTTCTTGTCAACAGAGCAGCCCTAAACTTTGGGGTGCCTGTGTCTTGCTGATTTTTAGTTTTCCCAATTTATACGCCCATGAGTGGAAGTGCCCTATGCTCTCCAAGCTGTGTTTTTTATATGTTTCAGAACACACCGTACACTTCTCCAGAGTGGCTGTTGGCAATTTACATCCCACCCATCAGCGTAGCAAGGCTCCCATTTCTCCATGGCCGGTCCTGCATTTCTGGTTTGGACACTTTTTTCCGCATGGCCCTTTTTCCCCCTGACAAGCGAAACTTCTTTGTAGCACTGATTTGCCTTTCCAGGTTGCTTGGTTGGCCAAAAAGGGCGTATGCTTTTTTTCCTGAATATATTCAGGAAAAAACGCATACGCCCTTTTTGGCCAAGGGCATCATTGTCCACGGTTTGCCGCTTTTCATGTGCTTTCAAGGCGATTCGAATCTACCTCCTGAAATCTGTTTCCTGCAATTCTGCCTTGCTTTCAAATCCTCTTCGTTGCCTTCCCTCAATATATTTGTGGACGAGAGTTATCATTTATAACTCTGCAGGTTTGGGAATTGCAGTGCCCCTGAGTTCCATTTTTCAAGTCGCTTTTTGGGAGCTGGCCGCAAAAGCGCAGGATTGCTTGTGGCCCTCTTCTCGTTCTGGGGGGCAGGCTGAGGCTGTGGTTAATTCTTCTTCCTGATGGGAAAATAGAGTGACCTGTGCCAGTCCCAACCACTAGAGCTAGTCTCTCATTGGTTCCCCCTCTTCCCGTTCATCCTCAGGACAAATTGCAACCTGTACGGAACAGGAGGTTAAAGGTGCTGATTCTCCAAGGAGGGAGAAGGCTAGAAAAGGGGCTGCAATGGCGAACCCGAGCACAAGGAGATGAGAAATGAGGTGCGTTTTAGAAACCTTTCCCGATCACACGGTGTGCCATCTTCTGGGTTTCTCATGCATGTTTTCGACGTAGGAAGATGCCCTTGAACCTGGAGATTTGGGACCCATGGGATGGGTACCATGCAGTATTACTTTAAAGGGTCTGCGTTGGCTCACCCAACCTCACCAAACCTCTCAGCCCCAAGAGTGTCCACCCTTATGTCTCAATCAGCTGTGGGTCTAGATATGGTCAATCCAGGTTGCATCACAGCCCCTGAACGAATTTTGTAAGAATTTCTCTCTCTTTCACTGTCTTTGTTTCATGGGTTTTGAAAAGTAATTTATTTTTATAATGGGGTTTAGCTGCTTTTCACGGCTGTGTTTATGCCGTGTTACAGCCCCTTGACTCACTTCCAGAGAGATATCAATACATAGGTTTGAAGATTCTTACTAGTCAGATATATTCTTGTGCGGTGAATAGGGGGTGTTGAGTCCAGTTCACTGAGCAAGGAGTAGGTCTTGTCTATTACATATTGGGTTTATGGAAGGGTATCGGAGCTAATTTGAAACCCTTGTTTTATGCATCACCCCACCTCACCTTTCCCGTTCAGCAGCCATAGTGTGTTTTCTAAACATGTGACTCTGTTCTGTTTTGTAATTCAGTTCAAGTGTAGCGGTTTTTACATTCCCTCTATAAGTGATATCTTATGATAAGTGTCTTTTTCTGTGTGACTTATTTCACTTAGAGTCCTCGTACCTAAATCCACTCATCGTTCTGCTACTAGCCTTATGACGTTGATTTCATGGCTGAGTGATATTCCATTGTACATGAGGACCCCAACATCTTTATCCATTTTTCTCTTTCCTAGGATATTTAAGGTGTAATGAAGTGGGGGTTCTTGTCAACAGAGCAGCCCTATATTTTCGGGTGCCTGTGTAATGCTGATTTTTATTTTTCCCAATTTATAGGCCCATGAGTGGAAGTGCCCTATGCTCTCCAAGCTGTGCTTTTTAGATGTTTCAGGACACACTGTACACTTCTCCAGAGTGGCTGTTGGCAATTTATATACCGCCCATCAGCGTAGCAAGGCTCCCATTTCTCCATGGCCGGTCCTGCATTTCTGGTTTTGACACTTTTTTCCGCATGGCCCTTTTGCCTGATGGGAAGCTAGACTTCTTTGTAGCGCTGATTTGCCTTTCCAGGTTGCTTGGTTGGCCAAAAAGGGCGTATGCGTTTTTTCCTGAATATATTCAGGAAAAAACGCATACGCCCTTTTTGGCCAAGGGCATCATTGTCCACGTTTTGCCGCTTTTCATGTGCTTTCAAGGCGATTCGAATCTACTTCCTGAAATCTGTTTCCTGCAATTCTGCCTTGCTTTCAAATCCTCTTCGTTGCCTTCCCACAATATATTTGTGGACGAGAGTTATCATTTATAACTCTGCAGGTTTGGGAATTGCAGTGCCCCTGAGTTCCATTTTTCAAGTCGCTTTTTGGGAGCTGGCCGCAAAAGCGCAGGATTGCTTGTGGCCCTCTTCTCGTTCTGGGGGGCAGTCTGAGGCTGTGGTTAATTCTTCTTCCTGATGGGAAAATAGAGTGACCTGTGCCAGTCCCAACCACTAGAGCTAGTCTCTCATTGGTTCCCCCTCTTCCCGTTCATCCTCAGGACAAATTGCAACCTGTACGGAACAGGAGGTTAAAGGTGCTGATTCTCCAAGGAGGGAGAAGGCTAGAAAAGGGGCTGCAATGGCCAACCCGAGCACAAGGAGATGAGAAATGAGGTGCGTTTTAGAAACCTTTCCCGATCACACGGTGTGCCATCTTCTGGGTTTCTCATGCATGTTTTCGACGTAGGAAGATGCCCTTGAACCTGGAGATTTGGGACCCTTGGGATGGGTACCATGCAGTATTACTTGAAAGGGTCTGCGTTGGCTCACCCAACCACACCAAACCTCTCAGCCCCAAGAGTGTCCACCCTTATGTCTCAATCAGCTGTGGGTCCAGATATGGTCAATCCAGGTTGCATCACAGCCCCTGAACGAATTTTGTAAGAATTTCTCTCTCTTTCACTGTCTTTGTTTCACGGGTTTTGAAAAGTAATTTATTTTTATAATGGGGTTTAGCTGCTTTTCACGGCTGTGTTTATGCCGTGTTACAGCCCCTTGACTCACTTCCAGAGAGATATCAATACATAGGTTTGAAGATTCTTACTAGTAAGATATATTCTTGTGCGGTGAATAGGGGGTGTTGAGTCCAGTTCACTGAGCAAGGAGTAGGTCTTGTCTATTACATATTGGGTTTATGGAAGGGTATCGGAGCTAATTTGAAACCCTTGTTTTATGCATCACCCCACCTCACCTTTCCCCTTCAGCAGCCACAGTGTGTTTTCTAAACGTGTGACTCTGTTCTGTTTTGTAATTCAGTTCAAGTGTAGCGGTTTTTACATTCCCTCTATAAGTGATATCTTATGATAAGTGTCTTTTTCTGTGTGACTTATTTCACTTAGAGTCCTCGTACCTAAATCCACTCATCGTGCTGCTACTAGCCTTATGACGTTGATTTCATGGCTGAGTGATATTCCATTGTACATGAGGTCCACAACTTCTTTATCCATTTTTCTCTTTCCTAGGATATTTAAGGTGTAATGAAGTGGCGGTTCTTGTCAACAGAGCAGCCCTAAACTTTGGGGTGCCTGTGTCTTGCTGATTTTTAGTTTTCCCAATTTATACGCCCATGAGTGGAAGTGCCCTATGCTCTCCAAGCTGTGTTTTTTATATGTTTCAGAACACACCGTACACTTCTCCAGAGTGGCTGTTGGCAATTTACATCCCACCCATCAGCGTAGCAAGGCTCCCATTTCTCCATGGCCGGTCCTGCATTTCTGGTTTGGACACTTTTTTCCGCATGGCCCTTTTTCCCCCTGACAAGCGAAACTTCTTTGTAGCACTGATTTGCCTTTCCAGGTTGCTTGGTTGGCCAAAAAGGGCGTATGCGTTTTTTCCTGAATATATTCAGGAAAAAACGCATACGCCCTTTTTGGCCAAGGGCATCATTGTCCACGGTTTGCCGCTTTTCATGTGCTTTCAAGGCGATTCGAATCTACCTCCTGAAATCTGTTTCCTGCAATTCTGCCTTGCTTTCAAATCCTCTTCGTTGCCTTCCCTCAATATATTTGTGGACGAGAGTTATCATTTATAACTCTGCAGGTTTGGGAATTGCAGTGCCCCTGAGTTCCATTTTTCAAGTCGCTTTTTGGGAGCTGGCCGCAAAAGCGCAGGATTGCTTGTGGCCCTCTTCTCGTTCTGGGGGGCAGGCTGAGGCTGTGGTTAATTCTTCTTCCTGATGGGAAAATAGAGTGACCTGTGCCAGTCCCAACCACTAGAGCTAGTCTCTCATTGGTTCCCCCTCTTCCCGTTCATCCTCAGGACAAATTGCAACCTGTACGGAACAGGAGGTTAAAGGTGCTGATTCTCCAAGGAGGGAGAAGGCTAGAAAAGGGGCTGCAATGGCGAACCCGAGCACAAGGAGATGAGAAATGAGGTGCGTTTTAGAAACCTTTCCCGATCACACGGTGTGCCATCTTCTGGGTTTCTCATGCATGTTTTCGACGTAGGAAGATGCCCTTGAACCTGGAGATTTGGGACCCATGGGATGGGTACCATGCAGTATTACTTTAAAGGGTCTGCGTTGGCTCACCCAACCTCACCAAACCTCTCAGCCCCAAGAGTGTCCACCCTTATGTCTCAATCAGCTGTGGGTCTAGATATGGTCAATCCAGGTTGCATCACAGCCCCTGAACGAATTTTGTAAGAATTTCTCTCTCTTTCACTGTCTTTGTTTCATGGGTTTTGAAAAGTAATTTATTTTTATAATGGGGTTTAGCTGCTTTTCACGGCTGTGTTAATGCCGTGTTACAGCCCCTTGACTCACTTCCAGAGAGATATCAATATATAGGTTTGAAGATTCTTACTAGTCAGATATATTCTTGTGCGGTGAATAGGGGGTGTTGAGTCCAGTTCACTGAGCAAGGAGTAGGTCTTGTCTATTACATATTGGGTTTATGGAAGGGTATCGGAGCTAATTTGAAACCCTTGTTTTATGCATCACCCCACCTCACCTTTCCCGTTCAGCAGCCATAGTGTGTTTTCTAAACGTGTGACTCTGTTCTGTTTTGTAATTCAGTTCAAGTGTAGCGGTTTTTACATTCCCTCTATAAGTGATATCTTATGATAAGTGTCTTTTTCTGTATGACTTATTTCACTTAGAATCGTCGTACCTAAATCCACTCATCGTGCTGCTACTAGCCTTATGACGTTGATTTCATGGCTGAGTGATATTCCATTGTACATGAGGACCCCAACTTCTTTATCCATTTTTCTCTTTCCTAGGATATTTAAGGTGTAATGAAGTGGGGGTTCTTGTCAACAGAGCAGCCCTAAACTTTGGGGTGCCTGTGTCTTGCTGATTTTTAGTTTTCCCAATTTATACGCCCATGAGTGGAAGTGCCCTATGCTCTCCAAGCTGTGTTTTTTAGATGTTTCAGGACACACCGTACACTTCTCCAGAGTGGCTGTTGGCAATTTACATCCTAACCATCAGCGTAGCAAGGCTCCCATTTCTCCATGGCCGGTCCTGCATTTCTGCTTTGGACACTTTTTTCCGCATGGCCCTTTTGCCCGCTGGGAAGCCAGACTTCTTTGGAGCGCTGATTTGCCTTTCCAGGTTGCTTGGTTGGCCAAAAAGGGCGTATGCGTTTTTTCCTGAATATATTCAGGAAAAAACGCATACGCCCTTTTTGGCCAAGGGCATCATTGTCCACGTTTTGCCGCTTTTCATGTGCTTTCAAGGCGATTCGAATCTACCTCCTGAAATCTGTTTCCTGCAATTCTGCCTTGCTTTCAAATCCTCTTCGTTGCCTTCCCTCAATATATTTGTGGACGAGAGTTATCATTTATAACTCTGCAGGTTTGTGAATTGTAGTGCCCCTGAGCTCCATTTTTCAAGTCGCTTATTTGGGAGCTGGCCGCAAAAGCGCAGGATTGCTTCAGGCCCTCTTCTGGTTCTGGGGGGCAGGTTGAGCCTGTGGTTAATTCTTCTTCCTGATTGGAAAATAGAGTGACCTCTGCCTGTCCCAACACCTAGAGCTAGTGTCTCATTGGTTCCCCCTCTTCCCGTTCATCCTCAGGACAAATTGCAACCTGTACGGAACAGGATGTTAAAGGTGCTGATTCTCCAAGGAGGGAGATGGCTAGTAAAGTGGCTGGAATGGCGAACCTGAGCACAAGGAGATGAGAAATGAGGTGCGTTTTAGAAACCTTTCCCGATCACACGGTGTACCATCTTCTGGGTTTCTCATGCATGTTTTTGATGTAGGAAGATGCCCTTGAACCTGGAGATTTGGGACCCATGGGATGGGTACCATGCAGTATTACTTTAAAGGGTCTGCGTTGGCTCACCCAACCTCACCAAACCTCTCAGCCCCAAGAGTGTCCACCCTTATGTCTCAATCAGCTGTGGGTCTAGATATGGTCAATCCAGGTTGCATCACAGCCCCTGAACTATTTTTGTAAGAATTTCTCTCTCTTTCACTGTCTTTGTTTCACGGGTTTTGAAAAGTAATTTATTTTTATAATGGGGTTTAGCTGCTTTTCACGGCTGTGTTTATGCAGTGTTACAGCCCCTTGACTCACTTCCAGAGAGATATCAATACATAGGTTTGAAGATTCTTACTAGTCAGATATATTCTTGTGCGGTGAATAGGGGGTGTTGAGTCCAATTCACTGAGCAAGGAGTAGGTCTTGTCTATTACATATTGGGTTTATGGAAGGGTATCGGAGCTAATTTGAAACCCTTGTTTTATGCATCACCCCACCTCACCTTTCCCGTTCAGCAGCCATAGTGTGTTTTCTAAACGTGTGACTCTGTTCTGTTTTGTAATTCAGTTCAAGTGTAGCGGTTTTTACATTCCCTCTATAAGTGATATCTTATGATAAGTGTCTTTTTCTGTGTGACTTATTTCACTTAGAGTCCTCGTACCTAAATCCACTCATCGTTCTGCTACTAGCCTTATGACGTTGATTTCATGGCTGAGTGATATTCCATTGTACATGAGGACCCCAACATCTTTATCCATTTTTCTCTTTCCTAGGATATTTAAGGTGTAATGAAGTGGGGGTTCTTGTCAACAGAGCAGCCCTAAATTTTCGGGTGCCTGTGTAATGCTGATTTTTATATTTCCCAATTTATAGGCCCATGAGTGGAAGTGCCCTATGCTCTCCAAGCTGTGCTTTTTAGATGTTTCAGGACACACTGTACACTTCTCCAGAGTGGCTGTTGGCAATTTATATACCGCCCATCAGCGTAGCAAGGCTCCCATTTCTCCATGGCCGGTCCTGCATTTCTGGTTTTGACACTTTTTTCCGCATGGCCCTTTTGCCTGATGGGAAGCTAGACTTCTTTGTAGCGCTGATTTGCCTTTCCAGGTTGCTTGGTTGGCCAAAAAGGGCGTATGCGTTTTTTCCTGAATATATTCAGGAAAAAACGCATACGCCCTTTTTGGCCAAGGGCATCATTGTCCACGGTTTGCCGCTTTTCATGTGCTTTCAAGGCGATTCGAATCTACCTCCTGAAATCTGTTTCCTGCAATTCTGCCTTGCTTTCAAATCCTCTTCGTTGCCTTCCCACAATATATTTGTGGACGAGAGTTATCATTTATAACTCTGCAGGTTTGGGAATTGCAGTGCCCCTGAGTTCCATTTTTCAAGTCGCTTTTTGGGAGCTGGCCGCAAAAGCGCAGGATTGCTTGTGGCCCTCTTCTCGTTCTGGGGGGCAGGCTGAGGCTGTGGTTAATTCTTCTTCCTGATGGGAAAATAGAGTGACCTGTGCCAGTCCCAACCACTAGAGCTAGTCTCTCATTGGTTCCCCCTCTTCCCGTTCATCCTCAGGACAAATTGCAACCTGTACGGAACAGGAGGTTAAAGGTGCTGATTCTCCAAGGAGGGAGAAGGCTAGAAAAGGGGCTGCAATGGCGAACCCGAGCACAAGGAGATGAGAAATGAGGTGCGTTTTAGAAAACTTTCCCGATCACACGGTGTGCCATCTTCTGGGTTTCTCATGCATGTTTTCGACGTAGGAAGATGCCCTTGAACCTGGAGATTTGGGACCCTTGGGATGGGTACCATGCAGTATTACTTGAAAGGGTCTGCGTTGGCTCTCCCAACCACACCAAACCTCTCAGCCCCAAGAGTGTCCACCCTTATGTCTCAATCAGCTGTGGGTCCAGATATGGTCAATCCAGGTTGCATCACAGCCCCTGAACGAATTTTGTAAGAATTTCTCTCTCTTTCACTGTCTTTGTTTCACGGGTTTTGAAAAGTAATTTATTTTTATAATGGGGTTTAGCTGCTTTTCACGGCTGTGTTTATGCCGTGTTACAGCCCCTTGACTCACTTCCAGAGAGATATCAATACATAGGTTTGAAGATTCTTACTAGTCAGATATATTCTTGTGCGGTGAATAGGGGGTGTTGAGTCCAGTTCACTGAGCAAGGAGTAGGTCTTGTCTATTACATATTGGGTTTATGGAAGGGTATCGGAGCTAATTTGAAACCCTTGTTTTATGCATCACCCCACCTCACCTTTCCCGTTCAGCAGCCATAGTGTGTTTTCTAAACGTGTGACTCTGTTCTGTTTTGTAATTCAGTTCAAGTGTAGCGGTTTTTACATTCCCTCTATAAGTGATATCTTATGATAAGTGTCTTTTTCTGTGTGACTTATTTCACTTAGAGTCCTCGTACCTAAATCCACTCATCGTGCTGCTACTAGCCTTATGACGTTGATTTCATGGCTGAGTGATATTCCATTGTACATGAGGTCCACAACTTCTTTATCCATTTTTCTCTTTCCTAGGATATTTAAGGTGTAATGAAGTGGCGGTTCTTGTCAACAGAGCAGCCCTAAACTTTGGGGTGCCTGTGTCTTGCTGATTTTTAGTTTTCCCAATTTATACGCCCATGAGTGGAAGTGCCCTATGCTCTCCAAGCTGTGTTTTTTATATGTTTCAGAGCACACCGTACACTTCTCCAGAGTGGCTGTTGGCAATTTACATCCCACCCATCAGCGTAGCAAGGCTTCCATTTCTCCATGGCCGGTCCTGCATTTCTGGTTTGGACACTTTTTTCCGCATGGCCCTTTTTCCCCCTGAGAAGCGAAACTTCTTTGTAGCACTGATTTGCCTTTCCAGGTTGCTTGGATGGCCAAAAAGGGCGTATGCGTTTTTTCCTGAATATATTCAGGAAAAAACGCATACGCCCTTTTTGGCCAAGGGCATCATTGTCCACGGTTTGCCGCTTTTCATGTGCTTTCAAGGCGATTCGAATCTACCTCCTGAAATCTGTTTCCTGCAATTCTGCCTTGCTTTCAAATCCTCTTCGTTGCCTTCCCTCAATATATTTGTGGACGAGAGTTATCATTTATAACTCTGCAGGTTTGTGAATTGTAGTGCCCCTGAGCTCCATTTTTCAAGTCGCTTATTTGGGAGCTGGCCGCAAAAGCGCAGGATTGCTTCAGGCCCTCTTCTGGTTCTGGGGGGCAGGTTGAGCCTGTGGTTAATTCTTCTTCCTGATTGGAAAATAGAGTGACCTCTGCTTGTCCCAACACCTAGAGCTAGTGTCTCATTGGTTCCCCCTCTTCCCGTTCATCCTCAGGACAAATTGCAATCTGTACGGAACAGGATGTTAAAGGTGCTGATTCTCCAAGGAGGGAGATGGCTAGTAAAGTGGCTGGAATGGCGAACCTGAGCACAAGGAGATGAGAAATGAGGTGCGTTTTAGAAACCTTTCCCGATCACACGGTGTACCATCTTCTGGGTTTCTCATGCATGTTTTTGATGTAGGAAGATGCCCTTGAACCTGGAGATTTGGGACCCATGGGATGGGTACCATGCAGTATTACTTTAAAGGGTCTGCGTTGGCTCACCCAACCTCACCAAACCTCTCAGCCCCAAGAGTGTCCACCCTTATGTCTCAATCAGCTGTGGGTCTAGATATGGTCAATCCAGGTTGCATCACAGCCCCTGAACGAATTTTGTAAGAATTTCTCTCTCTTTCACTGTCTTTGTTTCATGGGTTTTGAAAAGTAATTTATTTTTATAATGGGGTTTAGCTGCTTTTCACGGCTGTGTTTATGCTGTGTTACAGCCCCTTGACTCACTTACAGAGAGATATCAATACATAGGTTTGAAGATTCTTACTAGTCAGATATATTCTTGTGCGGTGAATAGGGGGTGTTGAGTCCAGGTCACTGAGCAAGGAGTAGGTCTTGTCTATTACATATTGGGTTTATGGAAGGGTATCGGAGCTAATTTGAAACCCTTGTTTTATGCATCACCCCACCTCACCTTTCCCGTTCAGCAGCCATAGTGTGTTTTCTAAACGTGTGACTCTGTTCTGTTTTGTAATTCAGTTCAAGTGTAGCGGTTTTTACATTCCCTCTATAAGTGATATCTTATGATAAGTGTCTTTTTCTGTGTGACTTATTTCACTTAGAGTCCTCGTACCTAAATCCACTCATCGTTCTGCTACTAGCCTTATGACGTTGATTTCATGGCTGAGTGATATTCCATTGTACATGAGGACCCCAACATCTTTATCCATTTTTCTCTTTCCTAGGATATTTAAGGTGTAATGAAGTGGGGGTTCTTGTCAACAGAGCAGCCCTAAATTTTCGGGTGCCTGTGTAATGCTGATTTTTATTTTTCCCAATTTATAGGCCCATGAGTGGAAGTGCCCTATGCTCTCCAAGCTGTGCTTTTTAGATGTTTCAGGACACACTGTACACTTCTCCAGAGTGGCTGTTGGCAATTTATATACCGCCCATCAGCGTAGCAAGGCTCCCATTTCTCCATGGCCGGTCCTGCATTTCTGGTTTTGACACTTTTTTCCGCATGGCCCTTTTGCCTGATGGGAAGCTAGACTTCTTTGTAGCGCTGATTTGCCTTTCCAGGTTGCTTGGTTGGCCAAAAAGGGCGTATGCGTTTTTTCCTGAATATATTCAGGAAAAAACGCATACGCCCTTTTTGGCCAAGGGCATCATTGTCCACGGTTTGCCGCTTTTCATGTGCTTTCAAGGCGATTCGAATCTACCTCCTGAAATCTGTTTCCTGCAATTCTGCCTTGCTTTCAAATCCTCTTCGTTGCCTTCCCTCAATATATTTGTGGACGAGAGTTATCATTTATAACTCTGCAGGTTTGGGAATTGCAGTGCCCCTGAGTTCCATTTTTCAAGTCGCTTTTTGGGAGCTGGCCGCAAAAGCGCAGGATTGCTTGTGGCCCTCTTCTCGTTCTGGGGGGCAGGCTGAGGCTGTGGTTAATTCTTCTTCCTGATGGAAAAATAGAGTGACCTGTGCCAGTCCCAACCACTAGAGCTAGTCTCTCATTGGTTCCCCCTCTTCCCGTTCATCCTCAGGACAAATTGCAACCTGTACGGAACAGGAGGTTAAAGGTGCTGATTCTCCAAGGAGGGAGAAGGCTAGAAAAGGGGCTGCAATGGCGAACCCGAGCACAAGGAGATGAGAAATGAGGTGCGTTTTAGAAACCTTTCCCGATCACACGGTGTGCCATCTTCTGGGTTTCTCATGCATGTTTTCGACGTAGGAAGATGCCCTTGAACCTGGAGATTTGGGACCCATGGGATGGGTACCATGCAGTATTACTTGAAAGGGTCTGCGTTGGCTCACCCAACCACACCAAACCTCTCAGCCCCAAGAGTGTCCACCCTTATGTCTCAATCAGCTGTGGGTCCAGATATGGTCAATCCAGGTTGCATCACAGCCCCTGAACGAATTTTGTAAGAATTTCTCTCTCTTTCACTGTCTTTGTTTCATGGGTTTTGAAAAGTAATTTATTTTTATAATGGGGTTTAGCTGCTTTTCACGGCTGTGTTTATGCCGTGTTACAGCCCCTTGACTCACTTCCAGAGAGATATCAATACATAGGTTTGAAGATTCTTACTAGTCAGATATATTCTTGTGCGGTGAATAGGGGGTGTTGAGTCCAGTTCACTGAGCAAGGAGTAGGTCTTGTCTATTACATATTGGGTTTATGGAAGGGTATCGGAGCTAATTTGAAACCCTTGTTTTATGCATCACCCCACCTCACCTTTCCCGTTCAGCAGCCATAGTGTGTTTTCTAAACGTGTGACTCTGTTCTGTTTTGTAATTCAGTTCAAGTGTAGCGGTTTTTACATTCCCTCTATAAGTGATATCTTATGATAAGTGTCTTTTTCTGTGTGACTTATTTCACTTAGAGTCCTCGTACCTAAATCCACTCATCGTGCTGCTACTAGCCTTATGACGTTGATTTCATGGCTGAGTGATATTCCATTGTACATGAGGTCCACAACTTCTTTATCCATTTTTCTCTTTCCTAGGATATTTAAGGTGTAATGAAGTGGCGGTTCTTTTCAACAGAGCAGCCCTAAACTTTGGGGTGCCTGTGTCTTGCTGATTTTTAGTTTTCCCAATTTATACGCCCATGAGTGGAAGTGCCCTATGCTCTCCAAGCTGTGTTTTTTAGATGTTTCAGGACACACCGTACACTTCTCCAGAGTGGCTGTTGGCAATTTACATCCTAACCATCAGCGTAGCAAGGCTCCCATTTCTCCATGGCCGGTCCTGCATTTCTGCTTTGGACACTTTTTTCCGCATGGCCCTTTTGCCCGCTGGGAAGCCAGACTTCTTTGGAGCGCTGATTTGCCTTTCCAGGTTGCTTGGTTGGCCAAAAAGGGCGTATGCGTTTTTTCCTGAATATATTCAGGAAAAAACGCATACGCCCTTTTTGGCCAAGGGCATCATTGTCCACGTTTTGCCGCTTTTCATGTGCTTTCAAGGCGATTCGAATCTACCTCCTGAAATCTGTTTCCTGCAATTCTGCCTTGCTTTCAAATCCTCTTCGTTGCCTTCCCTCAATATATTTGTGGACGAGAGTTATCATTTATAACTCTGCAGGTTTGTGAATTGTAGTGCCCCTGAGCTCCATTTTTCAAGTCGCTTATTTGGGAGCTGGCCGCAAAAGCGCAGGATTGCTTCAGGCCCTCTTCTGGTTCTGGGGGGCAGGTTGAGCCTGTGGTTAATTCTTCTTCCTGATTGGAAAATAGAGTGACCTCTGCCTGTCCCAACACCTAGAGCTAGTGTCTCATTGGTTCCCCCTCTTCCCGTTCATCCTCAGGACAAATTGCAACCTGTACGGAACAGGATGTTAAAGGTGCTGATTCTCCAAGGAGGGAGATGGCTAGTAAAGTGGCTGGAATGGCGAACCTGAGCACAAGGAGATGAGAAATGAGGTGCGTTTTAGAAACCTTTCCCGATCACACGGTTTACCATCTTCTGGATTTCTCATGCATGTTTTTGATGTAGGAAGATGCCCTTGAACCTGGAGATTTGGGACCCATGGGATGGGTACCATGCAGTATTACTTGAAAGGGTCTGCGTTGGCTCATGCAACCTCACCAAACCTCTGAGCCCCAAGAGTGTCCACCCTTATGTCTCAATCAGCTGTGGGTCTAGATATGGTCAATCCAGGTTGCATCACAGCCCCTGAACTATTTTTGTAAGAATTTCTCTCTCTTTCACTGTCTTTGTTTCACGGGTTTTGAAAAGTAATTAATTTTTATAATGGGGTTTAGCTGCTTTTCACGGCTGTGTTTATGCAGTGTTACAGCCCCTTGACTCACTTCCAGAGAGATATCAATACATAGGTTTGAAGATTCTTACTAGTCAGATATATTCTTGTGTGGTGAATAGGGGGTGTTGAGTCCAGTTCACTGAGCAAGGAGTAGGTCTTGTCTATTACATATTGGGTTTATGGAAGGGTATCGGCGCTAATTTGAAACCCTTGTTTTATGCATCACCCCACCTCACCTTTCCCGTTCAGCAGCCATAGTGTGTTTTCTAAACGTGTGACTCTGTTCTGTTTTGTAATTCAGTTCAAGTGTAGCGGTTTTTACATTCCCTCTATAAGTGATATCTTATGATAAGTGTCTTTTTCTGTGTGACTTATTTCACTTAGAGTCCTCGTACCTAAATCCACTCATCGTTCTGCTACTAGCCTTATGACGTTGATTTCATGGCTGAGTGATATTCCATTGTACATGAGGACCCCAACATCTTTATCCATTTTTCTCTTTCCTAGGATATTTAAGGTGTAATGAAGTGGGGGTTCTTGTCAACAGAGCAGCCCTAAATTTTCGGGTGCCTGTGTAATGCTGATTTTTATTTTTCCCAATTTATAGGCCCATGAGTGGAAGTGCCCTATGCTCTCCAAGCTGTGCTTTTTAGATGTTTCAGGACACACTGTACACTTCTCCAGAGTGGCTGTTGGCAATTTATATACCGCCCATCAGCGTAGCAAGGCTCCCATTTCTCCATGGCCGGTCCTGCATTTCTGGTTTGGACACTTTTTTCCGCATGGCCCTTTTGCCTGATGGGAAGCTAGACTTCTTTGTAGCGCTGATTTGCCTTTCCAGGTTGCTTGGTTGGCCAAAAAGGGCGTATGCGTTTTTTCCTGAATATATTCAGGAAAAAACGCATACGCCCTTTTTGGCCAAGGGCATCATTGTCCACGTTTTGCCGCTTTTCATGTGCTTTCAAGGCGATTCGAATCTACCTCCTGAAATCTGTTTCCTGCAATTCTGCCTTGCTT
This sequence comes from Balaenoptera acutorostrata, assembly GCF_949987535.1. Taxonomy (NCBI): domain Eukaryota; kingdom Metazoa; phylum Chordata; class Mammalia; order Artiodactyla; family Balaenopteridae; genus Balaenoptera; species Balaenoptera acutorostrata. The sequence continues at coordinate 121,758 of NW_026645996.1, forward strand.
TCAAATCCTCTTCGTTGCCTTCCCTCAATATATTTGTGGACGAGAGTTATCATTTATAACTCTGCAGGTTTGTGAATTGTAGTGCCCCTGAGCTCCATTTTTCAAGTCGCTTATTTGGGAGCTGGCCGCAAAAGCGCAGGATTGCTTCAGGCCCTCTTCTGGTTCTGGGGGGCAGGTTGAGCCTGTGGTTAATTCTTCTTCCTGATTGGAAAATAGAGTGACCTCTGCCTGTCCCAACACCTAGAGCTAGTGTCTCATTGGTTCCCCCTCTTCCCGTTCATCCTCAGGACAAATTGCAACCTGTACGGAACAGGATGTTAAAGGTGCTGATTCTCCAAGGAGGGAGATGGCTAGTAAAGTGGCTGGAATGGCGAACCTGAGCACAAGGAGATGAGAAATGAGGTGCGTTTTAGAAACCTTTCCCGATCACACGGTGTACCATCTTCTGGGTTTCTCATGCATGTTTTTGATGTAGGAAGATGCCCTTGAACCTGGAGATTTGGGACCCATGGGATGGGTACCATGCAGTATTACTTGAAAGGGTCTGCGTTGGCTCATGCAACCTCACCAAACCTCTGAGCCCCAAGAGTGTCCACCCTTATGTCTCAATCAGCTGTGGGTCTAGATATGGTCAATCCAGGTTGCATCACAGCCCCTGAACTATTTTTGTAAGAATTTCTCTCTCTTTCACTGTCTTTGTTTCACGGGTTTTGAAAAGTAATTAATTTTTATAATGGGGTTTAGCTGCTTTTCAGGGCTGTGTTTATGCAGTGTTACAGCCCCTTGACTCACTTCCAGAGAGATATCAATACATAGGTTTGAAGATTCTTACTAGTCAGATATATTCTTGTGTGGTGAATAGGGGGTGTTGAGTCCAGTTCACTGAGCAAGGAGTAGGTCTTGTCTATTACATATTGGGTTTATGGAAGGGTATCGGAGCTAATTTGAAACCCTTGTTTTATGCATCACCCCACCTCACCTTTCCCGTTCAGCAGCCATAGTGTGTTTTCTAAACGTGTGACTCTGTTCTGTTTTGTAATTCATTTCAAGTGGAGCGGTTTTTACATTCCCCCTATAAGTGATATCTTATGATAAGTGTCTTTTTCTGTGTGACTTATTTCACTTAGAGTCCTCGTACCTAAATCCACTCATCGTTCTGCTACTAGCCTTATGACGTTGATTTCATGGCTGAGTGATATTCCATTGTACATGAGGACCCCAACATCTTTATCCATTTTTCTCTTTCCTAGGATATTTAAGGTGTAATGAAGTGGGGGTTCTTGTCAACAGAGCAGCCCTAAATTTTCGGGTGCCTGTGTAATGCTGATTTTTATTTTTCCCAATTTATAGGCCCATGAGTGGAAGTGCCCTATGCTCTCCAAGCTGTGCTTTTTAGATGTTTCAGGACACACTGTACACTTCTCCAGAGTGGCTGTTGGCAATTTATATACCGCCCATTAGCGTAGCAAGGCTCCCATTTCTCCATGGCCGGTCCTGCATTTCTGGTTTTGACACTTTTTTCCGCATGGCCCTTTTGCCTGATGGGAAGCTAGACTTCTTTGTAGCGCTGATTTGCCTTTCCAGGTTGCTTGGTTGGCCAAAAAGGGCGTATGCATTTTTTCCTGAATATATTCAGGAAAAAACGCATACGCCCTTTTTGGCCAAGGGCATCATTGTCCACGGTTTGCCGCTTTTCATGTGCTTTCAAGGCGATTCGAATCTACCTCCTGAAATCTGTTTCCTGCAATTCTGCCTTGCTTTCAAATCCTCTTCGTTGCCTTCCCTCAATATATTTGTGGACGAGAGTTATCATTTATAACTCTGCAGGTTTGGGAATTGCAGTGCCCCTGAGTTCCATTTTTCAAGTCGCTTTTTGGGAGCTGGCCGCAAAAGCGCAGGATTGCTTGTGGCCCTCTTCTCGTTCTGGGGGGCAGGCTGAGGCTGTGGTTAATTCTTCTTCCTGATGGGAAAATAGAGTGACCTGTGCCAGTCCCAACCACTAGAGCTAGTCTCTCATTGGTTCCCCCTCTTCCCGTTCATCCTCAGGACAAATTGCCACCTGTACGGAACAGGAGGTTAAAGGTGCTGATTCTCCAAGGAGGGAGAAGGCTAGAAAAGGGGCTGCAATGGCGAACCCGAGCACAAGGAAATGAGAAATGAGGTGCGTTTTAGAAACCTTTCCCGATCACACGGTGTGCCATCTTCTGGGTTTCTCATGCATGTTTTCGACGTAGGAAGATGCCCTTGAACCTGGAGATTTGGGACCCTTGGGATGGGTACCATGCAGTATTACTTGAAAGGGTCTGCGTTGGCTCACCCAACCACACCAAACCTCTCAGCCCCAAGAGTGTCCACCCTTATGTCTCAATCAGCTGTGGGTCCAGATATGGTCAATCCAGGTTGCATCACAGCCCCTGAACGAATTTTGTAAGAATTTCTCTCTCTTTCACTGTCTTTGTTTCACGGGTTTTGAAAAGTAATTTATTTTTATAATGGGGTTTAGCTGCTTTTCACGGCTGTGTTTATGCCGTGTTACAGCCCCTTGACTCACTTCCAGAGAGATATCAATACATAGGTTTGAAGATTCTTACTAGTCAGATATATTCTTGTGCGGTGAATAGGGGGTGTTGAGTCCAGTTCACTGAGCAAGGAGTAGGTCTTGTCTATTACATATTGGGTTTATGGAAGGGTATCGGAGCTAATTTGAAACCCTTGTTTTATGCATCACCCCACCTCACCTTTCCCGTTCAGCAGCCATAGTGTGTTTTCTAAACGTGTGACTCTGTTCTGTTTTGTAATTCAGTTCAAGTGTAGCGGTTTTTACATTCCCTCTATAAGTCATATCTTATGATAAGTGTCTTTTTCTGTGTGACTTATTTCACTTAGAGTCCTCGTACCTAAATCCACTCATCGTGCTGCTACTAGCCTTATGACGTGGATTTCATGGCTGAGTGATATTCCATTGTACATGAGGACCACAACTTCTTTATCCATTTTTCGCTTTCCTAGGATATTTAAGGTGTAATGAAGTGGGGGTTCTTGTCAACAGAGCAGCCCTAAACTTTGGGGTGCCTGTGTCTTGCTGATTTTTAGTTTTCCCAATTTATACGCCCATGAGTGGAAGTGCCCTATGCTCTCCAAGCTGTGTTTTTTAGATGTTTCAGAACACACCGTACACTTCTCCAGAGTGGCTGTTGGCAATTTACATCCCACCCATCAGCGTAGCAAGGCTCCCATTTCTCCATGGCCGGTCCTGCATTTCTGGATTGGACACTTTTTTCGGCATGGCCCTTTTTCCCCCTGAGAAGCGAAACTTCTTTGTAGCACTGATTTGCCTTTCCAGGTTGCTTGGTTGGCCAAAAAGGGCGTATGCGTTTTTTCCTGAATATATTAAGGAAAAAATGCATACGCCCTTTTTGGCCAAGGGCATCATTGTCCACGTTTTGCCGCTTTTCATGTGCTTTCAAGGCGATTCGAATCTGCCTCCTGAAATCTGTTTGCTGCAATTCTGCCTTGCTTTCAAAGCCTCTTCGTTGCCTTCCCTTAATATATTTGTGGACGAGAGTTATCATTTAAAACTCTGCAGGTTTGTGAATTGCAGTGCCCCTGAGCTCCATTTTTCAACTCGCTTTTTTGGGAGCGGGCCGCAAAAGCGCAGGATTGCTTCAGGCCCTCTTCTGGTTCTGGTGGGCAGGCTGAGCTTGTGCTTATTTCTTCTTCCTGATGGGAAAATAGAGTGACCTGTGCCTGTCCCAACACCTAGAGCTAGTCTCTTATTGGTTCCCCCTCTTCCCGTTCATCCTCAGGACAAATTGCAACCTGTACGGAACAGGAGGTTAAAGGTGCTGATTCTCCAAGGAGGGAGATGGCTAGTAAATCGGCTGGAATGGCGAACCCGAGCAAAGGAGATGAGAAATGATGTGCGTTTTAGAAACCTTACCCGATCACACGGTGTACCATCTTCTGGGTTTCTCATGCATGTTTTCGATGTAGGAATATGCCCTTGAACCTGGAGATTTGGGACCCATGGGATGGGTACCATGCAGTATTACTTGAAAGGTTCTGCGTTGGCTCACCCAACCTCACCGAACCTCTCAGCCCCAAGAGTGTCCACCCTTATGTCTCAATTAGCTGTGGGTCTAGATATGGTCAATCCAGGTTGCATCACAGCCCCTGAACGAATTTTGTAAGAATTTCTCTCTCTTTCACTGTCTTTGTTTCACGGGTTTTTTAAAGTAATTTATTTTTATAATGGGGTTTAGCTGCTTTTCACGGCTGTGTTTATGCCGCTTTACACCCCTTGACTCACTTACAGAGAGATATCAATACATAGGTTTGAACATTCTTACTAGTCAGATATATTCTTGTGCGGTGAATAGGGGGTGTTGAGTCCAGTTCACTGAAAAAGGAATAGGTCTTGTCTCTTACATATTGGGTTTATGGAACGGTATCTGAGCTAATTTGAAACCCTTGTTTTATGCATCACCCCACCTCACCTTTCCCGTTCAGCAGCCATAGTGTGTTTTCTAAACGTCTGACTCTGTTCTGTTTTGCAATTCAGTTCAAGTGTAGCAGTTTTTACATTCCCTCTATAAGTGATATCTTATGATAAGTGTGTTTTTCTGTGTGACTTATTTCACTTAGAATCGTCGTACCTAAATCCACTCATCGTGCTGCTACTAGCCTTATGACGTTGATTTCATGGCTGAGTGATATTCCATTGTACATGAGGACCACAACTTCTTTATCCATTTTTCTCTTTCCTAGGATATTTAAGGTGTAATGAAGTGGGGGTTCTTGTCAACAGAGCAGCCCTAAACTTTGGGGTGCCTGTGTCTTGCTGATTTTTAGTTTTCCCAATTTATACGCCCATGAGTGGAAGTGCCCTATGCTCTCCAAGCTGTGTTTTTTATATGTTTCAGAACACACTGTACACTTCTCCAGAGTGGCTGTTGGCAATTTACATCCCACCCATCAGCGTAGCAAGGCTCCCATTTCTCCATGGCCGGTCCTGCATTTCTGGTTTGGACACTTTTTTCCGCATGGCCCTTTTTCCCCCTGAGAAGCGAAACTTCTTTGTAGCACTGATTTGCCTTTCCAGGTTGCTTGGTTGGCCAAAAAGGGCGTATGCGTTTTTTCCTGAATATATTCAGGAAAAAATGCATACGCCCTTTTTGGCCAAGGGCATCATTGTCCACGTTTTGCCGCTTTTTATGTGCTTTCAAGGCCATTCGAATCTACCTCCTGAAATCTGTTTCCTGCAATTCTGCCTTGTTTTCAAAGGCTCTTCGTTGCCTTCCCTTAATATATTTGTGGACGAGAGGTATCATTTAAAACTCTGCAGGTTTGTGAATTGCAGTGCCCCTGAGCTCCATTTTTCAACTCGCTTTTTTGGGAGTGGGCCGCAAAAGCGCAGGATTGCTTCAGGCCCTCTTCTGGTTCTGGGGGGCAGGCTGAGCTTGTGCTTAATTCTTCTTCCTGATGGGAAAATAGAGTGACCTGTGCCTGTCCCAACACCTAGAACTAGTCTCTCATTGGTTCCCCCTCTTCCCGTTCATCCTCAGGACAAATTGCAACCTGTACGGAACAGGAGGTTAAAGGTGCTGATTCTCCAAGGAGGGAGATGGCTAGTAAATCGGCTGGAATGGCGAACCCGAGCAAAGGAGATGAGAAATGAGGTGCGTTTTAGAAACCTTTCCCGATCACACGGTGTACCATCTTCTGGGTTTCTCATGCCTGTTTTCGATGTAGGAAGATATCCTTGAACCTGGAGATTTGGGACCCATGGGATGGGTACCATGCAGTATTACTTGAAAGGGTCTGCGTTGGCTCACCCAACCTCACCGAACCTCTCAGCCCCAAGAGTGTCCACCCTTATGTCTCAATCAGCTGTGGGTCCAGATATGGTCAATCCAGGTTGCATCACAGCCCCTGAACGAATTTTGTAAGAATTTCTCTCTCTTTCACTGTCTTTGTTTCACTGGTTTTTAAAAGTAATTTATTTTTATAATGGGGTTTAGCTGCTTTTCACGGCTGTGTTTATGCCGCTTTACACCCCCTTGACTCACTTACAGAGAGATATCAATACATAGGTTTGAAGATTCTTACTAGTCAGATATATTCTTGTGCGGTGAATAGGGGGTGTTGAGTCCAGTTCACTGAGCAAGGAATAGGTCTTGTCTATTACATACTAGGTTTATGGAACGGTATCTGAGCTAATTTGAAACCCTTGTTTTATGCATCACCCCACCTCACCTTTCCCGTTCAGCAGCCATAGTGTGTTTCCTAAACGTGTGACTCTGTTCTGTTTTGCAATTCAGTTCAAGTGTAGCGGTTTTTACATTCCCTCTATAAGTGATATCTTATGATAAGTGTCTTTCTCTGTGTGACTTATTTCACTTAGAATCGTCGTTCCTAAATCCACTCATCGTGCTGCTACTAGCCTTATGACGTTGATTTCATGGCTGAGTGATATTCCATTGTACATGAGGTCCACAACTTCTTTATCCATTTTTCTCTTTCCTAGGATATTTAAGGTGTAATGAAGTGCGGGTTCTTGTCAACAGAGCAGCCCTAAACTTTGGGGTGCCTGTGTCTTGCTGATTTTTAGTTTTCCCAATTTATACGCCCATGAGTGGAAGTGCCCTATGCACTCCAAGCTATGTTTTTTAGATGATTCAGGACACACCGTACACTTCTCCAGAGTGGCTGTTTGCAATTTACATCCCACCCATCAGCATAGCAAGGCTCCCATTTCTCCATGGCCGGTCCTGCATTTCTGGTTTGGACACTTTTTTCCGCATGGCCCTTTTGCCCGCTGGGAAGCGAGACTTCTTTGGAGCGCTAATTTGCCTTTCCAGGTTGCTTGGTTGGCCAAAAAGGGCGTATGCGTTTTTTCCTGAATATATTCAGGAAAAAACGCATACGCCCTTTTTGGCCAAGGGCATCATTGTCCACGTTTTGCCGCTTTTCATGTGCTTTCAAGGCGATTCGAATCTGCCTCCTGAAATCTGTTTGCTGCAATTCTGCCTTGCTTTCAAAGCCTCTTCGTTGCCTTCCCTTAATATATTTGTGGACGAGAGGTATCATTTAAAACTCTGCAGGTTTGTGAATTGAAGTGCTCCTGAGCTCCATTTTTCAACTCGCTTTTTTGGGAGCGGGCCGCAAAAGCGCAGGATTGCTTCAGGCCCTCTTCTGGTTCTGGGGGGCAGGCTGAGCTTGTGCTTAATTCTTCTTCCTGATGGGAAAATAGAGTGACCTGTGCCTGTCCCAACACCTAGAGCTAGTCTCTTATTGGTTCCCCCTCTTCCCGTTCATCCTCAGGACAAATTGCAACCTGTACGGAACAGGAGGTTAAAGGTGCTGATTCTCCAAGGAGGGAGATGGCTAGTAAATCGGCTGGAATGGCGAACCCGAGCAAAGGAGATGAGAAATGAGGTGCGTTTTAGAAACCTTACCCGATCACACGGTGTACCATCTTCTGGGTTTCTCATGCATGTTTTCGATGTAGGAAGATGCCCTTGAACCTGGAGATTTGGGACCCATGGGATGGGTACCATGCAGTATTACTTGAAAGGGTCTGCGTTGGCTCACCCAACCTCACCGAACCTCTCAGCCCCAAGAGTGTCCACCCTTATGTCTCAATTAGCTGTGGGTCTAGATATGGTCAATCCAGGTTGCATCACAGCCCCTGAACGAATTTTGTAAGAATTTCTCTCTCTTTCACTGTCTTTGTTTCACTGGTTTTTAAAAGTAATTTTTTTTTATAATGGGGTTTAGCTGCTTTTCACGGCTGTGTTTATGCCGCTTTACACCCCCTTGACTCACTTACAGAGAGATATCAATACATAGGTTTGAAGATTCTTACTAGTCAGATATATTCTTGTGCGGTGAATAGGGGGTGTTGAGTCCAGTTCACTGAAAAAGGAATAGGTCTTGTCTCTTACATATTGGGTTTATGGAACGGTATCTGAGCTAATTTGAAACCCTTGTTTTATGCATCACCCCACCTCACCTTTCCCGTTCAGCAGCCATAGTGTGTTTTCTAAACGTCTGACTCTGTTCTGTTTTGCAATTCAGTTCAAGTGTAGCAGTTTTTACATTCCCTCTATAAGTGATATCTTATGATAAGTGTGTTTTTCTGTGTGACTTATTTCACTTAGAATCGTCGTACCTAAATCCACTCATCGTGCTGCTACTAGCCTTATGACGTTGATTTCATGGCTGAGTGATATTCCATTGTACATGAGGACCAAAACTTCTTTATCCATTTTTCTCTTTCCTAGGATATTTAAGGTGTAATGAAGTGGGGGTTCTTGTCAACAGAGCAGCCCTAAACTTTGGGGTGCCTGTGTCTTGCTGATTTTTAGTTTTCCCAATTTATACGCCCATGAGTGGAAGTGCCCTATGCTCTCCAAGCTGTGTTTTTTAGATGTTTCAGAACACACCGTACACTTCTCCAGAGTGGCTGTTGGCAATTTACATCCCACCCATCAGCGTAGCAAGGCTCCCATTTCTCCATGGCCGGTCCTGCATTTCTGGTTTGGACACTTTTTTCCGCATGGCCCTTTTTCCCCCTGAGAAGCGAAACTTCTTTGTAGCACGGATTTGCCTTTCCAGGTTGCTTGGTTGGCCAAAAAGGGCGTATGCGTTTTTTCCTGAATATATTCAGGAAAAAACGCATACGCCCTTTTTGGCCAAGGGCATCATTGTCCACGTTTTGCCGCTTTTCATGTGCTTTCAAGGCGATTCGAATCTACCTCCTGAAATCTGTTTCCTGCAATTCTGCCTTGTTTTCAAAGGCTCTTCGTTGCCTTCCCTTAATATATTTGTGGACGAGAGGTATCATTTAAAACTCTGCAGGTTTGTGAATTGCAGTGCCCCTGAGCTCCATTTTTCAACTCGCTTTTTTGGGAGCGGGCCGCAAAAGCGCAGGATTGCTTCAGGCCCTCTTCTGGTTCTGGGGGGCAGGCTGAGCTTGTGCTTAATTCTTCTTCCTGATGGGAAAATAGAGTGACCTGTGCCTGTCCCAACACCTAGAACTAGTCTCTCATTGGTTCCCCCTCTTCCCGTTCATCCTCAGGACAAATTGCAACCTGTACGGAACAGGAGGTTAAAGGTGCTGATTCTCCAAGGAGGGAGATGGCTAGTAAAGTGGCTGGAATGGCGAACCTGAGCACAAGGAGATGAGAAATGAGGTGCGTTTTAGAAACCTTTCCCGATCACACGGTGTACCATCTTCTGGGTTTCTCATGCATGTTTTTGATGTAGGAAGATGCCCTTGAACCTGGAGATTTGGGACCCATGGGATGGGTACCATGCAGTATTACTTGAAAGGGTCTGCGTTGGCTCATGCAACCTCACCAAACCTCTGAGCCCCAAGAGTGTCCACCCTTATGTCTCAATCAGCTGTGGGTCTAGATATGGTCAATCCAGGTTGCATCACAGCCCCTGAACTATTTTTGTAAGAATTTCTCTCTCTTTCACTGTCTTTGTTTCACGGGTTTTGAAAAGTAATTAATTTTTATAATGGGGTTTAGCTGCTTTTCAGGGCTGTGTTTATGCAGTGTTACAGCCCCTTGACTCACTTCCAGAGAGATATCAATACATAGGTTTGAAGATTCTTACTAGTCAGATATATTCTTGTGTGGTGAATAGGGGGTGTTGAGTCCAGTTCACTGAGCAAGGAGTAGGTCTTGTCTATTACATATTGGGTTTATGGAAGGGTATCGGAGCTAATTTGAAACCCTTGTTTTATGCATCACCCCACCTCACCTTTCCCGTTCAGCAGCCATAGTGTGTTTTCTAAACGTGTGACTCTGTTCTGTTTTGTAATTCATTTCAAGTGTAGCGGTTTTTACATTCCCTCTATAAGTGATATCTTATGATAAGTGTCTTTTTCTGTGTGACTTATTTCACTTAGAGTCCTCGTACCTAAATCCACTCATCGTTCTGCTACTAGCCTTATGACGTTGATTTCATGGCTGAGTGATATTCCATTGTACATGAGGACCCCAACATCTTTATCCATTTTTCTCTTTCCTAGGATATTTAAGGTGTAATGAAGTGGGGGTTCTTGTCAACAGAGCAGCCCTAAATTTTCGGGTGCCTGTGTAATGCTGATTTTTATTTTTCCCAATTTATAGGCCCATGAGTGGAAGTGCCCTATGCTCTCCAAGCTGTGCTTTTTAGATGTTTCAGGACACACTGTACACTTCTCCAGAGTGGCTGTTGGCAATTTATATACCGCCCATCAGCGTAGCAAGGCTCCCATTTCTCCATGGCCGGTCCTGCATTTCTGGTTTTGACAATTTTTTCCGCATGGCCCTTTTGCCTGATGGGAAGCTAGACTTCTTTGTAGCGCTGATTTGCCTTTCCAGGTTGCTTGGTTGGCCAAAAAGGGCGTATGCATTTTTTCCTGAATATATTCAGGAAAAAACGCATACGCCCTTTTTGGCCAAGGGCATCATTGTCCACGGTTTGCCGCTTTTCATGTGCTTTCAAGGCGATTCGAATCTACCTCCTGAAATCTGTTTCCTGCAATTCTGCCTTGCTTTCAAATCCTCTTCGTTGCCTTCCCTCAATATATTTGTGGACGAGAGTTATCATTTATAACTCTGCAGGTTTGGGAATTGCAGTGCCCCTGAGTTCCATTTTTCAAGTCGCTTTTTGAGAGCTGGCCGCAAAAGCGCAGGATTGCTTGTGGCCCTCTTCTCGTTCTGGGGGGCAGGCTGAGGCTGTGGTTAATTCTTCTTCCTGATGGGAAAATAGAGTGACCTGTGCCAGTCCCAACCACTAGAGCTAGTCTCTCATTGGTTCCCCCTCTTCCCGTTCATCCTCAGGACAAATTGCCACCTGTACGGAACAGGAGGTTAAAGGTGCTGATTCTCCAAGGAGGGAGAAGGCTAGAAAAGGGGCTGCAATGGCGAACCCGAGCACAAGGAAATGAGAAATGAGGTGCGTTTTAGAAACCTTTCCCGATCACACGGTGTGCCATCTTCTGGGTTTCTCATGCATGTTTTCGACGTAGGAAGATGCCCTTGAACCTGGAGATTTGGGACCCTTGGGATGGGTACCATGCAGTATTACTTGAAAGGGTCTGCGTTGGCTCACCCAACCACACCAAACCTCTCAGCCCCAAGAGTGTCCACCCTTATGTCTCAATCAGCTGTGGGTCCAGATATGGTCAATCCAGGTTGCATCACAGCCCCTGAACGAATTTTGTAAGAATTTCTCTCTCTTTCACTGTCTTTGTTTCACGGGTTTTGAAAAGTAATTTATTTTTATAATGGGGTTTAGCTGCTTTTCACGGCTGTGTTTATGCCGTGTTACAGCCCCTTGACTCACTTCCAGAGAGATATCAATACATAGGTTTGAAGATTCTTACTAGTCAGATATATTCTTGTGCGGTGAATAGGGGGTGTTGAGTCCAGTTCACTGAGCAAGGAGTAGGTCTTGTCTATTACATATTGGGTTTATGGAAGGGTATCGGAGCTAATTTGAAACCCTTGTTTTATGCATCACCCCACCTCACCTTTCCCGTTCAGCAGCCATAGTGTGTTTTCTAAACGTGTGACTCTGTTCTGTTTTGTAATTCAGTTCAAGTGTAGCGGTTTTTACATTCCCTCTATAAGTCATATCTTATGATAAGTGTCTTTTTCTGTGTGACTTATTTCACTTAGAATCCTCGTACCTAAATCCACTCATCGTGCTGCTACTAGCCTTATGACGTTGATTTCATGGCTGAGTGATATTCCATTGTACATGAGGTCCACAACTTCTTTATCCATTTTTCTCTTTCCTAGGATATTTAAGGTGTAATGAAGTGGCGGTTCTTGTCAACAGAGCAGCCCTAAACTTTGGGGTGCCTGTGTCTTGCTGATTTTTAGTTTTCCCAATTTATACGACCATGAGTGGAAGTGCCCTATGCTCTCCAAGCTGTGTTTTTTAGATGTTTCAGAACACACCGTACACTTCTCCAGAGTGGCTGTTGGCAATTTACATCCCACCCATCAGCGTAGCAAGGCTCCCATTTCTCCATGGCCGGTCCTGCATTTCTGGATTGGACACTTTTTTCGGCATGGCCCTTTTTCCCCCTGAGAAGCGAAACTTCTTTGTAGCACTGATTTGCCTTTCCAGGTTGCTTGGTTGGCCAAAAAGGGCGTATGCGTTTTTTCCTGAATATATTAAGGAAAAAATGCATACGCCCTTTTTGGCCAAGGGCATCATTGTCCACGTTTTGCCGCTTTTCATGTGCTTTCAAGGCGATTCGAATCTGCCTCCTGAAATCTGTTTGCTGCAATTCTGCCTTGCTTTCAAAGCCTCTTCGTTGCCTTCCCTTAATATATTTGTGGACGAGAGTTATCATTTAAAACTCTGCAGGTTTGTGAATTGCAGTGCCCCTGAGCTCCATTTTTCAACTCGCTTTTTTGGGAGCGGGCCGCAAAAGCGCAGGATTGCTTCAGGCCCTCTTCTGGTTCTGGTGGGCAGGCTGAGCTTGTGCTTATTTCTTCTTCCTGATGGGAAAATAGAGTGACCTGTGCCTGTCCCAACACCTAGAGCTAGTCTCTTATTGGTTCCCCCTCTTCCCGTTCATCCTCAGGACAAATTGCAACCTGCACGGAACAGGAGGTTAAAGGTGCTGATTCTCCAAGGAGGGAGATGGCTAGTAAATCGGCTGGAATGGCGAACCCGAGCAAAGGAGATGAGAAATGAGGTGCGTTTTAGAAACCTTACCCGATCACACGGTGTACCATCTTCTGGGTTTCTCATGCATGTTTTCGATGTAGGAATATGCCCTTGAACCTGGAGATTTGGGACCCATGGGATGGGTACCATGCAGTATTACTTGAAAGGGTCTGCGTTGGCTCACCCAACCTCACCGAACCTCTCAGCCCCAAGAGTGTCCACCCTTATGTCTCAATTAGCTGTGGGTCTAGATATGGTCAATCCAGGTTGCATCACAGCCCCTGAACGAATTTTGTAAGAATTTCTCTCTCTTTCACTGTCTTTGTTTCACGGGTTTTTTAAAGTAATTTATTTTTATAATGGGGTTTAGCTGCTTTTCACGGCTGTGTTTATGCCGCTTTACACCCCTTGACTCACTTACAGAGAGATATCAATACATAGGTTTGAACATTCTTACTAGTCAGATATATTCTTGTGCGGTGAATAGGGGGTGTTGAGTCCAGTTCACTGAAAAAGGAATAGGTCTTGTCTCTTACATATTGGGTTTATGGAACGGTATCTGAGCTAATTTGAAACCCTTGTTTTATGCATCACCCCACCTCACCTTTCCCGTTCAGCAGCCATAGTGTGTTTTCTAAACGTCTGACTCTGTTCTGTTTTGCAATTCAGTTCAAGTGTAGCAGTTTTTACATTCCCTCTATAAGTGATATCTTATGATAAGTGTGTTTTTCTGTGTGACTTATTTCACTTAGAATCGTCGTACCTAAATCCACTCATCGTGCTGCTACTAGCCTTATGACGTTGATTTCATGGCTGAGTGATATTCCATTGTACATGAGGACCACAACTTCTTTATCCATTTTTCTCTTTCCTAGGATATTTAAGGTGTAATGAAGTGGGGGTTCTTGTCAACAGAGCAGCCCTAAACTTTGGGGTGCCTGTGTCTTGCTGATTTTTAGTTTTCCCAATTTATACGCCCATGAGTGGAAGTGCCCTATGCTCTCCAAGCTGTGTTTTTTATATGTTTCAGAACACACTGTACACTTCTCCAGAGTGGCTGTTGGCAATTTACATCCCACCCATCAGCGTAGCAAGGCTCCCATTTCTCCATGGCCGGTCCTGCATTTCTGGTTTGGACACTTTTTTCCGCATGGCCCTTTTTCCCCCTGAGAAGCGAAACTTCTTTGTAGCACTGATTTGACTTTCCAGGTTGCTTGGTTGGCCAAAAAGGGCGTATGCGTTTTTTCCTGAATATATTCAGGAAAAAATGCATACGCCCTTTTTGGCCAAGGGCATCATTGTCCACGTTTTGCCGCTTTTTATGTGCTTTCAAGGCCATTCGAATCTACCTCCTGAAATCTGTTTCCTGCAATTCTGCCTTGTTTTCAAAGGCTCTTCGTTGCCTTCCCTTAATATATTTGTGGACGAGAGGTATCATTTAAAACTCTGCAGGTTTGTGAATTGCAGTGCCCCTGAGCTCCATTTTTCAACTCGCTTTTTTGGGAGTGGGCCGCAAAAGAGCAGGATTGCTTCAGGCCCTCTTCTGGTTCTGGGGGGCAGGCTGAGCTTGTGCTTAATTCTTCTTCCTGATGGGAAAATAGAGTGACCTGTGCCTGTCCCAACACCTAGAACTAGTCTCTCATTGGTTCCCCCTCTTCCCGTTCATCCTCAGGACAAATTGCAACCTGTACGGAACAGGAGGTTAAAGGTGCTGATTCTCCAAGGAGGGAGATGGCTAGTAAATCGGCTGGAATGGCGAACCCGAGCAAAGGAGATGAGAAATGAGGTGCGTTTTAGAAACCTTTCCCGATCACACGGTGTACCATCTTCTGGGTTTCTCATGCCTGTTTTCGATGTAGGAAGATATCCTTGAACCTGGAGATTTGGGACCCATGGGATGGGTACCATGCAGTATTACTTGAAAGGGTCTGCGTTGGCTCACCCAACCTCACCGAACCTCTCAGCCCCAAGAGTGTCCACCCTTATGTCTCAATCAGCTGTGGGTCCAGATATGGTCAATCCAGGTTGCATCACAGCCCCTGAACGAATTTTGTAAGAATTTCTCTCTCTTTCACTGTCTTTGTTTCACTGGTTTTTAAAAGTAATTTATTTTTATAATGGGGTTTAGCTGCTTTTCACGGCTGTGTTTATGCCGCTTTACACCCCCTTGACTCACTTACAGAGAGATATCAATACATAGGTTTGAAGATTCTTACTAGTCAGATATATTCTTGTGCGGTGAATAGGGGGTGTTGAGTCCAGTTCACTGAGCAAGGAATAGGTCTTGTCTATTACATACTAGGTTTATGGAACGGTATCTGAGCTAATTTGAAACCCTTGTTTTATGCATCACCCCACCTCACCTTTCCCGTTCAGCAGCCATAGTGTGTTTCCTAAACGTGTGACTCTGTTCTGTTTTGCAATTCAGTTCAAGTGTAGCGGTTTTTACATTCCCTCTATAAGTGATATCTTATGATAAGTGTCTTTCTCTGTGTGACTTATTTCACTTAGAATCGTCGTTCCTAAATCCACTCATCGTGCTGCTACTAGCCTTATGACGTTGATTTCATGGCTGAGTGATATTCCATTGTACATGAGGTCCACAACTTCTTTATCCATTTTTCTCTTTCCTAGGATATTTAAGGTGTAATGAAGTGCGGGTTCTTGTCAACAGAGCAGCCCTAAACTTTGGGGTGCCTGTGTCTTGCTGATTTTTAGTTTTCCCAATTTATACGCCCATGAGTGGAAGTGCCCTATGCACTCCAAGCTATGTTTTTTAGATGATTCAGGACACACCGTACACTTTTCCAGAGTGGCTGTTTGCAATTTACATCCCACCCATCAGCATAGCAAGGCTCCCATTTCTCCATGGCCGGTCCTGCATTTCTGGTTTGGACACTTTTTTCCGCATGGCCCTTTTGCCCGCTGGGAAGCGAGACTTCTTTGGAGCGCTAATTTGCCTTTCCAGGTTGCTTGGTTGGCGAAAAAGGGCGTATGCGTTTTTTCCTGAATATATTCAGGAAAAAACGCATACGCCCTTTTTGGCCAAGGGCATCATTGTCCACGTTTTGCCGCTTTTCATGTGCTTTCAAGGCGATTCGAATCTGCCTCCTGAAATCTGTTTGCTGCAATTCTGCCTTGCTTTCAAAGCCTCTTCGTTGCCTTCCCTTAATATATTTGTGGACGAGAGTTATCATTTAAAACTCTGCAGGTTTGTGAATTGCAGTGCCCCTGAGCTCCATTTTTCAACTCGCTTTTTTGGGAGCGGGCCGCAAAAGCGCAGGATTGCTTCAGGCCCTCTTCTGGTTCTGGTGGGCAGGCTGAGCTTGTGCTTATTTCTTCTTCCTGATGGGAAAATAGAGTGACCTGTGCCTGTCCCAACACCTAGAGCTAGTCTCTTATTGGTTCCCCCTCTTCCCGTTCATCCTCAGGACAAATTGCAACCTGCACGGAACAGGAGGTTAAAGGTGCTGATTCTCCAAGGAGGGAGATGGCTAGTAAATCGGCTGGAATGGCGAACCCGAGCAAAGGAGATGAGAAATGAGGTGCGTTTTAGAAACCTTACCCGATCACACGGTGTACCATCTTCTGGGTTTCTCATGCATGTTGTCGATGTAGGAATATGCCCTTGAACCTGGAGATTTGGGACCCATGGGATGGGTACCATGCAGTATTACTTGAAAGGGTCTGCGTTGGCTCACCCAACCTCACCGAACCTCTCAGCCCCAAGAGTGTCCACCCTTATGTCTCAATTAGCTGTGGGTCTAGATATGGTCAATCCAGGTTGCATCACAGCCCCTGAACGAATTTTGTAAGAATTTCTCTCTCTTTCACTGTCTTTGTTTCACGGGTTTTTTAAAGTAATTTATTTTTATAATGGGGTTTAGCTGCTTTTCACGGCTGTGTTTATGCCGCTTTACACCCCTTGACTCACTTACAGAGAGATATCAATACATAGGTTTGAACATTCTTACTAGTCAGATATATTCTTGTGCGGTGAATAGGGGGTGTTGAGTCCAGTTCACTGAAAAAGGAATAGGTCTTGTCTCTTACATATTGGGTTTATGGAACGGTATCTGAGCTAATTTGAAACCCTTGTTTTATGCATCACCCCACCTCACCTTTCCCGTTCAGCAGCCATAGTGTGTTTTCTAAACGTCTGACTCTGTTCTGTTTTGCAATTCAGTTCAAGTGTAGCAGTTTTTACATTCCCTCTATAAGTGATATCTTATGATAAGTGTGTTTTTCTGTGTGACTTATTTCACTTAGAATCGTCGTACCTAAATCCACTCGTCGTGCTGCTACTAGCCTTATGACGTTGATTTCATGGCTGAGTGATATTCCATTGTACATGAGGACCACAACTTCTTTATCCATTTTTCTCTTTCCTAGGATATTTAAGGTGTAATGAAGTGGGGGTTCTTGTCAACAGAGCAGCCCTAAACTTTGGGGTGCCTGTGTCTTGCTGATTTTTAGTTTTCCCAATTTATACGCCCATGAGTGGAAGTGCCCTATGCTCTCCAAGCTGTGTTTTTTATATGTTTCAGAACACACTGTACACTTCTCCAGAGTGGCTGTTGGCAATTTACATCCCACCCATCAGCGTAGCAAGGCTCCCATTTCTCCATGGCCGGTCCTGCATTTCTGGTTTGGACACTTTTTTCCGCATGGCCCTTTTTCCCCCTGAGAAGCGAAACTTCTTTGTAGCACTGATTTGCCTTTCCAGGTTGCTTGGTTGGCCAAAAAGGGCGTATGCGTTTTTTCCTGAATATATTCAGGAAAAAATGCATACGCCCTTTTTGGCCAAGGGCATCATTGTCCACGTTTTGCCGCTTTTTATGTGCTTTCAAGGCCATTCGAATCTACCTCCTGAAATCTGTTTCCTGCAATTCTGCCTTGTTTTCAAAGGCTCTTCGTTGCCTTCCCTTAATATATTTGTGGACGAGAGGTATCATTTAAAACTCTGCAGGTTTGTGAATTGCAGTGCCCCTGAGCTCCATTTTTCAACTCGCTTTTTTGGGAGTGGGCCGCAAAAGCGCAGGATTGCTTCAGGCCCTCTTCTGGTTCTGGGGGGCAGGCTGAGCTTGTGCTTAATTCTTCTTCCTGATGGGAAAATAGAGTGACCTGTGCCTGTCCCAACACCTAGAACTAGTCTCTCATTGGTTCCCCCTCTTCCCGTTCATCCTCAGGACAAATTGCAACCTGTACGGAACAGGAGGTTAAAGGTGCTGATTCTCCAAGGAGGGAGATGGCTAGTAAATCGGCTGGAATGGCGAACCCGAGCAAAGGAGATGAGAAATGAGGTGCGTTTTAGAAACCTTTCCCGATCACACGGTGTACCATCTTCTGGGTTTCTCATGCCTGTTTTCGATGTAGGAAGATATCCTTGAACCTGGAGATTTGGGACCCATGGGATGGGTACCATGCAGTATTACTTGAAAGGGTCTGCGTTGGCTCACCCAACCTCACCGAACCTCTCAGCCCCAAGAGTGTCCACCCTTATGTCTCAATCAGCTGTGGGTCCAGATATGGTCAATCCAGGTTGCATCACAGCCCCTGAACGAATTTTGTAAGAATTTCTCTCTCTTTCACTGTCTTTGTTTCACTGGTTTTTAAAAGTAATTTATTTTTATAATGGGGTTTAGCTGCTTTTCACGGCTGTGTTTATGCCGCTTTACACCCCCTTGACTCACTTACAGAGAGATATCAATACATAGGTTTGAAGATTCTTACTAGTCAGATATATTCTTGTGCGGTGAATAGGGGGTGTTGAGTCCAGTTCACTGAGCAAGGAATAGGTCTTGTCTATTACATACTAGGTTTATGGAACGGTATCTGAGCTAATTTGAAACCCTTGTTTTATGCATCACCCCACCTCACCTTTCCCGTTCAGCAGCCATAGTGTGTTTCCTAAACGTGTGACTCTGTTCTGTTTTGCAATTCAGTTCAAGTGTAGCGGTTTTTACATTCCCTCTATAAGTGATATCTTATGATAAGTGTCTTTCTCTGTGTGACTTATTTCACTTAGAATCGTCGTTCCTAAATCCACTCATCGTGCTGCTACTAGCCTTATGACGTTGATTTCATGGCTGAGTGATATTCCATTGTACATGAGGTCCACAACTTCTTTATCCATTTTTCTCTTTCCTAGGATATTTAAGGTGTAATGAAGTGCGGGTTCTTGTCAACAGAGCAGCCCTAAACTTTGGGGTGCCTGTGTCTTGCTGATTTTTAGTTTTCCCAATTTATACGCCCATGAGTGGAAGTGCCCTATGCACTCCAAGCTATGTTTTTTAGATGATTCAGGACACACCGTACACTTTTCCAGAGTGGCTGTTTGCAATTTACATCCCACCCATCAGCATAGCAAGGCTCCCATTTCTCCATGGCCGGTCCTGCATTTCTGGTTTGGACACTTTTTTCCGCATGGCCCTTTTGCCCGCTGGGAAGCGAGACTTCTTTGGAGCGCTAATTTGCCTTTCCAGGTTGCTTGGTTGGCCAAAAAGGGCGTATGCGTTTTTTCCTGAATATATTCAGGAAAAAACGCATACGCCCTTTTTGGCCAAGGGCATCATTGTCCACGTTTTGCCGCTTTTCATGTGCTTTCAAGGCGATTCGAATCTGCCTCCTGAAATCTGTTTGCTGCAATTCTGCCTTGCTTTCAAAGCCTCTTCGTTGCCTTCCCTTAATATATTTGTGGACGAGAGGTATCATTTAAAACTCTGCAGGTTTGTGAATTGAAGTGCTCCTGAGCTCCATTTTTCAACTCGCTTTTTTGGGAGCGGGCAGCAAAAGCGCAGGATTGCTTCAGGCCCTCTTCTGGTTCTGGGGGGCAGGCTGAGCTTGTGCTTAATTCTTCTTCCTGATGGGAAAATAGAGTGACCTGTGCCTGTCCCAACACCTAGAGCTAGTCTCTTATTGGTTCCCCCTCTTCCCGTTCATCCTCAGGACAAATTGCAACCTGTACGGAACAGGAGGTTAAAGGTGCTGATTCTCCAAGGAGGGAGATGGCTAGTAAATCGGCTGGAATGGCGAACCCGAGCAAAGGAGATGAGAAATGAGGTGCGTTTTAGAAACCTTACCCGATCACACGGTGTACCATCTTCTGGGTTTCTCATGCATGTTTTCGATGTAGGAAGATGCCCTTGAACCTGGAGATTTGGGACCCATGGGATGGGTACCATGCAGTATTACTTGAAAGGGTCTGCGTTGGCTCACCCAACCTCACCGAACCTCTCAGCCCCAAGAGTGTCCACCCTTATGTCTCAATTAGCTGTGGGTCTAGATATGGTCAATCCAGGTTGCATCACAGCCCCTGAACGAATTTTGTAAGAATTTCTCTCTCTTTCACTGTCTTTGTTTCACTGGTTTTTAAAAGTAATTTTTTTTTATAATGGGGTTTAGCTGCTTTTCACGGCTGTGTTTATGCCGCTTTACACCCCCTTGACTCACTTACAGAGAGATATCAATACATAGGTTTGAAGATTCTTACTAGTCAGATATATTCTTGTGCGGTGAATAGGGGGTGTTGAGTCCAGTTCACTGAAAAAGGAATAGGTCTTGTCTCTTACATATTGGGTTTATGGAACGGTATCTGAGCTAATTTGAAACCCTTGTTTTATGCATCACCCCACCTCACCTTTCCCGTTCAGCAGCCATAGTGTGTTTTCTAAACGTCTGACTCTGTTCTGTTTTGCAATTCAGTTCAAGTGTAGCAGTTTTTACATTCCCTCTATAAGTGATATCTTATGATAAGTGTGTTTTTCTGTGTGACTTATTTCACTTAGAATCGTCGTTCCTAAATCCACTCATCGTGCTGCTACTAGCCTTATGACGTTGATTTCATGGCTGAGTGATATTCCATTGTACATGAGGTCCACAACTTCTTTATCCATTTTTCTCTTTCCTAGGATATTTAAGGTGTAATGAAGTGCGGGTTCTTGTCAACAGAGCAGCCCTAAACTTTGGGGTGCCTGTGTCTTGCTGATTTTTAGTTTTCCCAATTTATACGCCCATGAGTGGAAGTGCCCTATGCACTCCAAGCTATGTTTTTTAGATGATTCAGGACACACCGTACACTTTTCCAGAGTGGCTGTTTGCAATTTACATCCCACCCATCAGCATAGCAAGGCTCCCATTTCTCCATGGCCGGTCCTGCATTTCTGGTTTGGACACTTTTTTCCGCATGGCCCTTTTGCCCGCTGGGAAGCGAGACTTCTTTGGAGCGCTAATTTGCCTTTCCAGGTTGCTTGGTTGGCGAAAAAGGGCGTATGCGTTTTTTCCTGAATATATTCAGGAAAAAACGCATACGCCCTTTTTGGCCAAGGGCATCATTGTCCACGTTTTGCCGCTTTTCATGTGCTTTCAAGGCGATTCGAATCTGCCTCCTGAAATCTGTTTGCTGCAATTCTGCCTTGCTTTCAAAGCCTCTTCGTTGCCTTCCCTTAATATATTTGTGGACGAGAGTTATCATTTAAAACTCTGCAGGTTTGTGAATTGCAGTGCCCCTGAGCTCCATTTTTCAACTCGCTTTTTTGGGAGCGGGCCGCAAAAGCGCAGGATTGCTTCAGGCCCTCTTCTGGTTCTGGTGGGCAGGCTGAGCTTGTGCTTATTTCTTCTTCCTGATGGGAAAATAGAGTGACCTGTGCCTGTCCCAACACCTAGAGCTAGTCTCTTATTGGTTCCCCCTCTTCCCGTTCATCCTCAGGACAAATTGCAACCTGCACGGAACAGGAGGTTAAAGGTGCTGATTCTCCAAGGAGGGAGATGGCTAGTAAATCGGCTGGAATGGCGAACCCGAGCAAAGGAGATGAGAAATGAGGTGCGTTTTAGAAACCTTACCCGATCACACGGTGTACCATCTTCTGGGTTTCTCATGCATGTTGTCGATGTAGGAATATGCCCTTGAACCTGGAGATTTGGGACCCATGGGATGGGTACCATGCAGTATTACTTGAAAGGGTCTGCGTTGGCTCACCCAACCTCACCGAACCTCTCAGCCCCAAGAGTGTCCACCCTTATGTCTCAATTAGCTGTGGGTCTAGATATGGTCAATCCAGGTTGCATCACAGCCCCTGAACGAATTTTGTAAGAATTTCTCTCTCTTTCACTGTCTTTGTTTCACGGGTTTTTTAAAGTAATTTATTTTTATAATGGGGTTTAGCTGCTTTTCACGGCTGTGTTTATGCCGCTTTACACCCCTTGACTCACTTACAGAGAGATATCAATACATAGGTTTGAACATTCTTACTAGTCAGATATATTCTTGTGCGGTGAATAGGGGGTGTTGAGTCCAGTTCACTGAAAAAGGAATAGGTCTTGTCTCTTACATATTGGGTTTATGGAACGGTATCTGAGCTAATTTGAAACCCTTGTTTTATGCATCACCCCACCTCACCTTTCCCGTTCAGCAGCCATAGTGTGTTTTCTAAACGTCTGACTCTGTTCTGTTTTGCAATTCAGTTCAAGTGTAGCAGTTTTTACATTCCCTCTATAAGTGATATCTTATGATAAGTGTGTTTTTCTGTGTGACTTATTTCACTTAGAATCGTCGTACCTAAATCCACTCGTCGTGCTGCTACTAGCCTTATGACGTTGATTTCATGGCTGAGTGATATTCCATTGTACATGAGGACCACAACTTCTTTATCCATTTTTCTCTTTCCTAGGATATTTAAGGTGTAATGAAGTGGGGGTTCTTGTCAACAGAGCAGCCCTAAACTTTGGGGTGCCTGTGTCTTGCTGATTTTTAGTTTTCCCAATTTATACGCCCATGAGTGGAAGTGCCCTATGCTCTCCAAGCTGTGTTTTTTATATGTTTCAGAACACACTGTACACTTCTCCAGAGTGGCTGTTGGCAATTTACATCCCACCCATCAGCGTAGCAAGGCTCCCATTTCTCCATGGCCGGTCCTGCATTTCTGGTTTGGACACTTTTTTCCGCATGGCCCTTTTTCCCCCTGAGAAGCGAAACTTCTTTGTAGCACTGATTTGCCTTTCCAGGTTGCTTGGTTGGCCAAAAAGGGCGTATGCGTTTTTTCCTGAATATATTCAGGAAAAAATGCATACGCCCTTTTTGGCCAAGGGCATCATTGTCCACGTTTTGCCGCTTTTTATGTGCTTTCAAGGCCATTCGAATCTACCTCCTGAAATCTGTTTCCTGCAATTCTGCCTTGTTTTCAAAGGCTCTTCGTTGCCTTCCCTTAATATATTTGTGGACGAGAGGTATCATTTAAAACTCTGCAGGTTTGTGAATTGCAGTGCCCCTGAGCTCCATTTTTCAACTCGCTTTTTTGGGAGTGGGCCGCAAAAGCGCAGGATTGCTTCAGGCCCTCTTCTGGTTCTGGGGGGCAGGCTGAGCTTGTGCTTAATTCTTCTTCCTGATGGGAAAATAGAGTGACCTGTGCCTGTCCCAACACCTAGAACTAGTCTCTCATTGGTTCCCCCTCTTCCCGTTCATCCTCAGGACAAATTGCAACCTGTACGGAACAGGAGGTTAAAGGTGCTGATTCTCCAAGGAGGGAGATGGCTAGTAAATCGGCTGGAATGGCGAACCCGAGCAAAGGAGATGAGAAATGAGGTGCGTTTTAGAAACCTTTCCCGATCACACGGTGTACCATCTTCTGGGTTTCTCATGCCTGTTTTCGATGTAGGAAGATATCCTTGAACCTGGAGATTTGGGACCCATGGGATGGGTACCATGCAGTATTACTTGAAAGGGTCTGCGTTGGCTCACCCAACCTCACCGAACCTCTCAGCCCCAAGAGTGTCCACCCTTATGTCTCAATCAGCTGTGGGTCCAGATATGGTCAATCCAGGTTGCATCACAGCCCCTGAACGAATTTTGTAAGAATTTCTCTCTCTTTCACTGTCTTTGTTTCACTGGTTTTTAAAAGTAATTTATTTTTATAATGGGGTTTAGCTGCTTTTCACGGCTGTGTTTATGCCGCTTTACACCCCCTTGACTCACTTACAGAGAGATATCAATACATAGGTTTGAAGATTCTTACTAGTCAGATATATTCTTGTGCGGTGAATAGGGGGTGTTGAGTCCAGTTCACTGAGCAAGGAATAGGTCTTGTCTATTACATACTAGGTTTATGGAACGGTATCTGAGCTAATTTGAAACCCTTGTTTTATGCATCACCCCACCTCACCTTTCCCGTTCAGCAGCCATAGTGTGTTTCCTAAACGTGTGACTCTGTTCTGTTTTGCAATTCAGTTCAAGTGTAGCGGTTTTTACATTCCCTCTATAAGTGATATCTTATGATAAGTGTCTTTCTCTGTGTGACTTATTTCACTTAGAATCGTCGTTCCTAAATCCACTCATCGTGCTGCTACTAGCCTTATGACGTTGATTTCATGGCTGAGTGATATTCCATTGTACATGAGGTCCACAACTTCTTTATCCATTTTTCTCTTTCCTAGGATATTTAAGGTGTAATGAAGTGCGGGTTCTTGTCAACAGAGCAGCCCTAAACTTTGGGGTGCCTGTGTCTTGCTGATTTTTAGTTTTCCCAATTTATACGCCCATGAGTGGAAGTGCCCTATGCACTCCAAGCTATGTTTTTTAGATGATTCAGGACACACCGTACACTTTTCCAGAGTGGCTGTTTGCAATTTACATCCCACCCATCAGCATAGCAAGGCTCCCATTTCTCCATGGCCGGTCCTGCATTTCTGGTTTGGACACTTTTTTCCGCATGGCCCTTTTGCCCGCTGGGAAGCGAGACTTCTTTGGAGCGCTAATTTGCCTTTCCAGGTTGCTTGGTTGGCCAAAAAGGGCGTATGCGTTTTTTCCTGAATATATTCAGGAAAAAACGCATACGCCCTTTTTGGCCAAGGGCATCATTGTCCACGTTTTGCCGCTTTTCATGTGCTTTCAAGGCGATTCGAATCTGCCTCCTGAAATCTGTTTGCTGCAATTCTGCCTTGCTTTCAAAGCCTCTTCGTTGCCTTCCCTTAATATATTTGTGGACGAGAGGTATCATTTAAAACTCTGCAGGTTTGTGAATTGAAGTGCTCCTGAGCTCCATTTTTCAACTCGCTTTTTTGGGAGCGGGCAGCAAAAGCGCAGGATTGCTTCAGGCCCTCTTCTGGTTCTGGGGGGCAGGCTGAGCTTGTGCTTAATTCTTCTTCCTGATGGGAAAATAGAGTGACCTGTGCCTGTCCCAACACCTAGAGCTAGTCTCTTATTGGTTCCCCCTCTTCCCGTTCATCCTCAGGACAAATTGCAACCTGTACGGAACAGGAGGTTAAAGGTGCTGATTCTCCAAGGAGGGAGATGGCTAGTAAATCGGCTGGAATGGCGAACCCGAGCAAAGGAGATGAGAAATGAGGTGCGTTTTAGAAACCTTACCCGATCACACGGTGTACCATCTTCTGGGTTTCTCATGCATGTTTTCGATGTAGGAAGATGCCCTTGAACCTGGAGATTTGGGACCCATGGGATGGGTACCATGCAGTATTACTTGAAAGGGTCTGCGTTGGCTCACCCAACCTCACCGAAACTCTCAGCCCCAAGAGTGTCCACCCTTATGTCTCAATTAGCTGTGGGTCTAGATATGGTCAATCCAGGTTGCATCACAGCCCCTGAACGAATTTTGTAAGAATTTCTCTCTCTTTCACTGTCTTTGTTTCACTGGTTTTTAAAAGTAATTTTTTTTTATAATGGGGTTTAGCTGCTTTTCACGGCTGTGTTTATGCCGCTTTACACCCCCTTGACTCACTTACAGAGAGATATCAATACATAGGTTTGAAGATTCTTACTAGTCAGATATATTCTTGTGCGGTGAATAGGGGGTGTTGAGTCCAGTTCACTGAAAAAGGAATAGGTCTTGTCTCTTACATATTGGGTTTATGGAACGGTATCTGAGCTAATTTGAAACCCTTGTTTTATGCATCACCCCACCTCACCTTTCCCGTTCAGCAGCCATAGTGTGTTTTCTAAACGTCTGACTCTGTTCTGTTTTGCAATTCAGTTCAAGTGTAGCAGTTTTTACATTCCCTCTATAAGTGATATCTTATGATAAGTGTGTTTTTCTGTGTGACTTATTTCACTTAGAATCGTCGTACCTAAATCCACTCATCGTGCTGCTACTAGCCTTATGACGTTGATTTCATGGCTGAGTGATATTCCATTGTACATGAGGACCAAAACTTCTTTATCCATTTTTCTCTTTCCTAGGATATTTAAGGTGTAATGAAGTGGGGGTTCTTGTCAACAGAGCAGCCCTAAACTTTGGGGTGCCTGTGTCTTGCTGATTTTTAGTTTTCCCAATTTATACGCCCATGAGTGGAAGTGCCCTATGCTCTCCAAGCTGTGTTTTTTATATGTTTCAGAACACACCGTACACTTCTCCAGAGTGGCTGTTGGCAATTTACATCCCACCCATCAGCGTAGCAAGGCTCCCATTTCTCCATGGCCGGTCCTGCATTTCTGGTTTGGACACTTTTTTCCGCATGGCCCTTTTTCCCCCTGAGAAGCGAAACTTCTTTGTAGCACTGATTTGCCTTTCCAGGTTGCTTGGTTGGCCAAAAAGGGCGTATGCGTTTTTTCCTGAATATATTCAGGAAAAAACGCATACGCCCTTTTTGGCCAAGGGCATCATTGTCCACGTTTTGCCGCTTTTCATGTGCTTTCAAGGCGATTCGAATCTACCTCCTGAAATCTGTTTCCTGCAATTCTGCCTTGCTTTCAAAGGCTCTTCGTTGCCTTCCCTTAATATATTTGTGGACGAGAGGTATCATTTAAAACTCTGCAGGTTTGTGAATTGCAGTGCCCCTGAGCTCCATTTTTCAACTCGCTTTTTTGGGAGCGGGCCGCAAAAGCGCAGGATTGCTTCAGGCCCTCTTCTGGTTCTGGGGGGCAGGCTGAGCTTGTGCTTAATTCTTCTTCCTGATGGGAAAATAGAGTGACCTGTGCCTGTCCCAACACCTAGAACTAGTCTCTCATTGGTTCCCCCTCTTCCCGTTCATCCTCAGGACAAATTGCAACCTGTACGGAACAGGAGGTTAAAGGTGCTGATTCTCCAAGGAGGGAGATGGCTAGTAAATCGGCTGGAATGGCGAACCCGAGCAAAGGAGATGAGAAATGAGGTGCGTTTTAGAAACCTTTCCCGATCACACGGTGTACCATCTTCTGGGTTTCTCATGCCTGTTTTCGATGTAGGAAGATGCCCTTGAACCTGGAGATTTGGGACCCATGGGATGGGTACCATGCAGTATTACTTGAAAGGGTCTGCGTTGGCTCACCCAACCTCACCGAACCTCTCAGCCCCAAGAGTGTCCACCCTTATGTCTCAATTAGCTGTGGGTCTAGATATGGTCAATCCAGGTTGCATCACAGCCCCTGAACGAATTTTGTAAGAATTTCTCTCTCTTTCACTGTCTTTGTTTCACTGGTTTTTAAAAGTAATTTATTTTTATAATGGGGTTTAGCTGCTTTTCACGGCTGTGTTTATGCCGCTTTACACACCCTTGACTCACTTACAGAGAGATATCAATACATAGGTTTGAAGATTCTTACTAGTCAGATATATTCTTGTGTGGTGAATAGGGGGTGTTGAGTCCAGTTCACTGAAAAAGGAATAGGTCTTGTCTCTTACATATTGGGTTTATGGAACGGTATCTGAGCTAATTTGAAACCCTTGTTTTATGCATCACCCCACCTCACCTTTCCCGTTCAGCAGCCATAGTGTGTTTTCTAAACGTCTGACTCTGTTCTGTTTTGCCATTCAGTTCAAGTGTAGCAGTTTTTACATTCCCTCTATAAGTGATATCTTATGATAAGTGTCTTTTTCTGTGTGACTTATTTCACTTAGAATCGTCGTACCTAAATCCACTCATCGTGCTGCTACTAGCCTTATGACGTTGATTTCATGGCTGAGTGATATTCCATTGTACATGAGGACCACAACTTCTTTATCCATTTTTCTCTTTCCTAGGATATTTAAGGTGTAATGAAGTGGGGGTTCTTGTCAACAGAGCAGCCCTAAACTTTGGGGTGCCTGTGTCTTGCTGATTTTTAGTTTTCCCAATTTATACGCCCATGAGTGGAAGTGCCCTATGCACTCCAAACTATGTTTTTTAGATGATTCAGGACAAACCGTACACTTCTCCAGAGTCGCTGTTTGCAATTTACATCCCACCCATCAGCATAGCAAGGCTCCCATTTCTCCATGGCCGGTCCTGCATTTCTGGTTTGGACACTTTTTTCCGCATGGCCCTTTTGCCCGCTGGGAAGCGAGACTTCTTTGGAGCGCTAATTTGCCTTTCCAGGTTGCTTGGTTGGCCAAAAAGGGCGTATGCGTTTTTTCCTGAATATATTCAGGAAAAAACGCGTACGCCCTTTTTGGCCAAGGGCATCATTGTCCACGTTTTGCCGCTTTTCATGTGCTTTCAAGGCGATTCGAATCTGCCTCCTGAAATCTGTTTCCTGCAATTCTGCCTTGCTTTCAAAGCCTCTTCGTTGCCTTCCCTTAATATATTTGTGGACGAGAGTTATCATTTAAAACTCTGCAGGTTTGTGAATTGCAGTGCCCCTGAGCTCCATTTTCAACTCGCTTTTTTGGGAGCGGGCCGCAAAAGCGCAGGATTGCTTCAGGCCCTCTTCTGGTTCTGGGGGGCAGGCTGAGCTTGTGCTTAATTCTTCTTCCTGATGGGAAAATAGAGTGACCTGTGCCTGTCCCAACACCTAGAGCTAGTCTCTCATTGGTTCCCCCTCTTCCCGTTCATCCTCAGGACAAATTGCAACCTGTACGGAACAGGAGGTTAAAGGTGCTGATTCTCCAAGGAGGGAGATGGCTAGTAAATCGGCTGGAATGGCGAACCCGAGCAAAGGAGATGAGAAATGAGGTGCGTTTTAGAAACCTTTCCCGATCACACGGTGTACTATCTTCTGGGTTTCTCATGCCTGTTTTCGATGTAGGAAGATGCCCTTGATCCTGGAGATTTGGGACCCATGGGATGGGTACCATGCAGTATTACTTGAAAGGGTCTGCGTTGGCTCCCCCAACCTCACCGAACCTCTGAGCCCCAAGAGTGTCCACCCTTATGTCTCAATCAGCTGTGGGTCTAGATATGGTCAATCCAGGTTGCATCACAGTCCCTGAACGAATTTTGTAAGAATTTCTCTCTCTTTCACTGTCTTTGTTTCACAGGTTTTGAAAAGAAATTTATTTTTATAATGGGGTTTAGCTGCTTTTCACGGCTGTGTTTATGCTGTGTTACAGCCCCTTGACTCACTTACAGAGAGATATCAATACATAGGTTTGAAGATTCTTACTAGTCAGATATATTCTTGTGCGGTGAATAGGGTGTGTTGAGTCCAGTTAACTGAGCAATGAGTAGGTCTTGTCTATTACATATTCGGTTTAGGGAAGGGTATCGGAGCTAATTTGAAACCCTTGTTTTATGCATCACCCCACCTCACCTTTCCCGTTCTGCAGACATAGTGTTTTTTCTAAACGTGTGACTCTGTTCTGTTTTCTAATTCAGTTCAAGTGTAGCAGTTTTTACACTCCGTCTATAAGTGATATCTTATGATAAGTGTCTTTTTCTGTGTGACTTATTTCACTTAGAATCGTCGTACCTAAATCCACTCATCGTGCTGCTACTAGCCTTATGACGTTGATTTCATGGCTGAGTGATATTCCATTGTACATGAGGACCCCAACTTCTTTATCCATTTTTCTCTTTCCTAGGATATTTAAGGTGTAATGAAGTGGGGGTTCTTGTCAACAGAGCAGCCCTAAACTTTGGGGTGCCTGTGTCTTGCTGATTTTTAGTTTTCCCAATTTATACGCCCATGAGTGGAAGTGCCCTATGCTCTCCAAGCTGTGTTTTTTAGATGTTTCAGAACACACCGTACACTTCTCCAGAGTGGCTGTTGGCAATTTACATCCCAACCATCAGCGTATCAAGGCTCCCATTTCTCCAGGGCCGGTCCTGCATTTCTGGTTTGGACACTTTTTTCCGCATGGCCCTTTTGCACGCTGGGAAGCCAGACTTCTTTGGAGCGCTGATTTGCCTTTCCAGGTTGCTTGGTTGGCCAAAAAGGGCGTATGCGTTTTTTCCTGAATATATTCAGGAAAAAACGCATACGCCCTTTTTGGCCAAGGGCATCATTGTCCAGGTTTTGCCGCTTTTCATGTGCTTTCAAGGCGATTCGAATCTACCTCCTGAAATCTGTTTCCTGCAATTCTGCCTTGCTTTCAAAGCCTCTTCGTTGCCTTCCCTTAATATATTTGTGGACGAGAGTTATCATTTAAAACTCTGCAGGTTTGTGAATTGCAGTGCCCCTGAGCTCCATTTTTCAACTCGCTTTTTTGGGAGCGGGCCGCAAAAGCGCAGGATTGCTTCAGGCCCTCTTCTGGTTCTGGGGGGCAGGCTGAGCTTGTGCTTAATTCTTCTTCCTGATGGGAAAATAGAGTGACCTGTGCCTGTCCCAACACCTAGAGCTAGTCTCTCATTGGTTCCCCCTCTTCCCGTTCATCCTCAGGACAAATTGCAACCTGTATGGAACAGGAGGTTAAAGGTGCTGATTCTCCAAGGAGGGAGATGGCTAGTAAATCGGCTGGAATGGCGAACCCGAGCAAAGGAGATGAGAAATGAGGTGCGTTTTAGAAACCTTTCCCGATCACACGGTGTACCATCTTCTGGGGTTCTCATGCCTGTTTTCGATGTAGGAAGATGGCCTTGAACCTGGAGATTTGGGACCCATGGGATGGGTACCATGCAGTATTACTTGAAAGGGTCTGCGTTGGCTCACCCAACCTCACCGAATCTCTCAGCCCCAAGATTGTCCACTCTTATGTCTCAATCAGCTGTGGGTCTAGATATGGTCAATCCAGGTTGCATCACAGCCCCTGAACGAATTTTGAAAGAATTTCTCTCTCTTTCACTGTCTTTGTTTCACTGGTTTTTAAAAGTAATTTATTTTTATAATGGGGTTTAGCTGCTTTTCACGGCTGTGTTTGTTCCGCTTTACACCCCTCCCCTTGACTCACTTACTGAGAGTTATCAATACATAGGTTTGAAGATTCTTACTAGTCAGATATATTCTTGTGCGGTAAATAGGGGGTGTTGAGTCCAGTTCACTGAGCAAGGGGTAGGTCTTGTCTATTACATATTGGGTTTACGGAACGGTATCGGAGCTAATTTGAAACCCTTGTTTTATGCATCACCCCACCTCACCTTTCCCGTTCAGCAGCCATAGTGTGATTTCTAAACGTGTGACTCTGTTCTGTTTTGTAATTCAGTTCAAGTGTAACGGTTTTTACATTCCCTCTATAAGTGATATCTTATGATAAGTGTCTATTTCTGTGTGACTTATTTCACTTAGCATCGTCGTACCTAAATCCACTCATCGTGCTGCTACTAGCCTTATGACGTTGATTTCATGTCTGTGTGATATTGCATTGTACATGAGGACCACAACTTCTTTATCCATTTTTCTCTTTCCTACGATATTTAGGGTGTAATGAAGTGTGGGTTCTTGTCAACAGAGCAGCTCTATACTTTGGAGTGCCTGTGTCTTGCTGATTTTTAGTTTTCCCAATTTATACACCCATCAGTGGAAGTGACCTATGCTCTCCAAGCTGTGTTTTTTAGATGTTTCAGGACACACTGTACACTTCTCCAGAGTAGCTATTGGCAATCTACATCCCGCCCATCAGCATAGCAAGGCTCCCATTTCTCCATGGCCGGTCCTGCATTTCTCGTTTTGACACTTTTTTTCCACATGGCCCTTTTGCCCGCTCGGAAGCGAGACTTCTTTGGAGCGCTGATTTGCCTTTCCAGGTTGCTTGGTTGGCCAAAAAGGGCGTATGCGTTTTTTCCTGAATATATTCAGGAAAAAACGCATACACTCTTTTTGGCCAAGGGCATCATTGTCCACGTTTTGCCGCTTTTCATGTGCTTTCAAGGCGATTCGAATCTACCTCCTGAAATCTGTTTCCTGCAATTCTGCCTTGCTTTCAAAGCCTCTTCGTTGCCTTCCCTTAGTATATTTGTGGACGAGAGGTATCATTTAAAACTCTGCAGGTTTGTGAATTGCAGTGCCCCTGAGCTCCATTTTTCAACTCGCTTTTTTGGGAGCTGGCCGCAAAAGCGCAGGATTGCTTCAGGCCCTCTTCTGGTTCTGGGGGGCAGGCTGAGCTTGTGCTTAATTCTTCTTCCTGATGGGAAAATAGAGTGACCTGTGCCTGTCCCAACACCTAGAGCTAGTCTCTCATTGGTTCCCCCTCTTCCCGTTCATCCTCAGGACAAATTGCAACCTGTACGGAACAGGAGGTTAAAGGTGCTGATTCTCCAAGGAGGGAGATGGCTAGTAAATCGGCTGGAATGGCGAACCCGAGCAAAGGAGATGAGAAATGAGGTGCGTTTTAGAAACCTTTCCCGATCACACGGTGTACTATCTTCTGGGTTTCTCATGCCTGTTTTCGATGTAGGAAGATGCCCTTGATCCTGGAGATTTGGGACCCATGGGATGGGTACCATGCAGTATTACTTGAAAGGGTCTGCGTTGGCTCCCCCAACCTCACCGAACCTCTGAGCCCCAAGAGTGTCCACCCTTATGTCTCAATCAGCTGTGGGTCTAGATATGGTCAATCCAGGTTGCATCACAGTCCCTGAACGAATTTTGTAAGAATTTCTCTCTCTTTCACTGTCTTTGTTTCACAGGTTTTGAAAAGAAATTTATTTTTATAATGGGGTTTAGCTGCTTTTCACGGCTGTGTTTATGCTGTGTTACAGCCCCTTGACTCACTTACAGAGAGATATCAATACATAGGTTTGAAGATTCTTACTAGTCAGATATATTCTTGTGCGGTGAATAGGGTGTGTTGAGTCCAGTTAACTGAGCAATGAGTAGGTCTTGTCTATTACATATTCGGTTTAGGGAAGGGTATCGGAGCTAATTTGAAACCCTTGTTTTATGCATCACCCCACCTCACCTTTCCCGTTCTGCAGACATAGTGTTTTTTCTAAACGTGTGACTCTGTTCTGTTTTCTAATTCAGTTCAAGTGTAGCGGTTTTTACACTCCGTCTATAAGTGATATCTTATGATAAGTGTCTTTTTCTGTGTGACTTATTTCACTTAGAATCGTCGTACCTAAATCCACTCATCGTGCTGCTACTAGCCTTATGACGTTGATTTCATGGCTGAGTGATATTCCATTGTACATGAGGACCCCAACTTCTTTATCCATTTTTCTCTTTCCTAGGATATTTAAGGTGTAATGAAGTGGGGGTTCTTGTCAACAGAGCAGCCCTAAACTTTGGGGTGCCTGTGTCTTGCTGATTTTTAGTTTTCCCAATTTATACGCCCATGAGTGGAAGTGCCCTATGCTCTCCAAGCTGTGTTTTTTAGATGTTTCAGAACACACCGTACACTTCTCCAGAGTGGCTGTTGGCAATTTACATCCCAACCATCAGCGTATCAAGGCTCCCATTTCTCCAGGGCCGGTCCTGCATTTCTGGTTTGGACACTTTTTTCCGCATGGCCCTTTTGCCTGATGGGAAGCTAGACTTCTTTGTAGCGCTGATTTGCCTTTCCAGGTTGCTTGGTTGGCCAAAAAGGGCGTATGCGTTTTTTCCTGAATATATTCAGGAAAAAACGCATACGCCCTTTTTGGCCAAGGGCATCATTGTCCACGATTTGCCGCTTTTCATGTGCTTTCAAGGCGATTCGAATCTACCTCCTGAAATCTGTTTCCTGCAATTCTGCCTTGCTTTCAAATCCTCTTCGTTGCCTTCCCTCAATATATTTGTGGACGAGAGTTAACATTTATAACTCTGCAGGTTTGTGAATTGCAGTGCCCCTGAGGTCCATTTTTCAAGTCGCTTTTTTGGAAGCTGGCCGCAAAAGCGCAGGATTGCTTCAGGCCCTATTCTGGTTTCGGTTGGCAGGCTAAGCCTGTGGTTAATTTTTCTTCCTGACGGGAAAATAGTGTGAACTGTGCCTGTCCCAACACCTAGAGCTAGTTTCTCATTGGTTCCCCCTCTTCCCGATCATCCTCAGGACAAATTGCAACCTGTACGGAACAGGAGGTTAAAGGTGCTCTTTCTCCAAGGAGGGAGATGGCTAGTAAAGCAGCTGCAATGGCGAACCCGAGCACAAGGAGATGAGAAATGAGGTGCGTTTTAGAAACCTTTCCCGATCACACGGTGTACCATCTTCTGGGTTTCTCATGCATGTTTTCGATGTAGGAAGATGCCCTTAAACCTGGAGATTTGGGACCCATGGGATGGGTACCATGCAGTATTACTTTAAAGGCTCTGCGTTGGCTCACCCAACCTCACCAATCCTCTCAGCCCCAAGAGTGTCCACCCTTATGTCTCAATTAGCTGTGGGTCTAGATATGGTCAATCCAGGTTGCATCACAGCCCCTGAACAAATTTTGTAAGAATTTCTCTCTCTTTCACTGTCTTTGTTTCACGGGATTTAAAAAGTAATTTATTTTTATAATGGGGTTTAGCTGCTTTTCACGGCTGTGTTTATGCCGCTTTACACCGCCCTTGACTCACTTACAGAGAGATATCAATACATAGGTTTGAAGATTCTTACTAGTCAGATATATTCTTGTGTGGTGAATAGGGGGTGTTGAGTCCAGTTCACTGAGCAAGGAGTAGGTCTTGTCTATTACATATTGTGTTTATGGAACGGTATCTGAGCTAATTCGAAACCCTTTTTTTATGCATCACCCCACCTTACCTTTCCCGTTCAGCAGCCATAGTGTGTTTTCTAAACGTGTGACTCTGTTCTGTTTTGTAATTCAGTTCAAGTGTAGCGGTTTTACATTCCCTCTAAAAGTGATATCTTATGATAAGTGTCTTTTTCTGTGTGACTTATTTCACTTAGAGTCGTCGTACCTAAATCTACTCATCGTGCTGCTACTAGCCTTATGACGTTGATTTCATGGCTGAGTGATATTCCATTGTACATGAGGAGCACAACTTCTTTATCAATTTTTCTCTTTCCTAGGATATTTAAGGTGTAATGAAGTGGGGGTTCTTGTCATCAGAGCAGCCCTAAACTTTGGGGTGCCTGTGTCTTGCTGATTTTTAGTTTTCCCAATTTATACGCCCATGAGTGGAAGTGCCCTATGCTCTCCAAGCTGTGTTTTTTAGATATTTCAGGACACACCGTACACTTCTCCAGAGTGGCTGTTGGCAATTTACATCCCGTCCATCAGCGTAGCAAGGCTGCCATTACTCCATGGCCGGTCCTGCATTTCTGGTTTTGACACTTTTTTGCAACATGGCCCTTTTGCCCGCTGGGAAGCGAGACTTCTTTGGAGCGCTGATTTGCCTTTCCATGTTGCTTGGTTAGCCAAAAAGGGCGTATGCGTTTTTTCCTGAATATATTCAGGAAAAAACGCATACGCCCTTTTTGGCCAAGGGCATCATTGTCCACGTTTTGCCGCTTTTCATGTGCTTTCAAGGCGATTCAAATCTACTTCCTGAAATCTGTTTCCTGCAATTCTGCCTTGCTTTCAAATCCTCTTCGTTGCCTTCCCTCAATATATTTGTGGACGAGATTTATCCTTTATAAATCTGCAGGTTTCTCAATTGCAGTGCCCCTGAGCTCCATTTTTCAACTCGCTTTTTTGGGAGCTGGCCCCAAAAGCGCAGGATTGCTTCAGGCCCTCTTTTGGTTCTGGGGTCTGGCTGAGCTTGTGGTTAATTCCTCTGCCTGATGGGAAAATAGAGTGACCTGTGCCTGTCCCAACACCTAGAGCTAGTCTCTCATTGGTTCCCCCTCTTCCCGTTCATCCTCAGGACAAATTGCAACCTGTACGGAACAGGAGGTTAAAGGTGCTGATTCTCCAAGGAGGGAGATGGCTAGTAAATCGGCTGGAATGGCGAACCTGAGCACAAGGAGATGAGAAATGAGGTGTATTTTAGAAACCTTTCCCGATCACACGGTGTACCATCTTCTGGGTTTCTCATGCATGTTTTCGATGTAGGAAGATGCCCTTGAACCTGGAGATTTGGGACCCATGGGATGGGTACCATGCAGTATTACTTGAAAGGGTCTGCGTTGGATCACCCAACCTCACCAAACCTCTCAGCCCCAAGAGTGTCCACCCTTATGTCTCAATCAGCTTTGTGTCTAGATATGGTCAATCCAGGTTGCATCACCGCCCCTGAACGAATTTTGTAAGAATTTCTCTCTCTTTCACTGTCTTTGTTTCACGGGTTTTGAAAAGTAATTTATTTTTATAATGGGGTTTAGCTGCTTTTCACGGCTGTGTTTATGCCGCTTTACACCCCCTTGACTCACTTACAGAGAGATATCAATACATAGGTTTGAAGATTCTTACTAGTCAGATATATTCTTGGGTGGTGAATAGGGGTTGTTAAGTCCAGTTCACTGAGCAAGGAGTAGGTCTTGTCTATTACATATTGGCTTTATGGAACGGTATCGGATCTAATTTGAAACCCTTGTTTTATGCATCACCCCACCTCACCTTTCCCGTTCAGCAGCCATAGTGTGTTTTCTGAACGTGTGACTCTGTTCTGTTTTGTAATTCAGTTCAAGTGTAGCGGTTTTTACATTCCCTCTATAAGTGATATATTATTATAAGTGTCTTTTTATGTGTGACTTATTTCACTTAGAATCGTCATACCTAAATCCACTCATCGTGCTGCTACTAGCCTTATGACGTTGATTTCATGGCTGAGTGATATTCCATTGTACATGAGGACCACAACTTCTTTATGCATTTTTCTCTTTCCTAGGATATATAAGGTGTAATGAAGTGGGGATTCTTGTCAACAGAGCAGCCCTAAACTTTGGGGTGCCTGTGTCTTGCTGATTTTTAGTTTTCCCAATTTATACGCCCATGAGTGGAAGTGCCCTATGCTCTCCAAGCTGTGTTTTTTAGATGTTTCAGGACACACCGTACACTTCTTCAGAGTGGCTGTTGGCAATTTACATCCCGCCCATCAGCGTAGCAATGCTCCCATTTCTCCATGGCCGGTCCTGCATTTCTGGTTTGGACACTTTTTTCCGCATGGCCCTTTTGCCCGCTGGGAAGCGAGACTTCTTTGTAGCGCTGATTTGCCTTTCCAGGTTGCTTGGTTGGCCAAAAAGGGCGTATGCGTTTTTTCCTGAATATATTCAGGAAAAAACGCATACGCCCTTTTTGACCAAGGGCATCGTTGTCCACGTTTTGCCGATTTTCATGTGCTTTCAAGGCGATTCGAATCTGCCTCCTGAAATCTGTTTCCTGCAATTCTGCCTTGCTTTCAAATCCTCTTCGTTGCCTTCCCTCAATATATTTGTGGACGAGAGTTATCATTTATAAATCTGCAGGCTTGTGAATTGCAGTGCCCCTGAGGTCCATTTTTCAAGTCGCTTTTTTGGAAGCTGGCCGCAAAAGCGCAGGATTGCTTCAGGCCCTATTCTGGTTTCGGATGGCAGGCTAAGCCTGTGGTTAATTTTTCTTCCTGACGGGAAAATAGTGTTAACTGTGCCTGTCCCAACACCTAGAGCTAGTTTCTCATTGGTTCCCCCTCTTCCCGATCATCCTCAGGACAAATTGCAACCTGTACGGAACAGGAGGTTAAAGGTTCTCTTTCTCCAAGGAGGCAGATGGCTAGTAAAGCGGCTGCAATGGCGAACCCGAGCACAAGGAGATGAGAAATGAGGTGCGTTTTAGAAACCTTTCCCGATCACACGGTGTACCATCTTCTGGGTTTCTCATGCATGTTTTCGATGTAGGAAGATGCCCTTAAACCTGGAGATTTGGGACCCATGGGATGGGTACCATGCAGTATTACTTTAAAGGCTCTGCGTTGGCTCACCCAACCTCACCAATCCTCTCAGCCCCAAGAGTGTCCACCCTTATGTCTCAATTAGCTGTGGGTCTAGATATGGTCAAACCAGGTTGCATCACAGCCCCTGAACAAATTTTGTAAGAATTTCTCTCTCTTTCACTGTCTTTGTTTCACGGGATTTAAAAAGTAATTTATTTTTATAATGGGGTTTAGCTGCTTTTCACGGCTGTGTTTATGCCGCTTTACACCGCCCTTGACTCACTTACAGAGAGATATCAATACATAGGTTTGAAGATTCTTACTAGTCAGATATATTCTTGTGTGGTGAATAGGGGGTGTTGAGTCCAGTTCACTGAGCAAGGAGTAGGTCTTGTCTATTACATATTGTGTTTATGGAACGGTATCTGAGCTAATTCGAAACCCTTTTTTTATGCATCACCCCACCTTACCTTTCCCGTTCAGCAGCCATAGTGTGTTTTCTAAACGTGTGACTCTGTTCTGTTTTGTAATTCAGTTCAAGTGTAGCGGTTTTACATACACTCTAAAAGTGATATCTTATGATAAGTGTCTTTTTCTGTGTGACTTATTTCACTTAGAGTCGTCATACCTAAATCTACTCATCGTGCTGCTACTAGCCTTATGACGTTGATTTCATGGCTGAGTGATATTCCATTGTACATGAGGAGCACAACTTCTTTATCAATTTTTCTCTTTCCTAGGATATTTAAGGTGTAATGAAGTGGGGGTTCTTGTCATCAGAGCAGCCCTAAACTTTGGGGTGCCTGTGTCTTGCTGATTTTTAGTTTTCCCAATTTATACGCCCATGAGTGGAAGTGCCCTATGCTCTCCAAGCTGTGTTTTTTAGATATTTCAGGACACACCGTACACTTCTCCAGAGTGGCTGTTGGCAATTTACATCCCGTCCATCAGCGTAGCAAGGCTGCCATTACTCCATGGCCGGTCCTGCATTTCTGGTTTTGACACTTTTTTGCAACATGGCCCTTTTGCCCGCTGGGAAGCGAGACTTCTTTGG
This sequence comes from Balaenoptera acutorostrata, assembly GCF_949987535.1. Lineage (NCBI taxonomy): Eukaryota > Metazoa > Chordata > Mammalia > Artiodactyla > Balaenopteridae > Balaenoptera > Balaenoptera acutorostrata. The sequence continues at coordinate 160,265 of NW_026645996.1, forward strand.
AGCGCTGATTTGCCTTTCCATGTTGCTTGGTTAGCCAAAAAGGGCGTATGCGTTTTTTCCTGAATATATTCAGGAAAAAACGCATACGCCCTTTTTGGCCAAGGGCATCATTGTCCACGTTTTGCCGCTTTTCATGTGCTTTCACGGCGATTCAAATCTACTTCCTGAAATCTGTTTCCTGCAATTCTGCCTTGCTTTCAAATCCTCTTCGTTGCCTTCCCTCAATATATTTGTGGACGAGATTTATCCTTTATAAATCTGCAGGTTTCTCAATTGCAGTGCCCCTGAGCTCCATTTTTCAACTCGCTTTTATGGGAGCTGGCCCCAAAAGCGCAGGATTGCTTCAGGCCCTCTTTTGGTTCTGGGGTCTGGCTGAGCTTGTGGTTAATTCCTCTGCCTGATGGGAAAATAGAGTGACCTGTGCCTGTCCCAACACCTAGAGCTAGTCTCTCATTGGTTCCCCCTCTTCCCGTTCATCCTCAGGACAAATTGCAACCTGTACGGAACAGCAGGTTAAAGGTGCTGATTCTCCAAGGAGGGAGATGGCTAGTAAATCGGCTGGAATGGCGAACCTGAGCACAAGGAGATGAGAAATGAGGTGTATTTTAGAAACCTTTCCCGATCACACGGTGTACCATCTTCTGGGTTTCTCATGCATGTTTTCGATGTAGGAAGATGCCCTTGAACCTGGAGATTTGGGACCCATGGGATGGGTACCATGCAGTATTACTTGAAAGGGTCTGCGTTGGCTCACCCAACCTCACCGAACCTCTCAGCCCCAAGAGTGTCCACCCTTATGTCTCAATCAGCTTTGTGTCTAGATATGGTCAATCCAGGTTGCATCACCGCCCCTGAACGAATTTTGTAAGAATTTCTCTCTCTTTCACTGTCTTTGTTTCACGGGTTTTGAAAAGAAATTTATTTTTATAATGGGGTTTAGCTGCTTTTCACGGCTGTGTTTATGCCGCTTTACACCCCCTTGACTCACTTACAGAGAGATATCAATACATAGGTTTGAAGATTCTTACTAGTCAGATATATTCTTGGGTGGTGAATAGGGGTTGTTGAGTCCAGTTCACTGAGCAAGGAGTAGGTCTTGTCTATTACATATTGGCGTTATGGAACGGTATCGGATCTAATTTGAAACCCTTGTTTTATGCATCACCCCACCTCACCTTTCCCGTTCAGCAGCCATAGTGTGTTTTCTGAACGTGTGACTCTCTTCTCTTTTGTAATTCAGTTCAAGTGTAGCGGTTTTTACATTCCCTATATAAGTGATATCTTATGATAAGTGTCTTTTTATGTGTGACTTATTTCACTTAGAATCGTCATACCTAAATCCACTCATCGTGCTGCTACTAGCCTTATGACGTTGATTTCATGGCTGAGTGATATTCCATTGTACATGAGGACCACAACTTATTTATGCATTTTTCTCTTTCCTAGGATATATAAGGTGTAATGAAGTGGGGATTCTTGTCAACAGAGCAGCCCTAAACTTTGGGGTGCCTGTGTTTTGCTGATTTTTAGTTTTCCCAATTTATACGCCCATGAGTGGAAGTGCCCTATGCTCTCCAAGCTGTGTTTTTTAGATGTTTCAGGACACACCGTACACTTCTTCAGAGTGGCTGTTGGCAATTTACATCCCGCCCATCAGCGTAGCAATGCTCCCATTTCTCCATGGCCGGTCCTGCATTTCTGGTTTGGACACTTTTTTCCGCATGGCCCTTTTGCCCGCTGGGAAGCGAGACTTCTTTGTAGCGCTGATTTGCCTTTCCAGGTTGCTTGGTTGGCCAAAAAGGGCGTATGCGTTTTTTCCTGAATATATTCAGGAAAAAACGCATACGCCCTTTTTGACCAAGGGCATCGTTGTCCACGTTTTGCCGATTTTCATGTGCTTTCAAGGCGATTCGAATCTGCCTCCTGAAATCTGTTTCCTGCAATTCTGCCTTGCTTTCAAATCCTCTTCGTTGCCTTCCCTCAATATATTTGTGGACGAGAGTTATCATTTATAAATCTGCAGGTTTGTGAATTGCAGTGCCCCTGAGGTCCATTTTTCAAGTCGCTTTTTTGGAAGCTGGCCGCAAAAGCGCAGGATTGCTTCAGGCCCTATTCTGGTTTCGGTTGGCAGGCTAAGCCTGTGGTTAATTTTTCTTCCTGACGGGAAAATACTGTGAACTGTGCCTGTCCCAACACCTAGAGCTAGTTTCTCATTGGTTCCCCCTCTTCCCGATCATCCTCAGGACAAATTGCAACCTGTACGGAACAGGAGGTTAAAGGTGCTGATTCTCCAAGGAGGGAGATGGCTAGTAAAGCGGCTGCAATGGCGAACCCGAGCACAAGGAGATGAGAAATGAGGTGCGTTTTAGAAACCTTTCCCGATCACACGGTGTACCATCTTCTGGGTTTCTCATGCATGTTTTCGATGTAGGAAGATGCCCTTAAACCTGGAGATTTGGGACCCATGGGATGGGTACCATGCAGTATTACTTTAAAGGCTCTGCGTTGGCTCACCCAACCTCACCAATCCTCTCTGCCCCAAGAGTGTCCACCCTTATGTCTCAATTAGCTGTGGGTCTAGATATGGTCAATCCAGGTTGCATCACAGCCCCTGAACAAATTTTGTAAGAATTTCTCTCTCTTTCACTGTCTTTGTTTCACGGGATTTAAAAAGTAATTTATTTTTATAATGGGGTTTAGCTGCTTTTCACGGCTGTGTTTATGCCGTTTTACACCGCCCTTGACTCACTTACAGAGAGATATCAATACATAGGTTTGAAGATTCTTACTAGTCAGATATATTCTTGTGTGGTGAATAGGGGGTGTTGAGTCCAGTTCACTGAGCAAGGAGTAGGTCTTGTCTATTACATATTGTGTTTATGGAACGGTATCTGAGCTAATTCGAAACCCTTTTTTTATGCATCACCCCACCTTACCTTTCCCGTTCAGCAGCCATAGTGTGTTTTCTAAACGTGTGACTCTGTTCTGTTTTGTAATTCAGTTCAAGTGTAGCGGTTTTACATTCCCTCTAAAAGTGATATCTTATGATAAGTGTCTTTTTCTGTGTGACTTATTTCACTTAGAGTCGTCGTACCTAAATCTACTCATCGTGCTGCTACTAGCCTTATGACGTTGATTTCATGGCTGAGTGATATTCCATTGTACATGAGGACCACAACTTCTTTATCCATTTTTCTCTTTCCTAGGATATTTAAGGTGTAATGAAGTGGGGGTTCTTGTCATCAGAGCAGCCCTAAACTTTGGGGTGCCTGTGTCTTGCTGATTTTTAGTTTTCCCAATTTATACGCCCATGAGTGGAAGTGCCCTATGCTCTCCAAGCTGTGTTTTTTAGATATTTCAGGACACACCGTACACTTCTCCAGAGTGGCTGTTGGCAATTTACATCCCGTCCATCAGCGTAGCAAGGCTGCCATTACTCCATGGCCGGTCCTGCATTTCTGGTTTTGACACTTTTTTGCAACATGGCCCTTTTGCCCGCTGGGAAGCGAGACTTCTTTGGAGCGCTGATTTGCCTTTCCATGTTGCTTGGTTGGCCAAAAGGGCGTATGCGTTTTTTCCTGAATATATTCAGGAAAAAACGCATATGCCCTTTTTGGCCAAGGGCATCATTGTCCACGTTTTGCCGCTTTTCATGTGCTTTCAAGGCGATTCAAATCTACTTCCTGAAATCTGTTTCCTGCAATTCTGCCTTGCTTTCAAATCCTCTTCGTTGCCTTCCCTCAATATATTTGTGGACGAGATTTATCCTTTATAAATCTGCAGGTTTGTGAATTGCAGTGCCCCTGAGCTCCATTTTTCAACTCGCTTTTTTGGGAGCTGGCCCCAAAAGCGCAGGATTGCTTCAGGCCCTCTTTTGGTTCTGGGGTCTGGCTGAGCTTGTGGTTAATTCCTCTGCCTGATGGGAAAATAGAGTGACCTGTGCCTGTCCCAACACCTAGAGCTAGTCTCTCATTGGTTCCCCCTCTTCCCGTTCATCCTCAGGACAAATTGCAATCTGTACGGAACAGGAGGTTAAAGGTGCTCATTCTCCAAGGAGGGAGATGGCTAGTAAAGTGGCTGAAATGGTGAACCTGAACACAAGTAGATGAGAAATGAGGTGCGTTTTAGAAACCTTTCCCGATCACACGGTGTACCATCTTCTGGGTTTCTCATGCATGTTTTCGATTTAGGAAGATGCCCTTGAACCTGGAGATTTGGGGCCCATGGGATGGGTACCATGCAGTATTACTTGAAAGGGTCTGCGTTGGCTCACCCAACCTCACCAAAACTCTCAGCCCCAAGACTGTCCACCCTTATGTCTCAAACAGCTGTGGGTGTAGATATGGACAATCCAGGTTGCATCACAGCCCCTGAACGAATTTTGTAAGAATTTCTCTCTCTTTTACTGTCTTTGTTTCACGGGTTTTGTAAAGTAATTTATTTTTATAATGGGGTTTAGCTGCTTTTCACGGCTGTGTTTATGCCGCTTTATACCCCCTTGACTCTCTTACAGAGAGATATCAATAGATAGCTTTGAAGACTCTTACTAGTCAGATATATTCTTGTGCGGTGAATAGGGGGTGTTGTGTCCAGTTCACTGAGCAAGGAGTAGGTCTTGTCTATTACATATTGGGTTTATGGAACGGTATCTGAGCTAATTTGAAACCCTTGTTTTATGCATCACCCCACCTCACCTTTCCCGTTCAGCAGCCATAGTGTGTTTTCTAAACGTGTGACTCTGTTCTGTTTTGTAATTCAGTTTAAGTGTAGCGGTTTTTACATTCCATCTATAAGTGATATCTTATGATAAGTGTCTTTTTCTGTGTGACTTATTTCACTTAGAGTCGTCGTACCTAAATCCACTCACCGTGCTGCTACTAGCCTTATGACGTTGATTTCATGGCTGAGTGATATTCCATTGCACATGAGGACCACAACTTCTTTATCCATTTTTCTCTTTCCTAGGATATTTAAGGTGTAATGAAGTGGGGGTTCTTGTCAACAGTGCAGCCCTGAACTTTGGAGTGCCTGTGTCTTGCTGATTTTTAGTTTTCCCAATTTATACGCCCATGAGTGGAAGTGCCCTATGCTCTCCAAGCTGTGTTTTTTAGATGTTTCAGGACACACTGTACACTTCTCCAGAGTGGCTGTTGGCAATTTACATCCCGCCCATCAGCGTAGCAAGGCTCTGATTTCTCCATGGCCGGTCCTGCATTTCTGGTTTGGACACTTTTTTCTGCATGGCCCTTATGCCCGCTGGGAAGCCAGACTTCTTTGGAGCGCTGATTTGCCTTTCTAGGTAGCTTGGTTGGCCAAAAAGGGCGTATGCGTTTTTCCCTGAATATATTCAGGAAAAAACGCATACGCCCTTTTAGGCCAAGGGCATCATTGTCCACGATTTTTCGCTTTTCATGTGCTTTCAAGGCAATTCGAATATACTTCCTGAAATCTGTTTCCTGCAATTCTGCCTTGGTTTCAAATCCTCTTCGTTGCCTTCCCTCAATATATTTGTGGACGAGAGTTATCATTTATAACTCTGCTTGTTTGTGAATTGCAGTGCCCCTGAGCTCCATTTTTCAAGTCGCTTTTTTGGGAGCTGGCTGCAAAAGTGCAGGATTTCTTCAGGACCTATTCTGGTTCCGGTGGGCAGGCTAAGCCTGTGGTTAATTCTTCTTCCTGATGGCAAAATAGAGTGACCTGTGCCTGTCCCCACACCTAGAGCTAGTCTCTCATTGGTTCCCCCTCTTCCCGTTCATCCTCAGGACAAATTGCAACCTGTACGGAACAGGAGGTTAAAGGTGCTGATTCTCCAAGGAGGGAGATGGCTAGTAAAGCGGCTGGAATGGCCAACCCGAGCACAAGGAGATGAGAAATGAGGTGCGTTTTAGAAACCTTTCCCGATCACACGGTGTACCATCTTCTGGGTTTCTCATTCATGTGTTCGATGTAGGAAGATGCCCTTGAACCTGGAGATTTGGGACCCATGGGATGGGTACCATGCATTATTACTTGAAAGCGTCTGCGTTGGCTCACCCAAACTCACCAAACCTCTCAGCTCCAGGAGTGTCCACCCTTAGGTCTCAAAGAGCTGTGGGTCTAGATATGGTCAATCCAGGTTGCATCACAGCCCCTGAACGAATTTTGTAAGAATTTCTCTCTCTTTCACTGTCTTTGTTTCACGGGTTTTGAAAAGTAATTTATTTTTATAATGGTCTTTAGCTGATTTTCACGGCTGTGTTTATGCCGCCTTACACCCCCTTGACTCACTTACAGAGACATATCAATACATAGGTTTGAAGATTCTTACTAGTCAGATATATGCTTCTGTGGTGAATAGGGGGTGTTGAGTCCAGTTCAGTGAGCAAGGAGTAGGTCTTGTCTATTACATATTGGGTTTATGGAACGGTATCTGAGCTAATTTGAAACCCTTGTTTTATGCATCACCCCACCTTACCTTTCCCGTTCAGCAGCCATAGTGTGTTTTCTAAACGTGTGACTCTGTTCTGTTTTGTAATTCAGTTCAAGTGTAGCGGTTTTTACATTCCCTCTATAAGTGATATCTTATGTTAAGTGTCTTTTTCTGTGTGACTTATTTCACTTAGAATTGTCGTACCTAAATCCACTCATCGTGCTGCTACTAGCCTTATCACGTGGATTTCATGGCTGAGTGATATTCCATTGTACATGAGGACCACAAGTTCTTTATCCACTTTTCGCTTTCCCTGGATATTTAAGGTGTAATGAAGTGGGGGTTCTTGTCAACAGAGCAGCCCTAAACTTTGGGGTGCCTGTGTCTTGCTGATTTTTAGTTTTCCCAATTTATACGCCCATGAGTGGAAGTGCCCTATGCTCTCCAAGCTGTGTTTTTTAGATGTTTCAGAACACACCGTACACTTCTCCAGAGTGGCTGTTGGCAATTTACATCCCACCCATCAGCGTAGCAAGGCTCCCATTTCTCCATGGCCGGTCCTGCATTTCTGGTTTGGACACTTTTTTCCGCATGGCCCTTTTGCCCGCTGGGAAGCGAGACTTCTTTGGAGCGCTGATTGGCCTTTCCAGGTTGCTTGGTTGGCCAAAAAGGGCGTATGCGTTTTTTCCTGAATATATTCAGGAAAAAACGCATACGCCCTTTTTGGCCAACGGCATCATTGTCCACGTTTTGCCGCTTTTCATGTGCTTTCACGGCGATTCAAATCTACTTCCTGAAATCTGTTTCCTGCAATTCTGCCTTGCTTTCAAATCCTCTTCGTTGCCTTCCCTCAATATATTTGTGGACGAGATTTATCCTTTATAAATCTGCAGGTTTCTCAATTGCAGTGCCCCTGAGCTCCATTTTTCAACTCGCTTTTTTGGGAGCTGGCCCCAAAAGCGCAGGATTGCTTCAGGCCCTCTTTTGGTTCTGGGGTCTGGCTGAGCTTGTGGTTAATTCCTCTGCCTGATGGGAAAATAGAGTGACCTGTGCCTGTCCCAACACCTAGAGCTAGTCTCTCATTGGTTCCCCCTCTTCCCGTTCATCCTCAGGACAAATTGCAACCTGTACGGAACAGGAGGTTAAAGGTGCTGATTCTCCAAGGAGGGAGATGGCTAGTAAATCGGCTGGAATGGCGAACCTGAGCACAAGGAGATGAGAAATGAGGTGTATTTTAGAAACCTTTCCCGATCACACGGTGTACCATCTTCTGGGTTTCTCATGCATGTTTTCGATGTAGGAAGATGCCCTTGAACCTGGAGATTTGGGACCCATGGGATGGGTACCATGCAGTATTACTTGAAAGGGTCTGCGTTGGCTCACCCAACCTCACCGAACCTCTCAGCCCCAAGAGTGTCCACCCTTATGTCTCAATCAGCTTTGTGTCTAGATATGGTCAATCCAGGTTGCATCACCGCCCCTGAACGAATTTTGTAAGAATTTCTCTCTCTTTCACTGTCTTTGTTTCATGGGTTTTGAAAAGAAATTTATTTTTATAATGGGGTTTAGCTGCTTTTCACGGCTGTGTTTATGCCGCTTTACACCCCCTTGACTCACTTACAGAGAGATATCAATACATAGGTTTGAAGATTCTTACTAGTCAGATATATTCTTGGGTGGTGAATAGGGGTTGTTGAGTCCAGTTCACTGAGCAAGGAGTAGGTCTTGTCTATTACATATTGGCTTTATGGAACGGTATCGGATCTAATTTGAAACCCTTGTTTTATGCATCACCCCACCTCACCTTTCCCGTTCAGCAGCCATAGTGTGTTTTCTGAACGTGTGACTCTCTTCTCTTTTGTAATTCAGTTCAAGTGTAGCGGTTTTTACATTCCCTATATAAGTGATATCTTATGATAAGTGTCTTTTTATGTGTGACTTATTTCACTTAGAATCGTCATACCTAAATCCACTCATCGTGCTGCTACTAGCCTTATGACGTTGATTTCATGGCTGAGTGATATTCCATTGTACATGAGGACCACAACTTCTTTATGCATTTTTCTCTTTCCTAGGATATATAAGGTGTAATGAAGTGGGGATTCTTGTCAACAGAGCAGCCCTAAACTTTGGGGTGCCTGTGTCTTGCTGATTTTTAGTTTTCCCAATTTATACGCCCATGAGTGGAAGTGCCCTATGCTCTCCAAGCTGTGTTTTTTAGATGTTTCAGGACACACCGTACACTTCTTCAGAGTGGCTGTTGGCAATTTACATCCCGCCCATCAGCGTAGCAATGCTCCCATTTCTCCATGGCCGGTCCTGCATTTCTGGTTTGGACACTTTTTTCCGCATGGCCCTTTTGCCCGCTGGGAAGCGAGACTTCTTTGTAGCGCTGATTTGCCTTTCCAGGTTGCTTGGTTGGCCAAAAAGGGCGTATGCGTTTTTTCCTGAATATATTCAGGAAAAAACGCATACGCCCTTTTTGACCAAGGGCATCGTTGTCCACGTTTTGCCGATTTTCATGTGCTTTCAAGGCGATTCGAATCTGCCTCCTGAAATCTGTTTCCTGCAATTCTGCCTTGCTTTCAAATCCTCTTCGTTGCCTTCCCTCAATATATTTGTGGACGAGAGTTATCATTTATAAATCTGCAGGTTTGTGAATTGCAGTGCCCCTGAGGTCCATTTTTCAAGTCGCTTTTTTGGAAGCTGGCCGCAAAAGCGCAGGATTGCTTCAGGCCCTATTCTGGTTTCGGTTGGCAGGCTAAGCCTGTGGTTAATTTTTCTTCCTGACGGGAAAATACTGTGAACTGTGCCTGTCCCAACACCTAGAGCTAGTTTCTCATTGGTTCCCCCTCTTCCCGATCATCCTCAGGACAAATTGCAACCTGTACGGAACAGGAGGTTAAAGGTGCTGATTCTCCAAGGAGGGAGATGGCTAGTAAAGCGGCTGCAATGGCGAACCCGAGCACAAGGAGATGAGAAATGAGGTGCGTTTTAGAAACCTTTCCCGATCACACGGTGTACCATCTTCTGGGTTTCTCATGCATGTTTTCGATGTAGGAAGATGCCCTTAAACCTGGAGATTTGGGACCCATGGGATGGGTACCATGCAGTATTACTTTAAAGGCTCTGCGTTGGCTCACCCAACCTCACCAATCCTCTCTGCCCCAAGAGTGTCCACCCTTATGTCTCAATTAGCTGTGGGTCTAGATATGGTCAATCCAGGTTGCATCACAGCCCCTGAACAAATTTTGTAAGAATTTCTCTCTCTTTCACTGTCTTTGTTTCACGGGATTTAAAAAGTAATTTATTTTTATAATGGGGTTTAGCTGCTTTTCACGGCTGTGTTTATGCCGTTTTACACCGCCCTTGACTCACTTACAGAGAGATATCAATACATAGGTTTGAAGATTCTTACTAGTCAGATATATTCTTGTGTGGTGAATAGGGGGTGTTGAGTCCAGTTCACTGAGCAAGGAGTAGGTCTTGTCTATTACATATTGTGTTTATGGAACGGTATCTGAGCTAATTCGAAACCCTTTTTTTATGCATCACCCCACCTTACCTTTCCCGTTCAGCAGCCATAGTGTGTTTTCTAAACGTGTGACTCTGTTCTGTTTTGTAATTCAGTTCAAGTGTAGCGGTTTTACATTCCCTCTAAAAGTGATATCTTATGATAAGTGTCTTTTTCTGTGTGACTTATTTCACTTAGAGTCGTCGTACCTAAATCTACTCATCGTGCTGCTACTAGCCTTATGACGTTGATTTCATGGCTGAGTGATATTCCATTGTACATGAGGACCACAACTTCTTTATCCATTTTTCTCTTTCCTAGGATATTTAAGGTGTAATGAAGTGGGGGTTCTTGTCATCAGAGCAGCCCTAAACTTTGGGGTGCCTGTGTCTTGCTGATTTTTAGTTTTCCCAATTTATACGCCCATGAGTGGAAGTGCCCTATGCTCTCCAAGCTGTGTTTTTTAGATATTTCAGGACACACCGTACACTTCTCCAGAGTGGCTGTTGGCAATTTACATCCCGTCCATCAGCGTAGCAAGGCTGCCATTACTCCATGGCCGGTCCTGCATTTCTGGTTTTGACACTTTTTTGCAACATGGCCCTTTTGCCCGCTGGGAAGCGAGACTTCTTTGGAGCGCTGATTTGCCTTTCCAGGTTGCTTGGTTGGCCAAAACGGGCGTATGCGTTTTTTCCTGAATATATTCAGGAAAAAACGCATACGCCCTTTTTGGCCAAGGGCATCATTGTCCACGTTTTGCCGCTTTTCATGTGCTTTCAAGGCGATTCGAATCTACCTCCTGAAATCTGTTTCCTGCAATTCTGCCTTGCTTTCAAAGCCTCTTCGTTGCCTTCCCTCAATATATTTGTGGACGAGAGTTATCATTTATAACTCTACAGGTTTGTGAATTGCAGTGCCCCTGAGCTCCATTTTTCCAGTCGCTTTTTTGGGAGCTGGCCGCAAAAGTGCAGGATTGCTTCAGGCCCTCTTCTGGTTCTGGGGGGCAGGCTGAGCTTGTGCTTAATTCTTCTTCCTGATGGGAAAATAGAGTGACCTGTGCCTGTCCCAACCCCTAGAGCTAGTCTCTCATTGGTTCCCCTCTTCCCGTTCATCCTCAGGACAAATTGCAACCTGTACGGAACAGGAGATTAAAGGTGCTGATTTTCTAAGGAGGGAGATGGCTAGTAAAGCGGCTGGAATGGCGAACCCGAGCACAAGGAGATGAGAAATGAGGTGCGTTTTAGAAACCTTTCCCGATCACACGGTGTACCATCTTCTGGGTTTCTCATGCATGTTTTCGACGTAGGAAGATGCCCTTGAACCTGGAGATTTGGGACCCATGGGATGGGTACCATGCAGTATTACTTGAAAGGGTCTGCGTTGGCTCACCCAACCTCACCAAACCTCTCAGCCCCAAGAGTGTCCACCCTTATGTCTCAATCAGCTGTGGGTCTAGATATGGTCAATCCAGGTTGCATCACAGCCCCTGAACGAATTTTGTAAGAATTTCTCTCTCTTTCACTGTCTTTGTTTCACGGGTTTTGAAGAGTAATTTATTTTTATAATGGGGTTTAGCTGCTTTTCACGGCTGTGTTTAGGCCGCTTTACACCCCCTTGACTCACTTACAGAGAGATATCAATACATAGGTTCGAAGATTCTTACTAGTCAGATATATTCTTGGGCGGTGAATAGGGTGTGTTGAGGCCAGTTCACTGAGCAAGGAGTAGGTCTTGTCTACTACATATTGGGTTTATGGAACGGTATCTGAGCTAATTTGAAACCCTTGATTTATGCATCACCCCACCTCACCTTTCCCGTTCAGCAGCCATAGTGTGTTTTCTGAACGTGTGACTCTGTTCTGTTTTGTAATTCAGTTCAAGTGTAGCGGTTTTTACATTCCCTCTATAAGTGATATCTTATGATAAGTGTCTTTTTCTGTGTGACTTATTTCACTTAGAATTGTCGTACCTAAATTCACTCATCGTGCTGCTACTAGCCTTATGACGTGGATTTCATGGCTGAGTGATATTCCATTGTACATGAGGACCACAAGTTCTTTATCCACTTTTCTCTTTCCTAGGATATTTAAGGTGTAATGAAGTGGGGGTTCTTGTCAACAGAGCAGCCCTAAACTTTGGGGTGCCTGTGTCTTGCTGATTTTTAGTTTTCCCAATTTATACGCCCATGAGTGGAAGTGCCCTATGCTCTCCAAGCTGTGATTTTTAGATGTTTCAGGACACACCGTACACTTCTCCAGAGTGGCTGTTGGCAATTTACATCCCGCCCATCACCGTAGCAAGGCTCCCATTTCTCCATGGCCTGTCCTGCCTTTCTGGTTTGGACACTTTTTTCCGCATGACTCTTTTGCCCGCTGGGAAGGGAGACTTCTTTGGAGCGCTGATTTGCCTTTCCAGGTTGCTTGGTTGGCCAAAAAGGGCGTATGCGTTTTTTCCTGAACATATTCAGGAAAAAACGCATACGCCCTTCTTGGCCAAGGGCATCATTGTCCACGTTTTGCCGCTTTTCATGTGCTTTCAAGGCGATTCGAATCTACCTCCTGAAATCTGTTTCCTGCAATTCTGCCTTGCTTTCAAAGCCTCTTCGTTGCCTTCCCTCAATATATTTGTGGACGAGAGTTATCATTTATAACTCTGCAGGTTTGTGAATTGCAGTGCCCCTGAGCTCCATTATTCCAGTCGCTTTTTTGGGAGCTGGCCGCAAAAGTGCAGGATTGCTTCAGGCCCTCTTCTGGTTCTGGGGGGCAGGCTGAGCTTCTGATAAATTCTTCTTCCTGATGGGAAATTAGAGTGACCTTTACCTGTCCCAACCCCTAGAGCTAGTCTCTCATTGGTTCCCCCTCTTCCCGTTCATCCTCAGGACAAATTGCAACCTGTACGGAACAGGAGGTTAAAGGTGCTGATTCTCCAAGGAGGGAGATGGCTAGTAAAGCGGCTGGAATGGCGAACCTGAGCACAAGGAGATGAGAAATGAGGTGCGTTTTAGAAACCTTTCCCGATCACACGGTGTACCATCTTCTGGGTTTCTCATGCATGTTTTCGACGTAGGAAGATGCCCTTGAACCTGGAGATTTGGGACCCATGGGATGGGTACCATGTAGTATTACTTGAAAGGGTCTGCGTTGGCTCACGCAACCTCACCAAACCTCTCAGCCCCAAGAGTGTCCACCCTTATGTCTCAATCAGCTGTGGGTCTAGATATGGTCAATCCAGGTTGCATCACAGCCCCTGAACGAATTTTGTAAGAATTTCTCTCTCTTTCACTGTCTTTGTTTCACGGGTTTTGAAGAGTAATTTATTTTTATAATGGGGTTTAGCTGCTTTTCACGGCTGTGTTTAGGCCGCTTTACACCCCCTTGACTCACTTACAGAGAGATATCAATACATAGGTTCGAAGATTCTTACTAGTCAGATATATTCTTGGGCGGTGAATAGGGGGTGTTGAGGCCAGTTCACTGAGCAAGGAGTAGGTCTTGTCTACTACATATTGGGTTTATGGAACGGTATCGGAGCTAATTTGAAACCCTTCTTTTATGCATCACCCCACCTCACCTTTCCCGTTCAGCAGCCATAGTGTGTTTTCTGAACGTGTGACTCTTTTCTGTTTTGTAATTCAGTTCAAGTGTAGCGGTTTTTACATTCCCTCTATAAGTGATATCTTATGATAAGTGTCTTTTTCTGTGTGACTTATTTCACTTAGAATCGTCGTACCTAAATCCACTCATCGTGCTGCTACTAGCCTTATGACGTGGATTTCATGGCTGAGTGATATTCCATTGTACATGAGGACCACAAGTTCTTTATCCACTTTTCTCTTTCCTAGGATATTTAAGGTGTAATGAAGTGGGGGTTCTTGTCAACAGAGCAGCCCTAAACTTTGGGGTGCCTGTGTCTTGCTGATTTTTAGTTTTCCCAGTTTATACGCCCATGAGTGGAAGTGCCCTATGCTCTCCAAGCTGTGTTTTTTAGATGTTTCAGGACACACCGTACACTTCTCCAGAGTGGCTGTTGGCAATTTACATCCCGCCCATCAGCGTAGCAAGGCTCCCATTTCTCCATGGCCTGTCCTGCATTTCTGGTTTGGACACTTTTTTCCGCATGGCCCTTTTGCCCGCTGGGAAGCGAGACTTGTTTTGAGTGCTGATTTGCCTTTCCAGGTTGCTTGGTTAGCCAAAAAGGGCGTATGCGTTTTTTCCTGAATATATTCAGGAAAAAACGCATAGGCCCTTTTTGGCCAAGGGCATCACTGTCCACGTTTTGCCGCTTTTCATGTGCTTTCAAGGCGATTCGAATCTACCTCCTGCAATCTGTTTCCTTCAATTCTTCCTTGCTTTCAAAGCCTCTTTGTTGCCTTCCCTCAATATATTTGTGGACGAGAGTTATCATTTATAACTCTGCAGGTTTGTGAATTGCAGTGCCCCTGAGCTCCATTTTTCCAGTCGCTTTTTTGGGAGCTGGCCGCAAAAGTGCAGGATTGCTTCAGGCCCTCTTCTGGTTCTGGGGGGCAGGCTGAGCTTGTGCTTAATTCTTCTTCCTGATGGGAAAATAGAGTGACCTGTGCCTGTCCCAACCCCTAGAGCTAGTCTCTCATTGGTTCCCCTCTTCCCGTTCATCCTCAGGACAAATTGCATCCTGTATGGAACAGGACGTTAGAGGTGCTGATTCTCCAAGGAGGGAGATGGCTAGTAAATCGGCTGGAATGGCGAACCCGAGCAAAGGAGATGAGAAATGAGGTGCGTTTTAGAAACCTTTCCCGATCACACGGTGTACCATCTTCTGGGTTTCTCATGCCTGTTTTCGATGTAGGAAGATGCCCTTGAACCTGGAGATTTGGGACCCATGGGATGGGTACCATGCAGTATTACTTGAAAGGGTCTGCGTTGGCTCACCCAACCTCACCGAACCTCTCAGGCCCAAGAGTGTCCACCCTTATGTCTCAATCAGCTGTGGGTCTAGATATGGTCAATCCAGGTTGCATCACAGCCCCTGAACGAATTTTGTAAGAATTTCTCTCTCTTTCACTGTCTTTGTTTCACGGGTTTTGAAAAGTAATTTATTTTTATAATGGGGTTTAGCTGCTTTTCACGGCTGTGTTTAGGCCGCTTTACACCCCCTTGACTCACTTACAGAGAGATATCAATACATAGGTTCGAAGATTCTTACTAGTCAGATATATTCTTGGGCGGTGAATAGGGGGTGTTGAGGCCAGTTCACTGAGCAAGGAGTAGGTCTTGTCTACTACATATTGGGTTTATGGAACGGTATCGGAGCTAATTTGAAACCCTTCTTTTATGCATCACCCCACCTCACCTTTCCCGTTCAGCAGCCATAGTGTGTTTTCTGAACGTGTGACTCTGTTCTGTTTTGTAATTCAGTTCAAGTGTAGCGGTTTTTACATTCCCTCTATAAGTGATATCTTATGTTAAGTGTCTTTTTCTGTGTGACTTATTTCACTTAGAATTGTCGTACCTAAATCCACTCATCGTGCTGCTACTAGCCTTATCACGTGGATTTCATGGCTGAGTGATATTCCATTGTACATGAGGACCACAAGTTCTTTATCCACTTTTCTCTTTCGTAGGATATTTAAGGTGTAATGAAGTGGGGGTTCTTGTCAACAGAGCAGCCCTAAACTTTGGGGTGCCTGTGTCTTGCTGATTTTTAGTTTTCCCAATTTATACGCCCATGAGTGGAAGTGCCCTATGCTCTCCAAGCTGTGATTTTTAGATGTTTCAGGACACACCGTACACTTCTCCAGAGTGGCTGTTGGCAATTTACATCCCGCCCATCACCGTAGCAAGGCTCCCATTTCTCCATGGCCTGTCCTGCATTTCTGGTTTGGACACTTTTTTCCGCATGACTCTTTTGCCCGCTGGGAAGGGAGACTTCTTTGGAGCGCTGATTTGCCTTTCCAGGTTGCTTGGTTGGCCAAAAAGGGCGTATGCGTTTTTTCCTGAATATATTCAGGAAAAAACGCATACGCCCTTTTTGGGCAAGGGCATCATTGTCCACGTTTTGCCGCTTTTCATGTGCTTTCAAGGCGATTCGAATCTATCTCCTGAAATCTGTTTCCTGCAATTCTGCCTTGCTTTCAAAGCCTCTTCGTTGCCTTCCCTCAATATATTTGTGGATGAGAGTTATCATTTATAACTCTACAGGTTTGTGAATTGCAGTGCCCCTGAGCTCCATTTTTCCAGTCGCTTTTTTGGGAGCTGGCGGCAAAAGTGCAGGATTGCTTCAGGCCCTCTTCTGGTTCTGGGGGGCAGGCTGAGCTTGTGCTTAATTCTTCTTCCTGATGGGAAAATAGAGTGACCTGTACCTGTCCCAACCCCTAGAGCTAGTCTCTCATTGGTTCCCCCTCTTCCCGTTCATCCTCAGGACAAATTGCAACCTGTACGGAACAGGAGGTTAAAGGTGCTGATTCTCCAAGGAGGGAGATGGCTAGTAAAGCGGCTGGAATGGCGAACCCGAGCACAAGGAGATGAGAAATGAGGTGCGTTTTAGAAACCTTTCCCGATCACACGGTGTACCATCTTCTGGGTTTCTCATGCATGTTTTCGACGTAGGAAGATGCCCTTGAACCTGGAGATTTGGGACCCATGGGATGGGTACCATGCAGTATTAATTGAAAGGGTCTGTGTTGGCTGACGCAACCTCACCAAACCTCTCAGCCCCAAGAGTTTCCACCCTTATGTCTCAATCAGCTGTGGGTCTAGATATGGTCAATCCAGGTTGCATCACAGCCCCTGAACGAATTTTGGAAGAATTTCTCTCTCTTTCACTGTCTTTGTTTCACGGGTTTTGAAAAGTAATTTATTTTTATAATGGGGTTTAGCTGCTTTTCACGGCTGTGTTTAGGCCGCTTTACACCCCCTTGACTCACTTACAGAGAGATATCAATACATAGGTTCGAAGATTCTTACTAGTCAGATATATTCTTGGGCGGTGAATAGGGGGTGTTGAGGCCAGTTCACTGAGCAAGGAGTAGGTCTTGTCTACTACTTATTGGGTTTATGGAACGGTATCGGAGCTAATTTGAAACCCTTCTTTTATGCATCACCCTACCTCACCTTTCCCGTTCAGCAGCCATAGTGTGTTTTCTGAACGTGTGACTCTGTTCTGTTTTGTAATTCAGTTCAAGTGTAGCGGTTTTTACATTCCCTCTATAAGTGATATCTTATGATAAGTGTCTTTTTCTGTGTGACTTATTTCACTTAGAATTGTCGTACCTAAATCCACTCATCGTGCTGCTACTAGCCTTATGACGTGGATTTCATGGCTGAGTGATATTCCATTGTACATGAGGACCACAAGTTCTTTATCCACTTTTCTCTTTCCTAGGATATTTAAGGTGTAATGAAGTGGGGGTTCTTGTAAACAGAGCAGCCCTAAACTTTGGGGTGCCTGTGTCTTGCTGATTTTTAGTTTTCCCAATTTATACGCCCATGAGTGGAAGTGCCCTATGCTCTCCAAGCTGTGATTTTTAGATGTTTCAGGACACACCGTACACTTCTCCAGAGTGGCTGTTGGCAATTTACATCCCGCCCATCACCGTAGCAAGGCTCCCAGTTCTCCATGGCCTGTCCTGCATTTCTGGTTTGGACACTTTTTTCCGCATGACTCTTTTGCCCGCTGGGAAGCGAGACTTCTTTGGAGCGCTTATTGGCCTTTCCAGGTTGCTTGGTTGGCCAAAAAGGGCGTATGCGTTTTTTCCTGAATATATTCAGGAAAAAACGCATACGCCCTTTTTGGCCAAGGGCATCATTGTCCACGTTTTGCCGCTTTTCATGTGCTTTCAAGGCGATTCGAATCTACCTCCTGAAATCTGTTTCCTGCAATTCTGCCTTGCTTTCAAAGCCTCTTCGTTGCCTTCCCTCAATATATTTGTTGACGAGAGTTATCATTTATAACTCTGCAGGTTTGTGAATTGCAGTGCCCCTGAGCTCCATTTTTCCAGTCGCTTTTTTGGGAGCTGGCCGCAAATGTGCAGGATTGCTTCAGGCCCTCTTCTGGTTCTGGGGGCAGGCTGAGCTTCTGGTTAATTCTTCTTCCTGATGGGAAATTAGAGTGACCTGTACCTGTCCCAACACCTAGAGCTAGTCTCTCATTGGTTCCCCCTCTTCCCGTTCATCCTCAGGACAAATTGCAACCTGTACGGAACAGGAGGTTAAAGGTGCTGATTCTCCAAGGAGGGAGATGGCTAGTAAAGCGGCTGGAATGGCGAACCTGAGCACAAGGAGATGAGAAATGAGGTGCGTTTTAGAAACCTTTCCCGATCAAACGGTGTACCATCTTCTGGGTTTCTCATGCATGTTTTCGACGTAGGAAGATGCCCTTGAACCTGGAGATTTGGGACCCATGGGATGGGTACCATGCAGTATTACTTGAAAGGGTCTGCGTTGGCTCACGCAACCTCACCAAACCTCTCAGCCCCAAGAGTGTCCACCCTTATGTCTCAATCAGCTGTGGGTCTAGATATGGTCAATCCAGGTTGCATCACAGCCCCTGAACGAATTTTGTAAGAATTTCTCTCTCTTTCACTGTCTTTGTTTCACGGGTTTTGAAAAGTAATTTATTTTTATAATGGGGTTTAGCTGCTTTTCACGGCTGTGTTTAGGCCGCTTTACACCCCCTTGACTCACTTACAGAGAGATATCTATACATAGGTTCGAAGATTCTTACTAGTCAGATATATTCTTGGGCGGTGAATAGGGGGTGTTGAGGCCAGTTCACTGAGCAAGGAGTAGGTCTTGTCTACTACATATTGGGTTTATGGAACGGTATCGGAGCTAATTTGAAACCCTTCTTTTATGCATCACCCCACCTCACCTTTCCCGTTCAGCAGCCATAGTGTGTTTTCTGAACGTGTGACTCTGTTCTGTTTTGTAATTCAGTTCAAGTGTAGCGGTTTTTACATTCCCTCTATAAGTGATATCTTATGATAAGTGTCTTTTTCTGTGTGACTTATTTCACTTAGAATTGTCGTACCTAAATCCACTCATCGTGCTGCTACTAGCCTTATGACGTGGATTTCATGGCTGAGTGATATTCCATTGTACATGAGGACCACAAGTTCTTTATCCACTTTTCTCTTTCCTAGGATATTTAAGGTGTAATGAAGTGGGGGTTCTTGTCAACAGAGCAGCCCTAAACTTTGGGGTGCCTGTGTCTTGCTGATTTTTAGTTTTCCCAATTTATACGCCCATGAGTGGAAGCGCCCTATGCTCTCCAAGCTGTGTTTTTTAGATGTTTCAGGACACACCGTACACTTCTCCAGAGTGGCTGTTGGCAATTTACATCCCGCCCATCAGCGTAGCAAGGCTCCCATTTCTCCATGGCCGGTCCTGCATTTCTGGTTTGGACACTTTTTTCCGCATGGCCCTTTTGCCCGCTGGGAAGCGAGACTTCTTTGGAGCGCTGATTTGCCTTTCCAGGTTGCTTGGTTGGCCAAAAAGGGCGTATGCGTTTTTTCCTGTATATATTCAGGAAAAAACGCATACGCCCTTTTTGGCCAAGGGCATCATTGTCCACGTTTTGCCGCTTTTCATGTGCTTTCAAGGCGATTCGAATCTACCTCCTGAAATCTGTTTCCTGCAATTCTGCCTTGCTTTCAAAGCCTCTTCGTTGCCTTCCCTCAATATATTTGTGGACGTGAGTTCTCATTTATAACTCTGCAGGTTTGTGAATTGCAGTGCCCCTGAGCTCCGTTTTTCCAGTCGCTTTTTTGGGAGCTGGCCGCAAAAGTGCAGGATTGCTTCAGGCCCTCTTCTGGTTCTGGGGGCAGGCTGAGCTTGTGGTTATTTCTTCTTCCTGATGGGAAAATAGAGTGACCTGTGCCTGTCCCAACCCCTAGAGCTAGTGTCTCATTGGTTCCCCTCTTCCCGTTCATCCTCAGGACAAATTGCAACCTGTACGGAACAGGAGGTTAAAGGTGCTGATTCTCCAAGGAGGGAGATGGCTAGTAAAGTGGCTGGAATGGCGAACCCGAGCACAAGAAGATGAGAAATGAGGTGCGTTTTAGAAACCTTTCCCGATCACACGGTGTACCATCTTCTGGGTTTCTCATGCATGTTTTCGACGTAGGAAGATGCCCTAGAACCTGGAGATTTGGGACCCATGGGATGGGTACCATGCAGTATTACTTGAAAGGGTCTGCGTTGGCTCACGCAACCTCACCAAACCTCTCAGCCCCAAGAGTGTCCACCCTTATGTCTCAATCAGCTGTGGGTCTAGATATGGTCAATCCAGGTTGCATCACAGCCCCTGAACAAATTTTGTAAGAATTTCTCTCTCTTTCACTGTCTTTGTTTCACGGGTTTTGAAAAGTAATTTATTTTTATAATGGGGTTTAGCTGCTTTTCACGGCTGTGTTTAGGCCGCTTTACACCCCCTTGCCTCACTTACAGAGAGATATCAATACATAGGTTTGAAAATTCTTACTAGTCAGATATATTCTTGTGCGGTGAATAGGGCGTGTTGAGGCCAGTTCACTGAGCAAGGAGTAGGTCTTGTCTACTACATATTGGGTTTATGGAACGGTATCTGAGCTAATTTGAAACCCTTGTTTTATGCATCACCCCACCTCACCTTTCCCGTTCAGCAGCCATAGTGTGTTTTCTAAACGTGTGACTCTGTTCTGTTTTGTAATTCAGTTCAAGTGTAGCGGTTTTTACATTCCCTCTCTAAGTGATATCTTATGATAAGTGTCTTTTTCTGTGTGACTTATTTCACTTAGAATCGTCGTACCTAAATCCACTCATCGTGCTGCTACTAGCCTTATGACGTGGATTTCATGGCTGAGTGATATTCCATTGTACATGAGGACCACAAGTTCTTTATCCACTTTTCGCTTTCCCTGGATATTTAAGGTGTAATGAAGTGGGGGTTCTTGTCAACAGAGCAGCCCTAAACTTTGGGGTGCCTATGTCTTGCTGATTTTTAGTTTTCCCAATTTATACACCCATGAGTGGAAGTGCCCTATGCTCTCCAAGCTGTGTTTTTTAGATGTTTCAGGACACACCGTACACTTCTCCAGAGTGGCTGTTGTCAATTTACATCCCGCCCATCACCGTAGCAAGGCTCCCATTTCTCCATGGCCTGTCCTGCATTTCTCGTTTGGACACTTTTTTCCGCATGGCTCGTTTGCCCGCTGGGAAGCGAGACTTGTTTTGAGTGCTGATTTGCCTTTCCAGGTTGCTTGGTTGGCCAAAAAGGGCGTATGCGTTTTTTCCTGAATATATTCAGGAAAAAACGCATAGGCCCTTTTTGGCCAAGGGCATCATTGTCCACGTTTTGCCGCTTTTCATGTGCTTTCAAGGCGATTCGAATCTACCTCCTGCAATCTGTTTCCTTCAATTCTGCCTTGCTTTCAAAGCCTCTTTGTTGCCTTCCCTCAATATATTTGTGGACGAGAGTTATCATTTATAACTCTGCAGGTTTGTGAATTGCAGTGCCCCTGAGCTCCATTTTTCCAGTCGCTTTTTTGGGAGCTGGCCGCAAAAGTGCAGGATTGCTTCAGGCCCTCTTCTGGTTCTGGGGGGCAGGCTGAGCTTGTGCTTAATTCTTCTTCCTGATGGGAAAATAGAGTGACCTGTGCCTGTCCCAACCCCTAGAGCTAGTCTCTCATTGGTTCCCCTCTTCCCGTTCATCCTCAGGACAAATTGCATCCTGTATGGAACAGGACGTTAAAGGTGCTGATTCTCCAAGGAGGGAGATGGCTAGTAAATCGGCTGGAATGGCGAACCCGAGCAAAGGAGATTAGAAATGAGGTGCGTTTTAGAAACCTTTCCCGATCACACGGTGTACCATCTTCTGGGTTTCTCATGCCTGTTTTCGATGTAGGAAGATGCCCTTGAACCTGGAGATTTGGGACCCATGGGATGGGTACCATGCAGTATTACTTGAAAGGGTCTGCGTTGGCTCACCCAACCTCACCGAAACTCTCAGCCCCAAGAGTGTCCACCCCTATGTCTCAATCAGCTGTGGGTCTAGATATGGTCAATCCAGGTTGCATCACAGCCCCTGAACGAATTTTGGAAAAATTTCTCTCTCTTTCACTGTCTTTGTTTCACGGGTTTTTAAAAGTAGTTTATTTTTATAATGGGGTTTAGCTGCTTTTCACGGCTGTGTTTATGCCGCTTTACACCCCCTTGACTCACTTACAGAGAGATATCAATACATAGGATTGAAGATTCTTACTAGTCAGATATATTCTTGTGCGGTGAATAGGGGGTGTTGAGTCCAGTTCACTGAAAAAGGAATAGGTCTTGTCTCTTACATATTGGGTTTATGGAACGGTATCGGAGCTAATTTGAAACCCTTGTTTTATGCATCACCCCACCTCACCTTTCCCGTTCAGCAGCCATAGTGTGTTTTCTAAACGTGTGACTCTGTTCTGTTTTGTAATTCAGTTCAAGTGTAGCGGTTTTTACATTCCCTCTCTAAGTGATATCTTATGATAAGTGTCTTTTTCTGTGTGACTTATTTCACTTAGAATCGTCGTATCTAAATCCACTCATCGTGCTGCTACTAGCCTTATGACGTTGATTTCATGGCTGAGTGATATTCCATTGTACATGAGGACCCCAACTTCTTTATCCATTTTTCTCTTTCCTAGGATATTTAAGGTGTAATGAAGTGGGGGTTCTTGTCAACAGAGCAGCCCTAAACTTTGGGGTGCCTGTGTCTTGCTGATTTTTAGTTTTCCCAATTTATACGCCCATGAGTGGAAGTGCCCTATGCTCTCCAAGCTGTGTTTTTTAGATGTTTCAGGACACACCGTACACTTCTCCCGAGTGGCTGTTGGCAATTTACATCCCGCCCATCAGCGAAGCAAGGCTCCCATTTCTCCATGGCCGGTCGTGCAGTTCTGGTTTGGACACTTTTTTCCGCATGGCCCTTTTGCCCGCTGGGAAGCGAGACTTCTTTGGAGCGCTGATTGGCCTTTTCAGGTTGCTTGGTTGGCCAAAAAGGGCGTATGCGTTTTTTCCTGAATATATTCAGGAAAAAACGCATACGCCCTTTTTGGCCAAGGGCATCATTGTCCACGTTTTGCCGCTTTTCATGTGCTTTCAAGGCGATTCGAATCTACCTCCTGAAATCTGTTTCCTGCAATTCTGCCTTGCTTTCAAAGCCTCTTCGTTGCCTTCCCTTAATATATTTGTGGACGAGAAGTATCATTTAAAACTCTGCAGGTTTGTGAATTGCAGTGCCCCTGAGCTCCATTTTTTAACTCGCTTTTTTGGGAGCTGGCCGCAAAAGCGCAGGATTGCTTCAGGCCCTCTTCTGGTTCTGGGGGGCAGGATAAGCTTGTGCTTAATTCTTCTTCCTGATGGGAAAATAGAGTGACCTGTGCCTGTCCCAACACCTAGAGCTAGTCTCTCATTGGTTCCCCCTCTTCCCGTTCATCCTCAGGACAAATTGCAACCTGTACAGAACAGGAGGTTAAAGGTGCTGATTCTCCAAGGAGGGAGATGGCTAGTAAATCGGCTGGAATGGCGAACCCGAGCAAAGGAGATGAGAAATGAGGTGCGTTTTAGAAACCTTTCCCGATCACACGGTGTACCATCTTCTGGGTTTCTCATGCCTGTTTTCGATGTAGGAAGATGCCCTTGAACCTGGAGATTTGGGACCCATGGGATGGGTACCATGCAGTATTACTTGAAAGGGTCTGCGTTGGCTCACCCAACCTCACCGAACCTCTCAGCCCCAAGAGTGTCCACCCTTATGTCTCAATCAGCTGTGGGTCTAGATATGGTCAATCCAGGTTGCATCACAGCCCCTGAACGAATTTTGGAAGAATTTCTCTCTCTTTCACAGTCTTTATTTCACGGGTTTTGAAAAGTAATTTATTTTTATAATGGGGTTTAGCTGCTTTTCACGGCTGTGTTTAGGCCGCTTTACACCCCCTTGACTCACTTACAGAGAGATATCAATACATAGGTTCGAAGATTCTTACTAGTCAGATATATTCTTGGGCGGTGAATAGGGGGTGTTGAGGCCAGTTCACTGAGCAAGGAGTAGGTCTTGTCTACTACATATTGGGTTTATGGAACGGTATCGGAGCTAATTTGAAACCCTTCTTTTATGCATCACCCCACCTCACCTTTCCCGTTCAGCAGCCATAGTGTGTTTTCTGAACGTGTGACTCTTTTCTGTTTTGTAATTCAGTTCAAGTGTAGCGGTTTTTACATTCCCTGTATAAGTAATATCTTATGATAAGTGTCTTTTTCTGTGTGACTTATTTCACTTAGAATCGTCGTACCTAAATCCACTCATCGTGCTGCTACTAGCCTTATGACGTGGATTTCATGGCTGAGTGATATTCCATTGTACATGAGGACCACAAGTTCTTTATCCACTTTTCTCTTTCCTAGGATATTTAAGGTGTAATGAAGTGGGGGTTCTTGTCAACAGAGCAGCCCTAAACTTTGGGGTGCCTGTGTCTTGCTGATTTTTAGTTTTCCCAATTTATACGCCCATGAGTGGAAGTGCCCTATGCTCTCCAAGCTGTGTTTTTTAGATATTTCATGAGACACCGTACAATTCTCCAGAGTGGCTGTTGGCAATTTACATCCCCCCCATCACCGTAGCAAGGCTCCCATTTCTCCATGGCCTGTCCTGCATTTCTGGTTTGGACACTTTTTTCCTCATGGCTCTTTTGCCCGCTGGGAAGGGAGACTTCTTTGGAGCGCTGATTTGCCTTTCCAGGTTGCTTGGTTGGCCAAAAAGGGCGTATGCGTTTTTTCCTGAATATATTCAGGAAAAAACGCATAGGCCCTTTTTGGCCAAGGGCATCATTGTCCACGTTTTGCCGCTTTTCATGTGCTTTCAAGGCGATTCGAATCTACCTCCTGAAATCTGTTTCCTGCAATTCTGCCTTGCTTTCAAAGCCTCTTCGTTGCCTTCCCTCAATATATTTGTGGACGAGAGTTATCATTTATAACTCTGCAGGTTTGTGAATTGCAGTGCCCCTGAGCTCCATTTTTCCAGTCGCTTTTTTGGGAGCTGGCCGCAAAAGTGCAGGATTGCTTCAGGCCCTCTTCTGGTTCTGGGGGGCAGGCTGAGCTTGTGGTTAATTCTTCTTCCTGATGGGAAAATAGAGTGACCTGTGCCTGTCCCAACACCTAGAGCTAGTCTCTCATTGGTTCCCCTCTTCCCGTTCATCCTCAGGACAAATTGCATCCTGTATGGAACAGGACGTTAAAGGTGCTGATTCTCCAAGGAGGGAGATGGCTAGTAAAGCGGCTGGAATGGCGAACCGGAGCACAAGGAAATGAGAAATGAGGTGCGTTTTAGAAACCTTTCCCGATCACACGGAGTACCATCTTCTGGGTTTCTCATGCATGTTTTCGACGTAGGAAGATGCCCTTGAACCTGGAGATTTGGGACCCATGGGATGGGTACCATGCAGTGTTACTTGAAAGGGTCTGCGTTGGCTCACCCAACCTCACCGAACCTCTCAGCCCCAAGAGTGTCCACCCTTATGTCTCAATCAGCTCTGGATGTAGATATGGTCAACCCAGGTTGCATCACAGCCCCTGAACAAATTTTGTAAGAATTTCTCTCTCTTTCACTGTCTTTGTTTCACGGGTTTTGAAAAGTAATTTATTTTTATAATGGGGTTTAGCTTCTTTTCACGGCTGTGTTTAGGCCGCTTTACACCCAATTGACTCACTTACAGAGAGATATCAATACATAGGTTTGAAGATTCTTACTAGTCAGATATATTCTTGTGCGGTGAATAGGGGGTGTTGAGGCCAGTTCACTTAGCAAGGAGTAGGTTTTGTCTACTACATATTGGGTTTATGGAACGGTATCTGAGCTCATTTGAAACACTTGATTTATGCATCACCCCACCTCACCTTTCCCGTTCGGCAGCCATAGTGTGTTTTCTGAACGTGTGACTCTGTTCTGTTTTGTAATTCAGTTCAAGTGTAGCGGTTTTTACATTCCCTCTATAAGTGATATCTTATGATAAGTGTCTTTTTCTGTGTGACTTATTTCACTTAGAATCGTCGTACCTAAATCCACTCACCGTGCTGCTACTAGCCTTATGACGTGGATTTCATGGCTGAGTGATATTCCATTGTACATGAGGACCACAAGTTCTTTATCCACTTTTCTCTTTCCTAGGATATTTAAGGTGTAATGAAGTGGGGGTTCTTGTCAACAGAGCAGCCCTAAACTTTGGGGTGCCTGTGTCTTGCTGATTTTTAGTTTTCCCAATTTATACGCCCATGAGTGGAAGTGCCCTATGCTCTCCAAGCTGTGATTTTTAGATGTTTCAGGACACACCATACACTTCTCCAGAGTGGCTGTTGGCAATTTACATCCCGCCCATCACCGTAGCAAGGCTCCCATTTCTCCATGGCCTGTCCTGCATTTCTGGTTTGGACACTTTTTTCCGCATGACTCTTTTGCCCGCTGGGAAAGGAGACTTCTTTGGAGCGCTGATTTGCCTTTCCAGGTTGCTTGGTTGGCCAAAAAGGGCGTATGCGTTTTTTCCTGAATATATTCAGGAAAAAACGCATACGCCCTTGTTGGCCAAGGGCATCATTGTCCACGTTTTGCCGCTTTTCATGTGCTTTCAAGGCGATTCGAATCTACCTCCTGAAATCTGTTTCCTGCAATTCTGCCTTGCTTTCAAAGCCTCTTCGTTGCCTTCCCTCAATATATTTGTGGACGAGAGTTATCATTTATAACTCTGCAGGTTTGTGAATTGCAGTGCCCCTGAGCTCCATTTTTCCAGTCGCTTTTTTGGGAGCTGGCCGCAAAAGTGCAGGATTGCTTCAGGCCCTCTTCTGGTTCTGGGGGGCAGGCTGAGCTTGTGGTTAATTCTTCTTCCTGATGGGAAATTAGAGTGACCTGTACCTGTCCCAACCTCTAGAGCTAGTCTCTCATTGGTTCCCCCTCTTCCCCTTCATCCTCAGGACAAATTGCAACCTGTACGGAACAGGAGGTTAAAGGTGCTGATTCTCCAAGGAGGGAGATGTCTAGTAAAGCGGCTGGAATGGCGAACCCGAGCACAAGGAGATGAGAAATGAGGTGCGTTTTAGAAACCTTTCCCGATCACACGGTGTACCATCTTCTGGGTTTCTCATGCATATTTTCGACGTAGGAAGATGCCCTTGAACCTGGAGATTTGGGACCCATGGGATGGGTACCATGCAGTATTTATTTAAAGGGTCTGTGTTGGCTCACGCAACCTCACCAAACCTCTCAGCCCCAAGAGTGTCCACCCTTATGTCTCAATCAGCTGTGGGTCTAGATATGGTCAATCCAGGTTGCATCACAGCCCCTGAACGAATTTTGTAAGAGTTTCTCTCTCTTTCACTGTCTTTGTTTCACGGGTTTTGAAAAGTAATTTATTTTTATAATGGGGTTTAGCTGCTCTTCACGGCTGTGTTTAGGCCGCTTTACACCCAATTGACTCACTTACAGAGAGATATCAATACATAGGTTTGAAGATTCTTACTAGTCAGATATATTCTTGTGCGGTGAATAGTGGGTGTTGAGGCCAGTTCACTTAGCAAGGAGTAGGTTTTGTCTACTACATATTGGGTTTATGGAACGGTATCTGAGCTCATTTGAAACACTTGATTTATGCATCACCCCACCTCACCTTTCCCGTTCGGCAGCCATAGTGTGTTTTCTGAACGTGTGACTCTGTTCTGTTTTGTAATTCAGTTCAAGTGTAGCGGTTTTTACATTCCCTCTATAAGTGATATCTTATGATAAGTGTCTTTTTCTGTGTGACTTATTTCACTTAGAATCGTCGTACCTAAATCCACTCACCGTGCTGCTACTAGCCTTATGACGTGGATTTCATGGCTGAGTGATATTCCATTGTACATGAGGACCCCAACTTCTTTATCCATTTTTCTCTTTCCTAGGATATTTAAGGTGTAATGAAGTGGGGGTTCTTGTCCACAGAGCAGCCCTAAACTTTTGGGTGCCTGTGTCTTGCTGATTTTTAGTTTTCCCAATTTATACGCCCATGAGTGGAAGTGCCCTATGCTCTCCAAGCTGTGTTTTTTAGATGTTTCAGGACACACCGTACACTTCTCCAGAGTGGCTGTTGGCAATTTACATCCCACCCATCAGCGTAGCGAGGCTCCCATTTCTCCATGGCCGGTCCTTCATTTCTGGTTTGGACACTTTTTTCCGCATGGCCCTTTTGCCGGCTGGGAAGCGAGACTTCTTTGGAGCGCTGATTGGCCTTTCCAGGTTGCTTGGTTGGCCAAAAAGGGCGTATGCGTTTTTTCCTGAATATATTCAGGAAAAAACGCATAGGCCCTTTTTGGCCAAGGGCATCATTGTCCACGTTTTGCCGCTTTTCATGTGCTTTCAAGGCGATTCGAATCTACCTCCTGAAATCTGTTTCCTGCAATTCTGCCTTGCTTTCAAAGCCTCTTCGTTGCCTTCCCTCAATATATTTGTGGACGAGAGTTATCATTTATAACTCTGCAGGTTTGTGAATTGCAGTGCCCCTGAGCTCCATTTTTCCAGTCGCTTTTTTGGGAGCTGGCCGCAAAAGTGCAGGATTGCTTCAGGCCCTCTTCTGGTTCTGGGGGGCAGGCTGAGCTTGTGGTTAATTCTTCTTCCTGATGGGAAATTAGAGTGACCTGTACCTGTCCCAACCCCTAGAGCTAGTCTCTCATTGGTTCCCCATCTTCCCGTTCATCCTCAGGACAAATTGCAACCTGTACGGAACAGGATGTTAAAGGTGCTGATTCTCAAAGGAGGGAGATGGCTAGTAAAGAGGCTGGAATGGCGAACCCGAGCACAAAGAGATGAGAAATGAGGTGCGTTTTAGAAACCTTTCCCGATCACACGGTGTACCATCTTCTGGGTTTCTCATGCATGTTTTCGACGTAGGAAGATGCCCTTGAACCTGGAGATTTGGGACCCATGGGATGGGTACCATGCAGTATTACTTTAAAGGGTCTGCGTTGGCTCACGCAACCTCACCAAACCTCTCAGCCCCAAGAGTGTCCACCCTTATGTCTCAATCAGCTGTGGATGTAGATATGTTCAACCCAGGTTGCATCACAGCCCCTGAACAAATTTTGTAAGAGTTTCTCTCTCTTTCACTGTCTTTGTTTCACGGGTTTTGAAAAGTAATTTATTTTTATAATGGGGTTTAGCTGCTTTTCACGGCTGTGTTTAGGCCGCTTTACACCCAATTGACTCACTTACAGAGAGATATCAATACATAGGTTTGAAGATTCTTACTCGTCAGATATATTCTTGGGCGGTTAATAGGGCGTGTTGAGGCCAGTTCACTGAGCAAGGAGTAGGTCTTGTCTACTACATATTGGGTTTATGGAACGGTATCTGAGCTAATTTGAAACCCTTGATTTATGCATCACCCCACCTCACCTTTCCCGTTCAGCAGCCATAGTGTGTTTTCTGAACGTGTGACTCTGTTCTGTTTTGTAATTCAGTTCAAGTGTAGCGGTTTTTACATTCCCTCTATAAGTGATATCTTATGATAAGTGTCTTTTTCTGTGTGACTTATTTCACTTAGAATTGTCGTACCTAAATTCACTCATCGTGCTGCTACTAGCCTTATGACGTGGATTTCATGGCTGAGTGATATTCCATTGTACATGAGGACCACAAGTTCTTTATCCACTTTTCTCTTTCCTAGGATATTTAAGGTGTAATGAAGTGGGGGTTCTTGTCAACAGAGCAGCCCTAAACTTTGGGGTGCCTGTGTCTTGCTGATTTTTAGTTTTCCCAATTTATACGCCCATGAGTGGAAGTGCCCTATGCTCTCCAAGCTGTGTTTTTTAGATGTTTCAGAACACACCGTACACTTCTCCAGAGTGGCTGTTGGCAATTTACATCCCACCCATCAGCGTAGCAAGGCTCCCATTTCTCCATGGCCGGTCCTGCATTTCTGGTTTGGACACTTTTTTCCGCATGGCCCTTTTGCCCGCTGGGAAGCGAGACTTCTTTGGAGCGGTGATTGGCCTTTCCAGGTTGCTTGGTTGGCCAAAAAGGGCGTATGCGTTTTTTCCTGAATATATTCAGGAAAAAACGCATACGCCCTTTTTGGCCAAGGGCATCATTGTCCACGTTTCGCCGCTTTTCATGTGCTTTCAAGGCGATTCGAATCTACCTCCTGAAATCTGTTTCCTGCAATTCTGCCTTGCTTTCAAAGCCTCTTCGTTGCCTTCCCTTAATATATTTGTGGACGAGAGGTATCATTTAAAACTCTGCAGGTTTGTGAATTGCAGTGCCCCTGAGCTCCATTTTTCAACTCGCTTTTTTGGGAGCTGGCCGCAAAAGCGCAGGATTGCTTCAGGCCCTCTTCTGGTTCTGGGGGGCAGGCTGAGCTTGTGCTTAATTCTTCTTCCTGATGGGAAAATAGAGTGACCTGTGCCTGTCCCAACCCCTAGAGCTAGTCTCTCATTGGTTCCCCCTCTTCCCGTTCATCCTCAGGACAAATTGCAACCTGTACGGAACAGGAGGTTAAAGGTGCTGATTCTCCAAGGAGGGAGATGGCTAGTAAATCGGCTGGAATGGCGAACCCGAGCAAAGGAGATGAGAAATGAGGTGCGTTTTAGAAACCTTTCCCGATCACACGGTGTACCATCTTCTGGGTTTCTCATGCCTGTTTTCGACGTAGGAAGATGCCCTTGAACCTGGAGATTTGGGACCCATGGGATGGGTACCATGCAGTATTACTTGAAAGGGTCTGCGTTGGCTCACCCAACCTCACCGAACCTCTCAGCCCCAAGAGTGTCCACCCTTATGTCTCAATCAGCTGTGGGTCTAGATATGGTCAATCCAGGTTGCATCACAGACCCTGAACGAATTTTGTAAGAATTTCTCTCTCTTTCACTGCCTTTGTTTCACGGGTTTTGAAAAGTAATTTATTTTTATAATGGGGTTTAGCTGCTTTTCACGGCTGTGTTTATGCCGCTTTACACCCCCTTGACTCACTTACAGAGAGATATCAATACATAGGTTTGAAGATTCTTACTAGTCAGATATATTCTTGTGCGGTGAATAGGGGGTGTTGAGTCCAGTTCACTGAAAAAGGAATAGGTCTTGTCTCTTACATATTGGGTTTATGGAACGGTATCGGAGCTAATTTGAAACCCTTGTTTTATGCATCACCCCACCTCACCTTTCCCGTTCAGCAGCCATAGTGTGTTTCCTAAACGTGGGACTCTGTTCTGTTTTGCAATTCAGTTCAAGTGTAGCGGTTTTTACATTCCCTCTCGAAGTGATATCTTATGATAAGTGTCTTTTTCTGTGTGACTTATTTCACTTAGAATCGTCGAACCTAAATCCACTCATCGTGCTGCTACTAGCCTTAAGACGTTGATTTCATGGCTGAGTGATATTCCATTGTACATGAGGACCACAACTTCTTTATCCATTTTTCTCTTTCCTAGGATATTTAAGGTGTAATGAAGTGGGGGTTCTTGTCCACAGAGCAGCCCTAAACTTTGGGGTGCCTGTGTCTTGCTGATGTTTAGTTTTCCCAATTTATACGCCCATGAGTGGAAGTGCCCTATGCTCTCCAAGCTGTGTGTTTTAGATGTTTCAGAACACACCGTACACTTCTCCAGAGTGGCTGTTGGCAATTTACATCCCACCCATCAGCGTAGCAAGGCTCCCATTTCTCCATGGCCGGTCCTGCATTTCTGGTTTGGACACTTTTTTCCGCATGGCCCTTTTGCCCGCTGGGAAGCGAGACTTCTTTGGAGCGGTGATTGGCCTTTCCAGGTTGCTTGGTTGGCCAAAAAGGGCGTATGCGTTTTTTCCTGAATATATTCAGGAAAAAACGCATACGCCCTTTTTGGCCAAGGGCATCATTGTCCACGTTTCGCCGCTTTTCATGTGCTTTCAAGGCGATTCGAATCTACCTCCTGAAATCTGTTTCCTGCAATTCTGCCTTGCTTTCAAAGCCTCTTCGTTGCCTTCCCTTAATATATTTGTGGACGAGAGGTATCATTTAAAACTCTGCAGGTTTGTGAATTGCAGTGCCCCTGAGCTCCATTTTTCAACTCGCTTTTTTGGGAGCTGGCCGCAAAAGCGCAGGATTGCTTCAGGCCCTCTTCTGGTTCTGGGGGGCAGGCTGAGCTTGTGCTTGATTCTTCTTCCTGATGGGAAAATAGAGTGACCTGTGCCTGTCCCAACACCTAGAGCTAGTCTCTCATTGGTTCCCCCTCTTCCCGTTCATCCTCAGGACAAATTGCAACCTGTACGGAACAGGAGGTTAAAGGTGCTGATTCTCCAAGGAGGGAGATGGCTAGTAAATCGGCTGGAATGGCGAACCCGAGCAAAGGAGATGAGAAATGAGGTGCGTTTTAGAAACCTTTCCCGATCACACGGTGTACCATCTTCTGGGTTTCTCATGCCTGTTTTCGACGTAGGAAGAAGCCCTTGAACCTGGAGATTTGGGACCCATGGGATGGGTACCATGCAGTATTACTTGAAAGGGTCTGCGTTGGCTCACCCAACCTCACCGAACCTCTCAGCCCCAAGAGTGTCCACCCTTATGTCTCAATCAGCTGTGGGTCTAGATATGGTCAATCCAGGTTGCATCACAGCCCCTGAACGAATTTTGTAAGAATTTCTCTCTCTTTCACTGTCTTTGTTTCACGGGTTTTGAAAAGTAATTTATTTTTATAATGGGGTTTAGCTGCTTTTCACGGCTGTGTTTATGCCGCTTTACACCCCCTTGACTCACTTACAGAGAGATATCAATACATAGGTTTGAAGATTCTTACTAGTCAGATATATTCTTGTGCGGTGAATAGGGGGTGTTGAGTCCAGTTCACTGAAAAAGGAATAGGTCTTGTCTCTTACATATTGGGTTTATGGAACGGTATCGGAGCTAATTTGAAACCCTTGTTTTATGCATCACCCCACCTCACCTTTCCCGTTCAGCAGCCATAGTGTGTTTCCTAAACGTGTGACTCTGTTCTGTTTTGCAATTCAGTTCAAGTGTAGCGGTTTTTACATTCCCTCTAGAAGTGATATCTTAGGATAAGTGTCTTTTTCTGTGTGACTTATTTCACTTAGAATCGTCGTACCTAAATCCACTCATCGTGCTGCTACTAGCCTTATGACGTTGATTTCATGGCTGAGTGATATTCCATTGTACATGAGGACCACAACTTCTTTATCCATTTTTCTCTTTCCTAGGATATTTAAGGTGTAATGAAGTGGGGGTTCTTGTCCACAGAGCAGCCCTAAACTTTGGGGTGCCTGTGTCTTGCTGATGTTTAGTTTTCCCAATTTATACGGCCATGAGTGGAAGTGCCCTATGCTCTCCAAGCTGTGTTTTTTAGATGTTTCAGGACACACCGTACACTTCTCCAGAGTGGCTGTTGGCAATTTACATCCCACCCATCAGCGTAGCGAGGCTCCCATTTCTCCATGGCCGGTCCTTCATTTCTGGTTTGGACACTTTTTTCCGCATGGCCCTTTTGCCGGCTGGGAAGCGAGACTTCTTTGGAGCGCTGATTGGCCTTTCCAGGTTGCTTGGTTGGCCAAAAAGGGCGTATGCGTTTTTTCCTGAATATATTCAGGAAAAAACGCATACGCCCTTTTTGGCCAAGGGCATCATTGTCCACGTTTTGCCGCTTTTCATGTGCTTTCAAGGCGATTCGAATCTACCTCCTGAAATCTGTTTCCTGCAATTCTGCCTTGCTTTCAAAGCCTCTTCGTTGTCTTCCCTTAATATATTTGTGGACGAGAGGTATCATTTAAAACTCTGCAGGTTTGTGAATTGCAGTGCCCCTGAGCTCCATTTTTCAACTCGCTTTTTTGGGAGCTGGCCGCAAAAGCGCAGGATTGCTTCAGGCCCTCTTCTGGTTCGGGGGGCAGGCTGAGCTTGTGCTTGATTCTTCTTCCTGATGGGAAAATAGAGTGACCTGTGCCTGTCCCAACACCTAGAGCTAATCTCTCATTGGTTCCCCCTCTTCCCGTTCATCCTCAGGACAAATTGCAACCTGTACGGAACAGGAGGTTAAAGGTGCTGATTCTCCAAGGAGGGAGATGGCTAGTAAATCGGCTGGAATGGCGAACCCGAGCAAAGGAGATGAGAAATGAGGTGCGTTTTAGAAACCTTTCCCGATCACACGGTGTACCATCTTCTGGGTTTCTCATGCCTGTTTTCGACGTAGGAAGATGCCCTTGAACCTGGAGATTTGGGACCTATGGAATGGGTACCATGCAGTATTACTTGAAAGGGTCTGCATTGGCTCACCCAACCTCACCGAACCTCTCAGCCCCAAGAGTGTCCACCCTTATGTCTCAATCAGCTGTGGGTCTAGATATGGTCAATCCAGGTTGCATCACAGCCCCTGAACGAATTTTGTAAGAATTTCTCTCTCTTTCACTGTCTTTGTTTCACGGGTTTTGAAAAGTAATTTATTTTTATAATGGGGTTTAGCTGCTTTTCACGGCTGTGTTTATGCCGCTTTACACCCCCTTGACTCACTTACAGAGAGATATCAATACATAGGTTTGAAGATTCTTACTAGTCAGATATATTCTTGTGCGGTGAAGAGGGGGTGTTGAGTCCAGTTCACTGAAAAAGGAATAGGTCTTGTCTCTTACATATTGGGTTTATGGAACGGTATCGGAGCTAATTTGAAACCCTTGTTTTATGCATCACCCCACCTCACCTTTCCCGTTCAGCAGCCATAGTGTGTTTCCTAAACGTGTGACTCTGTTCTGTTTTGCAATTCAGTTCAAGTGTAGCGGTTTTTACATTCCCTCTAGAAGTGATATCTTAGGATAAGTGTCTTTTTCTGTGTGACTTATTTCACTTAGAATCGTCGTACCTAAATCCACTCATCGTGCTGCTACTAGCCTTATGACGTTGATTTCATGGCTGAGTGATATTCCATTGTACATGAGGACCACAACTTCTTTATCCATTTTTCGCTTTCCTAGGATATTTAAGGTGTAACGAAGTGGGGGTTCTTGTCCACAGAGCAGCCCTAAACTTTGGGGTGCCTGTGTCTTGCTGATGTTTAGTTTTCCCAATTTATACGGCCATGAGTGGAAGTGCCCTATGCTCTCCAAGCTGTGTTTTTTAGATGTTTCAGGACACACCGTACACTTCTCCAGAGTGGCTGTTGGCAATTTACATCCCACCCATCAGCGTAGCGAGGCTCCCATTTCTCCATGGCCGGTCCTTCATTTCTGGTTTGGACACTTTTTTCCGCATGGCCCTTTTGCCGGCTGGGAAGCGAGACTTCTTTGGAGCGCTGATTGGCCTTTCCAGGTTGCTTGGTTGGCCAAAAAGGGCGTATGCGTTTTTTCCTGAATATATTCAGGAAAAAACGCATACGCCCTTTTTGGCCAAGGGCATCATTGTCCACGTTTTGCCGCTTTTCATGTGCTTTCAAGGCGATTCGAATCTACCTCCTGAAATCTGTTTCCTGCAATTCTGCCTTGCTTTCAAAGCCTCTTCGTTGCCTTCCCTTAATATATTTGTGGACGAGAGGTATCATTTAAAACTCTGCAGGTTTGTGAATTGCAGTGCCCCTGAGCTCCATTTTTCAACTCGCTTTTTTGGGAGCTGGCCGCAAAAGCGCAGGATTGCTTCAGGCCCTCTTCTGGTTCGGGGGGCAGGCTGAGCTTGTGCTTGATTCTTCTTCCTGATGGGAAAATAGAGTGACCTGTGCCTGTCCCAACACCTAGAGCTAATCTCTCATTGGTTCCCCCTCTTCCCGTTCATCCTCAGGACAAATTGCAACCTGTACGGAACAGGAGGTTAAAGGTGCTGATTCTCCAAGGAGGGAGATGGCTAGTAAATCGGCTGGAATGGCGAACCCGAGCAAAGGAGATGAGAAATGAGGTGCGTTTTAGAAACCTTTCCCGATCACACGGTGTACCATCTTCTGGGTTTCTCATGCCTGTTTTCGACGTAGGAAGATGCCCTTGAACCTGGAGATTTGGGACCTATGGAATGGGTACCATGCAGTATTACTTGAAAGGGTCTGCATTGGCTCACCCAACCTCACCGAACCTCTCAGCCCCAAGAGTGTCCACCCTTATGTCTCAATCAGCTGTGGGTCTAGATATGGTCAATCCAGGTTGCATCACAGCCCCTGAACGAATTTTGTAAGAATTTCTCTCTCTTTCACTGTCTTTGTTTCACGGGTTTTGAAAAGTAATTTATTTTTATAATGGGGTTTAGCTGCTTTTCACGGCTGTGTTTATGCCGCTTTACACCCCCTTGACTCACTTACAGAGAGATATCAATACATAGGTTTGAAGATTCTTACTAGTCAGATATATTCTTGTGCGGTGAAGAGGGGGTGTTGAGTCCAGTTCACTGAAAAAGGAATAGGTCTTGTCTCTTACATATTGGGTTTATGGAACGGTATCGGAGCTAATTTGAAACCCTTGTTTTATGCATCACCCCACCTCACCTTTCCCGTTCAGCAGCCATAGTGTGTTTCCTAAACGTGTGACTCTGTTCTGTTTTGCAATTCAGTTCAAGTGTAGCGGTTTTTACATTCCCTCTAGAAGTGATATCTTAGGATAAGTGTCTTTTTCTGTGTGACTTATTTCACTTAGAATCGTCGTACCTAAATCCACTCATCGTGCTGCTACTAGCCTTATGACGTTGATTTCATGGCTGAGTGATATTCCATTGTACATGAGGACCACAACTTCTTTATCCATTTTTCTCTTTCCTAGGATATTTAAGGTGTAATGAAGTGGGGGTTCTTGTCCACAGAGCAGCCCTAAACTTTGGGGTGCCTGTGTCTTGCTGATGTTTAGTTTTCCCAATTTATACGCCCATGAGTGGAAGTGCCCTATGCTCTCCAAGCTGTGTGTTTTAGATGTTTCAGGACACACCGTACACTTCTCCAGAGTGGCTGTTGGCAATTTACATCCCACCCATCAGCGTAGCAAGGCTCCCATTTCTCCATGGCCGGTCCTGCATTTCTGGTTTGGACACTTTTTTCCGCATGGCCCTTTTGCCCGCTGGGAAGCGAGACTTCTTTGGAGCGCTGATTGGCCTTTCCAGGTTGCTTGGTTGGCCAAAAAGGGCGTATGCGTTTTTTCCTGAATATATTCAGGAAAAAACGCATACGCCCTTTTTGGCCAAGGGCATCATTGTCCACGTTTTGCCGCTTTTC
This sequence comes from Balaenoptera acutorostrata, assembly GCF_949987535.1. Classification (NCBI taxonomy): domain Eukaryota; kingdom Metazoa; phylum Chordata; class Mammalia; order Artiodactyla; family Balaenopteridae; genus Balaenoptera; species Balaenoptera acutorostrata. The sequence continues at coordinate 197,340 of NW_026645996.1, forward strand.
ATGTGCTTTCAAGGCGATTCGAATCTACCTCCTGAAATCTGTTTCCTGCAATTCTGCCTTGCTTTCAAAGCCTCTTCGTTGCCTTCCCTTAATATATTTGTGGACGAGAGGTATCATTTAAAACTCTGCAGGTTTGTGAATTGCAGTGCCCCTGAGCTCCATTTTTCAACTCGCTTTTTTGGGAGCTGGCCGCAAAAGCGCAGGATTGCTTCAGGCCCTCTTCTGGTTCTGGGGGGCAGGCTGAGCTTGTGCTTGATTCTTCTTCCTGATGGGAAAATAGAGTGACCTGTGCCTGTCCCAACACCTAGAGCTAGTCTCTCATTGGTTCCCCCTCTTCCCGTTCATCCTCAGGACAAATTGCAACCTGTACGGAACAGGAGGTTAAAGGTGCTGATTCTCCAAGGAGGGAGATGGCTAGTAAATCGGCTGGAATGGCGAACCCGAGCAAAGGAGATGAGAAATGAGGTGCGTTTTAGAAACCTTTCCCGATCACACGGTGTACCATCTTCTGGGTTTCTCATGCCTGTTTTCGACGTAGGAAGATGCCCTTGAACCTGGAGATTTGGGACCCATGGGATGGGTACCATGCAGTATTACTTGAAAGGGTCTGCGTTGGCTCACCCAACCTCACCGAACCTCTCAGCCCCAAGAGTGTCCACCCTTATGTCTCAATCAGCTGTGGGTCTAGATATGGTCAATCCAGGTTGCATCACAGCCCCTGAACGAATTTTGTAAGAATTTCTCTCTCTTTCACTGTCTTTGTTTCACGGGTTTTGAAAAGTAATTTATTTTTATAATGGGGTTTAGCTGCTTTTCACGGCTGTGTTTATGCCGCTTTACACCCCCTTGACTCACTTACAGAGAGATATCAATACATAGGTTTGAAGATTCTTACTAGTCAGATATATTCTTGTGCGGTGAAGAGGGGGTGTTGAGTCCAGTTCACTGAAAAAGGAATAGGTCTTGTCTCTTACATATTGGGTTTATGGAACGGTATCGGAGCTAATTTGAAACCCTTGTTTTATGCATCACCCCACCTCACCTTTCCCGTTCAGCAGCCATAGTGTGTTTCCTAAACGTGTGACTCTGTTCTGTTTTGCAATTCAGTTCAAGTGTAGCGGTTTTTACATTCCCTCTAGAAGTGATATCTTATGATAAGTGTCTTTTTCTGTGTGACTTATTTCACTTAGAATCGTCGTACCTAAATCCACTCATCGTGCTGCTACTAGCCTTATGACGTTGATTTCATGGCTGAGTGATATTCCATTGTACATGAGGACCAAAACTTCTTTATCCATTTTTCTCTTTCCTAGGATATTTAAGGTGTAATGAAGTGGGGGTTCTTGTCCACAGAGCAGCCCTAAACTTTGGGGTGCCTGTGTCTTGCTGATGTTTAGTTTTCCCAATTTATACGCCCATGAGTGGAAGTGCCCTATGCTCTCCAAGCTGTGTGTTTTAGATGTTTCAGGACACACCGTACACTTCTCCAGAGTGGGTGTTGGCAATTTACATCCCACCCATCAGCGTAGCAAGTCTCCCATTTCTCCATGGCCGGTCCTGCATTTCTGGTTTGGACACTTTTTTCCGCATGGCCCTTTTGCCCGCTGGGAAGCGAGACTTCTTTGGAGCGGTGATTGGCCTTTCCAGGTTGCTTGGTTGGCCAAAAAGGGCGTATGCGTTTTTTCCTGAATATATTCAGGAAAAAACGCATACGCCCTTTTTGGCCAAGGGCATCATTGTCCACGTTTTGCCGCTTTTCATGTGCTTTCAAGGCGATTCGAATCTACCTCCTGAAATCTGATTCCTGCAATTCTGCCTTGCTTTCAAAGCCTCTTCGTTGCCTTCCCTTAATATATTTGTGGACGAGAGGTATCATTTAAAACTCTGCAGGTTTGTGAATTGCAGTGCCCCTGAGCTCCATTTTTCAACTCGCTTTTTTGGGAGCTGGCCGCAAAAGCGCAGGATTGCTTCAGGCCCTCTTCTGGTTCTGGGGGGCAGGCTGAGCTTGTGCTTGATTCTTCTTCCTGATGGGAAAATAGAGTGACCTGTGCCTGTCCCAACACCTAGAGCTAGTCTCTCATTGGTTCCCCCTCTTCCCGTTCATCCTCAGGACAAATTGCAACCTGTACGGAACAGGAGGTTAAAGGTGCTGATTCTCCAAGGAGGGAGATGGCTAGTAAATCGGCTGGAATGGCGAACCCGAGCAAAGGAGATGAGAAATGAGGTGCGTTTTAGAAACCTTTCCCGATCACACGGTGTACCATCTTCTGGGTTTCTCATGCCTGTTTTCGACGTAGGAAGATGCCCTTGAACCTGGAGATTTGGGACCCATGGGATGGGTACCATGCAGTATTACTTGAAAGGGTCTGCGTTGGCTCACCCAACCTCACCGAACCTCTCAGCCCCAAGAGTGTCCACCCTTATGTCTCAATCAGCTGTGGGTCTAGATATGGTCAATCCAGGTTGCATCACAGCCCCTGAACGAATTTTGTAAGAATTTCTCTCTCTTTCACTGTCTTGTTTCACGGGTTTTGAAAAGTAATTTATTTTTATAATGGGGTTTAGCTGCTTTTCACGGCTGTGTTTATGCCGCTTTACACCCCCTTGACTCACTTACGGAGAGATATCAATACATAGGTTTGAAGATTCTTACTAGTCAGATATATCCTTGTGCGGTGAATAGGGGGTGTTGAGTCCAGTTCACTGAAAAAGGAATAGGTCTTGTCTCTTACATATTGGGTTTATGGAACGGTATCGGAGCTAATTTGAAACCCTTGTTTTATGCATCACCCCACCTCACCTTTCCCGTTCAGCAGCCATAGTGTGTTTCCTAAACGTGTGACTCTGTTCTGTTTTGCAATTCAGTTCAAGTGTAGCGGTTTTTACATTCCCTCTAGAAGTGATATGTTATGATAAGTGTCTTTTTCTGTGTGACTTATTTCACTTAGAATCGTCGTACCTAAATCCACTCATCGTGCTGCTACTAGCCTTATGACGTTGATTTCATGGCTGAGTGATATTCCATTGTACATGAGGACCACAACTTCTTTATCCATTTTTCGCTTTCCTAGGATATTTAAGGTGTAATGAAGTGGGGGTTCTTGTCCACAGAGCAGCCCTAAACTTTGGGGTGCCTGTGTCTTGCTGATTTTTAGTTTTCCCAATTTATACGCCCATGAGTGGAAGTGCCCTATGCTCTCCAAGCTGTGTTTTTTAGATGTTTCAGAACACACCGTACACTTCTCCAGAGTGGCTGTTGGCAATTTACATCCCACCCATCAGCGTAGCAAGGCTCCCATTTCTCCATGGCCGGTCCTGCATTTCTGGTTTGGACACTTTTTTCCACATGGCCCTTTTGCCCGCTGGGAAGCGAGACTTCTTTGGAGCGCTGATTGGCCTTTCCAGGTTGCTTGGTTGGCCAAAAAGGGCGTATGCGTTTTTTCCTGAATATATTCAGGAAAAAACGCATACGCCCTTTTTGGCCAAGGGCATCATTGTCCACGTTTTGCCGCTTTTCATGTGCTTTCAAGGCGATTCGAATCTACCTCCTGAAATCTGTTTCCTGCAATTCTGCCTTGCTTTCAAAGCCTCTTCGTTGCCTTCCCTTAATATATTTGTGGACGAGAGGTATCATTTAAAACTCTGCAGGTTTGTGAATTGCAGTGCCCCTGAGCTCCATTTTTCAACTCGCTTTTTTGGGAGCTGGCCGCAAAAGCGCAGGATTGCTTCAGGCCCTCTTCTGGTTCTGGGGGGCAGGCTGAGCTTGTGCTTGATTCTTCTTCCTGATGGGAAAATAGAGTGACCTGTGCCTGTCCCAACACCTAGAGCTAGTCTCTCATTGGTTCCCCCTCTTCCCGTTCATCCTCAGGACAAATTGCAACCTGTACGGAACAGGAGGTTAAAGGTGCTGATTCTCCAAGGAGGGAGGTGGCTAGTAAATCGGCTGGAATGGCGAACCCGAGCAAAGGAGATGAGAAATGAGGTGCGTTTTAGAAACCTTTCCCGATCACACGGTGTACCATCTTCTGGGTTTCTCATGCCTGTTTTCGACGTAGGAAGATGCCCTTGAACCTGGAGATTTGGGACCCATGGGATGGGTACCATGCAGTATTACTTGAAAGGGTCTTCTTTGGCTCACCCAACCTCACCGAACCTCTCAGCCCCAAGAGTGTCCACCCTTATGTCTCAATCAGCTGTGGGTCTAGATATGGTCAATCCAGGTTGCATCACAGCCCCTGAACGAATTTTGTAAGAATTTCTCTCTCTTTCACTGTCTTTGTTTCACGGGTTTTGAAAAGTAATTTATTTTTATAATGGGGTTTAGCTGCTTTTCACGGCTATGTTTATGCCGCTTTACACACCCTTGACTCACTTACGGAGAGATATCAATACATAGGTTTGAAGATTCTTACTAGTCAGATATATTCTTCTGCGGTGAATAGGGGGTGTTGAGTCCAGTTCACTGAGCAAGGAGTAGTTCTTGTCTATTACATATTGGGTTTATGGAACGGTATCTGAGCTAATTTGAAACCCTTGTTTTATGCATCACCCCACCTCACCTTGCCCGTTCAGCAGCCATAGTGTGTTTTCTAAACGTGTGACTCTGTTCTGTTTTGTAATTCAGTTCAAGTGTAGCCGTTTTTACATTCCCTCTCTAAGTGATATCTTATGATAAGTGTCTTTTTCTGTGTGACTTATTTCACTTAGAATCGTCGTACCTAAATCCACTCATCGTGCTGCTACTAGCCTTATGACGTTGATTTCATGGCTGAGTGATATTCCATTGTACATGAGGACCACAACTTCTTTATCCATTTTTCTCTATCCTAGGATATTTAAGGTGTAATGAAGTGGGGGTTCTTGTCCACAGAGCAGCCCTAAACTTTGGGGTGCCTGTGTCTTGCTGATGTTTAGTTTTCCCAATTTATACGCCCATGAGTGGAAGTGCCCTATGCTCTCCAAGCTGTGTTTTTTAGATGTTTCAGAACACACCGTACACTTCTCCAGAGTGGCTGTTGGCAATTTACATCCCACCCATCAGCGTAGCAAGGCTCCCATTTCTCCATGGCCGGTCCTGCATTTCTGGTTTGGACACTTTTTTCCGCATGGCCCTTTTGCCCGCTGGGAAGCGAGACTTCTTTGGAGCGCTGATTGGCCTTTCCAGGTTGCTTGGTTGGCCAAAAAGGGCGTATGCGTTTTTTCCTGAATATATTCAGGAAAAAACGCATACGCCCTTTTTGGCCAAGGGCATCATTGTCCACGTTTTGCCGCTTTTCATGTGCTTTCAAGGCGATTCGAATCTACCTCCTGAAATCTGTTTCCTGCAATTCTGCCTTGCTTTCAAAGCCTCTTCGTTGCCTTCCCTTAATATATTTGTGGACGAGAGGTATCATTTAAAACTCTGCAGGTTTGTGAATTGCAGTGCCCCTGAGCTCCATTTTTCAACTCGCTTTTTTGGGAGCTGGCCGCAAAAGCGCAGGATTGCTTCAGGCCCTCTTCTGGTTCTGGGGGGCAGGCTGAGCTTGTGCTTGATTCTTCTTCCTGATGGGAAAATAGAGTGACCTGTGCCTGTCCCAACACCTAGAGCTAGTCTCTCATTGGTTCCCCCTCTTCCCGTTCATCCTCAGGACAAATTGCAACCTGTACGGAACAGGAGGTTAAAGATTCTGATTCTCCAAGGAGGGAGGTGGCTAGTAAATCGGCTGGAATGGCGAACCCGAGCAAAGGAGATGAGAAATGAGGTGCGTTTTAGAAACCTTTCCCGATCACACGGTGTACCATCTTCTGGGTTTCTCATGCCTGTTTTCGACGTAGGAAGATGCCCTTGAACCTGGAGATTTGGGACCCATGGGATGGGTACCATGCAGTATTACTTGAAAGGGTCTGCGTTGGCTCACCCAACCTCACCGAACCTCTCAGCCCCAAGAGGGTCCACCCTTATGTCTCAATCAGCTGTGGGTCTAGATATGGTCAATCCAGGTTGCATCACAGCCCCTGAACGAATTTTGTAAGAATTTCTCTCTCTTTCACTGTCTTTGTTTCACGGGTTTTGAAAAGTAATTTATTTTTATAATGGGGTTTAGCTGCTTTTCACGGCTGTGTTTATGCCGCTTTACACCCCCTTGACTCACTTACAGAGAGATATCAATACATAGGTTTGAAGATTCTTACTAGTCAGATATATTCTTGTGCGGTGAATAGGGGGTGTTGAGTCCAGTTCACTGAAAAAGGAATAGGTCTTGTCTCTTACATATTGGGTTTATGGAACGGTATCGGAGCTAATTTGAAACCCTTGTTTTATGCATCACCCCACCTCACCTTTCCCGTTCAGCAGCCATAGTGTGTTTCCTAAACGTGTGACTCTGTTCTGTTTTGCAATTCAGTTCAAGTGTAGCGGTTTTTACATTCCCTCTAGAAGTGATATCTTAGGATAAGTGTCTTTTTCTGTGTGACTTATTTCACTTAGAATCGTCGTACCTAAATCCCCTCATCGTGCTGCTACTAGCCTTATGACGTTGATTTCATGGCTGAGTGATATTCCATTGTACATGAGGACCACAACTTCTTTATCCATTTTTCGCTTTCCTAGGATATTTCAGGTGTAATGAAGTGGGGGTTCTTGTCCACATAGCAGCCCTAAACTTTGGGGTGCCTGTGTCTTGCTGATTTTTAGTTTTCCCAATTTATACGCCCATGAGTGGAAGTGCCCTATGCTCTCCAAGCTGTGTTTTTTAGATGTTTCAGAACACACCGTACACTTCTCCAGAGTGGCTGTTGGCAATTTACATCCCACCCATCAGCGTAGCAAGGCTCCCATTTCTCCATGGCCGGTCCTGCATTTCTGGTTTGGACACTTTTTTCCACATAGCCCTTTTGCCCGCTGGGAAGCGAGACTTCTTTGGAGCGCTGATTGGCCTTTCCAGGTTGCTTGGTTGGCCAAAAAGGGCGTATGCGTTTTTTCCTGAATATATTCAGGAAAAAACGCATACGCCCTTTTTGGCCAAGGGCATCATTGTCCACGTTTTGCCGCTTTTCATGTGATTTCAAGGCGATTCGAATCTACCTCCTGAAATCTGTTTCCTGCAATTCTGCCTTGCTTTCAAAGCCTCTTCGTTGCCTTCCCTTAATATATTTGTGGACGAGAGGTATCATTTAAAACTCTGCAGGTTTGTGAATTGCAGTGCCCCTGAGCTCCATTTTTCAACTCGCTTTTTTGGGAGCTGGCCGCAAAAGCGCAGGATTGCTTCAGGCCCTCTTCTGGTTCTGGGGGGCAGGCTGAGCTTGTGCTTGATTCTTCTTCCTGATGGGAAAATAGAGTGACCTGTGCCTGTCCCAACACCTAGAGCTAGTCTCTCATTGGTTCCCCCTCTTCCCGTTCATCCTCAGGACAAATTGCAACCTGTACGGAACAGGAGGTTAAAGGTGCTGATTCTCCAAGGAGGGAGATGGCTAGTAAATCGGCTGGAATGGCGAACCCGAGCAAAGGAGATGAGAAATGAGGTGCGTTTTAGAAACCTTTCCCGATCACACGGTGTACCATCTTCTGGGTTTCTCATGCCTGTTTTCGACGTAGGAAGATGCCCTTGAACCTGGAGATTTGGGACCCATGGGATCGGTACCATGCAGTATTACTTGAAAGGGTCTGCGTTGGCTCACCCAACCTCACCGAACCTCTCAGCCCCAAGAGTGTCCACCCTTATGTCTCAATCAGCTGTGGGTCTAGATATGGTCAATCCAGGTTGCATCACAGCCCCTGAACGAATTTTGTAAGAATTTCTCTCTCTTTCACTGTCTTTGTTTCACGGGTTTTGAAAAGTAATTTATTTTTATAATGGGGTTTAGCTGCTTTTCACGGCTGTGTTTATGCCGCTTTACACCCCCTTGACTCACTTACAGAGAGATATCAATACATAGGTTTGAAGATTCTTACTAGTCAGATATATTCTTGTGCGGTGAAGAGGGGGTGTTGAGTCCAGTTCACTGAAAAAGGAATAGGTCTTGTCTCTTACATATTGGGTTTATGGAACGGTATCGGAGCTAATTTGAAACCCTTGTTTTATGCATCACCCCACCTCACCTTTCCCGTTCAGCAGCCATAGTGTGTTTCCTAAACGTGTGACTCTGTTCTGTTTTGCAATTCAGTTCAAGTGTAGCGGTTTTTACATTCCCTCTAGAAGTGATATCTTATGATAAGTGTCTTTTTCTGTGTGACTTATTTCACTTAGAATCGTCGTACCTAAATCCACTCATCGTGCTGCTACTAGCCTTATGACGTTGATTTCATGGCTGAGTGATATTCCATTGTACATGAGGACCACAACTTCTTTATCCATTTTTCTCTTTCCTAGGATATTTAAGGTGTAATGAAGTGGGGGTTCTTGTCCACAGAGCAGCCCTAAACTTTGGGGTGCCTGTGTCTTGCTGATGTTTAGTTTTCCCAATTTATACGCCCATGAGTGGAAGTGCCCTATGCTCTCCAAGCTGTGTGTTTTAGATGTTTCAGGACACACCGTACACTTCTCCAGAGTGGCTGTTGGCAATTTACATCCCACCCATCAGCGTAGCAAGGCTCCCATTTCTCCATGGCCGGTCCTGCATTTCTGGTTTGGACACTTTTTTCCGCATGGCCCTTTTGCCCGCTGGGAAGCGAGACTTCTTTGGAGCGGTGATTGGCCTTTCCAGGTTGCTTGGTTGGCCAAAAAGGGCGTATGCGTTTTTTCCTGAATATATTCAGGAAAAAACGCATACGCCCTTTTTGGCCAAGGGCATCATTGTCCACGTTTTGCCGCTTTTCATGTGCTTTCAAGGCGATTCGAATCTACCTCCTGAAATCTGTTTCCTGCAATTCTGCCTTGCTTTCAAAGCCTCTTCGTTGCCTTCCCTTAATATATTTGTGGACGAGAGGTATCATTTAAAACTCTGCAGGTTTGTGAATTGCAGTGCCCCTGAGCTCCATTTTTCAACTCGCTTTTTTGGGAGCTGGCCGCAAAAGCGCAGGATTGCTTCAGGCCCTCTTCTGGTTCTGGGGGGCAGGCTGAGCTTGTGCTTGATTCTTCTTCCTGATGGGAAAATAGAGTGACCTGTGCCTGTCCCAACACCTAGAGCTAGTCTCTCATTGGTTCCCCCTCTTCCCGTTCATCCTCAGGACAAATTGCAACCTGTACGGAACAGGAGGTTAAAGGTGCTGATTCTCCAAGGAGGGAGATGGCTAGTAAATCGGCTGGAATGGCGAACCCGAGCAAAGGAGATGAGAAATGAGGTGCGTTTTAGAAACCTTTCCCGATCACACGGTGTACCATCTTCTGGGTTTCTCATGCCTGTTTTCGACGTAGGAAGATGCCCTTGAACCTGGAGATTTGGGACCCATGGGATGGGTACCATGCAGTATTACTTGAAAGGGTCTGCGTTGGCTCACCCAACCTCACCAAACCTCTCAGCCCCAAGAGTGTCCACCCTTATGTCTCAATCAGCTGTGGGTCTAGATATGGTCAATCCAGGTTGCATCACAGCCCCTGAACGAATTTTGTAAGAATTTCTCTCTCTTTCACTGTCTTTGTTTCACGGGTTTTGAAAAGTAATTTATTTTTATAATGGGGTTTAGCTGCTTTTCACGGCTGTGTTTATGCCGCTTTACACCCCCTTGACTCACTTACGGAGAGATATCAATACATAGGTTTGAAGATTCTTACTAGTCAGATATATCCTTGTGCGGTGAATAGGGGGTGTTGAGTCCAGTTCACTGAAAAAGGAATAGGTCTTGTCTCTTACATATTGGGTTTATGGAACGGTATCGGAGCTAATTTGAAACCCTTGTTTTATGCATCACCCCACCTCACCTTTCCCGTTCAGCAGCCATAGTGTGTTTCCTAAACGTGTGACTCTGTTCTGTTTTGCAATTCAGTTCAAGTGTAGCGGTTTTTACATTCCCTCTAGAAGTGATATCTTATGATAAGTGTCTTTTTCTGTGTGACTTATTTCACTTAGAATCGTCGTACCTAAATCCACTCATCGTGCTGCTACTAGCCTTATGACGTTGATTTCATGGCTGAGTGATATTCCATTGTACATGAGGACCACAACTTCTTTATCCATTTTTCGCTTTCCTAGGATATTTAAGGTGTAACGAAGTGGGGGTTCTTGTCCACAGAGCAGCCCTAAACTTTGGGGTGCCTGTGTCTTGCTGATTTTTAGTTTTCCCAATTTATACGCCCATGAGTGGAAGTGCCCTATGCTCTCCAAGCTGTGTTTTTTAGATGTTTCAGAACACACCGTACACTTCTCCAGAGTGGCTGTTGGCAATTTACATCCCACCCATCAGCGTAGCAAGGCTCCCATTTCTCCATGGCCGGTCCTGCATTTCTGGTTTGGACACTTTTTTCCACATGGCCCTTTTGCCCGCTGGGAAGCGAGACTTCTTTGGAGCGCTGATTGGCCTTTCCAGGTTGCTTGGTTGGCCAAAAAGGGCGTATGCGTTTTTTCCTGAATATATTCAGGAAAAAACGCATACGCCCGTTTTGGCCAAGGGCATCATTGTCCACGTTTTGCCGCTTTTCATGTGCTTTCAAGGCGATTCGAATCTACCTCCTGAAATCTGTTTCCTGCAATTCTGCCTTGCTTTCAAAGCCTCTTCGTTGCCTTCCCTTAATATATTTGTGGACGAGAGGTATCATTTAAAACTCTGCAGGTTTGTGAATTGCAGTGCCCCTGAGCTCCATTTTTCAACTCGCTTTTTTGGGAGCTGGCCGCAAAAGCGCAGGATTGCTTCAGGCCCTCTTCTGGTTCTGGGGGGCAGGCTGAGCTTGTGCTTAATTCTTCTTCCTGATGGGAAAATAGAGTGACCTGTGCCTGTCCCAACACCTAGAGCTAGTCTCTCATTGGTTCCCCCTCTTCCCGTTCATCCTCAGGACAAATTGCAACCTGTACGGAACAGGAGGTTAAAGGTGCTGATTCTCCAAGGAGGGAGGTGGCTAGTAAATCGGCTGGAATGGCGAACCCGAGCAAAGGAGATGAGAAATGAGGTGCGTTTTAGAAACCTTTCCCGATCACACGGTGTACCATCTTCTGGGTTTCTCATGCCTGTTTTCGACGTAGGAAGATGCCCTTGAACCTGGAGATTTGGGACCCATGGGATGGGTACCATGCAGTATTACTTGAAAGGGTCTTCTTTGGCTCACCCAACCTCACCGAACCTCTCAGCCCCAAGAGTGTCCACCCTTATGTCTCAATCAGCTGTGGGTCTAGATATGGTCAATCCAGGTTGCATCACAGCCCCTGAACGAATTTTGTAAGAATTTCTCTCTCTTTCACTGTCTTTGTTTCACGGGTTTTGAAAAGTAATTTATTTTTATAATGGGGTTTAGCTGCTTTTCACGGCTATGTTTATGCCGCTTTACACACCCTTGACTCACTTACGGAGAGATATCAATACATAGGTTTGAAGATTCTTACTAGTCAGATATATTCTTCTGCGGTGAATAGGGGGTGTTGAGTCCAGTTCACTGAGCAAGGAGTAGTTCTTGTCTATTACATATTGGGTTTATGGAACGGTATCTGAGCTAATTTGAAACCCTTGTTTTATGCATCACCCCACCTCACCTTGCCCGTTCAGCAGCCATAGTGTGTTTTCTAAACGTGTGACTCTGTTCTGTTTTGTAATTCAGTTCAAGTGTAGCCGTTTTTACATTCCCTCTCTAAGTGATATCTTATGATAAGTGTCTTTTTCTGTGTGACTTATTTCACTTAGAATCGTCGTACCTAAATCCACTCATCGTGCTGCTACTAGCCTTATGACGTTGATTTCATGGCTGAGTGATATTCCATTGTACATGAGGACCACAACTTCTTTATCCATTTTTCTCTATCCTAGGATATTTAAGGTGTAATGAAGTGGGGGTTCTTGTCCACAGAGCAGCCCTAAACTTTGGGGTGCCTGTGTCTTGCTGATGTTTAGTTTTCCCAATTTATACGCCCATGAGTGGAAGTGCCCTATGCTCTCCAAGCTGTGTGTTTTAGATGTTTCAGGACACACCGTACACTTCTCCAGAGTGGGTGTTGGCAATTTACATCCCACCCATCAGCGTAGCAAGGCTCCCATTTCTCCATGGCCGGTCCTGCATTTCTGGTTTGGACAATTTTTTCCGCATGGCCCTTTTGCCCGCTGGGAAGCGAGACTTCTTTGGAGCGCTGATTGGCCTTTCCAGGTTGCTTGGTTGGCCAAAAAGGGCGTATGCGTTTTTTCCTGAATATATTCAGGAAAAAACGCATACGCCCTTTTTGGCCAAGGGCATCATTGTCCACGTTTTGCCGCTTTTCATGTGCTTTCAAGGCGATTCGAATCTACCTCCTGAAATCTGTTTCCTGCAATTCTGCCTTGCTTTCAAAGCCTCTTCGTTGCCTTCCCTTAATATATTTGTGGACGAGAGGTATCATTTAAAACTCTGCAGGTTTGTGAATTGCAGTGCCCCTGAGCTCCATTTTTCAACTCGCTTTTTTGGGAGCTGGCCGCAAAAGCGCAGGATTGCTTCAGGCCCTCTTCTGGTTCTGGGGGGCAGGCTGAGCTTGTGCTTGATTCTTCTTCCTGATGGGAAAATAGAGTGACCTGTGCCTGTCCCAACACCTAGAGCTAGTCTCTCATTGGTTCCCCCTCTTCCCGTTCATCCTCAGGACAAATTGCAACCTGTACGGAACAGGAGGTTAAAGGTGCTGATTCTCCAAGGAGGGAGGTGGCTAGTAAATCGGCTGGAATGGCGAACCCGAGCAAAGGAGATGAGAAATGAGGTGCGTTTTAGAAACCTTTCCCGATCACACGGTGTACCATCTTCTGGGTTTCTCATGCCTGTTTTCGACGTAGGAAGATGCCCTTGAACCTGGAGATTTGGGACCCATGGGATGGGTACCATGCAGTATTACTTGAAAGGGTCTGCGTTGGCTCACCCAACCTCACCGAACCTCTCAGCCCCAAGAGGGTCCACCCTTATGTCTCAATCAGCTGTGGGTCTAGATATGGTCAATCCAGGTTGCATCACAGCCCCTGAACGAATTTTGTAAGAATTTCTCTCTCTTTCACTGTCTTTGTTTCACGGGTTTTGAAAAGTAATTTATTTTTATAATGGGGTTTAGCTGCTTTTCACGGCTGTGTTTATGCCGCTTTACACCCCCTTGACTCACTTACAGAGAGATATCAATACATAGGTTTGAAGATTCTTACTAGTCAGATATATTCTTGTGCGGTGAATAGGGGGTGTTGAGTCCAGTTCACTGAAAAAGGAATAGGTCTTGTCTCTTACATATTGGGTTTATGGAACGGTATCGGAGCTAATTTGAAACCCTTGTTTTATGCATCACCCCACCTCACCTTTCCCGTTCAGCAGCCATAGTGTGTTTCCTAAACGTGTGACTCTGTTCTGTTTTGCAATTCAGTTCAAGTGTAGCGGTTTTTACATTCCCTCTAGAAGTGATATCTTATGATAAGTGTCTTTTTCTGTGTGACTTATTTCACTTAGAATCGTCGTACCTAAATCCACTCATCGTGCTGCTACTAGCCTTATGACGTGGATTTCATGGCTGAGTGATATTCCATTGTACATGAGGACCACAACTTCTTTATCCATTTTTCGCTTTCCTAGGATATTTAAGGTGTAATGAAGTGGGGGTTCTTGTCCACAGAGCAGCCCTAAACTTTGGGGTGCCTGTGTCTTGCTGATTTTTAGTTTTCCCAATTTATACGCCCATGAGTGGAAGTGCCCTATGCTCTCCAAGCTGTGTTTTTTAGATGTTTCAGAACACACCGTACACTTCTCCCGAGTGGCTGTTGGCAATTTACATCCCACCCATCAGCGTAGCAAGGCTCCCATTTCTCCATGGCCGGTCCTGCATTTCTGGTTTGGACACTTTTTTCCACATGGCCCTTTTGCCCGCTGGGAAGCGAGACTTCTTTGGAGCGCTGATTGGCCTTTCCAGGTTGCTTGGTTGGCCAAAAAGGGCGTATGCGTTTTTTCCTGAATATATTCAGGAAAAAACGCATACGCCCTTTTTGGCCAAGGGCATCATTGTCCACGTTTTGCCGCTTTTCATGTGATTTCAAGGCGATTCGAATCTACCTCCTGAAATCTGTTTCCTGCAATTCTGCCTTGCTTTCAAAGCCTCTTCGTTGCCTTCCCTTAATATATTTGTGGACGAGAGGTATCATTTAAAACTCTGCAGGTTTGTGAATTGCAGTGCCCCTGAGCTCCATTTTTCAACTCGCTTTTTTGGGAGCTGGCCGCAAAAGCGCAGGATTGCTTCAGGCCCTCTTCTGGTTCTGGGGGGCAGGCTGAGCTTGTGCTTGATTCTTCTTCCTGATGGGAAAATAGAGTGACCTGTGCCTGTCCCAACACCTAGAGCTAGTCTCTCATTGGTTCCCCCTCTTCCCGTTCATCCTCAGGACAAATTGCAACCTGTACGGAACAGGAGGTTAAAGGTGCTGATTCTCCAAGGAGGGAGATGGCTAGTAAATCGGCTGGAATGGCGAACCCGAGCAAAGGAGATGAGAAATGAGGTGCGTTTTAGAAACCTTTCCCGATCACACGGTGTACCATCTTCTGGGTTTCTCATGCCTGTTTTCGACGTAGGAAGATGCCCTTGAACCTGGAGATTTGGGACCCATGGGATGGGTACCATGCAGTATTACTTGAAAGGGTCTGCGTTGGCTCACCCAACCTCACCGAACCTCTCAGCCCCAAGAGTGTCCACCCTTATGTCTCAATCAGCTGTGGGTCTAGATATGGTCAATCCAGGTTGCATCACAGCCCCTGAACGAATTTTGTAAGAATTTCTCTCTCTTTCACTGTCTTTGTTTCACGGGTTTTGAAAAGTAATTTATTTTTATAATGGGGTTTAGCTGCTTTTCACGGCTGTGTTTATGCCGCTTTACACCCCCTTGACTCACTTACAGAGAGATATCAATACATAGGTTTGAAGATTCTTACTAGTCAGATATATCCTTGTGCGGTGAATAGGGGGTGTTGAGTCCAGTTCACTGAAAAAGGAATAGGTCTTGTCTCTTACATATTGGGTTTATGGAACGGTATCGGAGCTAATTTGAAACCCTTGTTTTATGCATCACCCCACCTCACCTTTCCCGTTCAGCAGCCATAGTGTGTTTCCTAAACGTGTGACTCTGTTCTGTTTTGCAATTCAGTTCAAGTGTAGCGGTTTTTACATTCCCTCTAGAAGTGATATCTTATGATAAGTGTCTTTTTCTGTGTGACTTATTTCACTTAGAATCGTCGTACCTAAATCCACTCATCGTGCTGCTACTAGCCTTATGACGTGGATTTCATGGCTGAGTGATATTCCATTGTACATGAGGACCACAACTTCTTTATCCATTTTTCGCTTTCCTAGGATATTTAAGGTGTAATGAAGTGGGGGTTCTTGTCCACAGAGCAGCCCTAAACTTTGGGGTGCCTGTGTCTTGCTGATTTTTAGTTTTCCCAATTTATACGCCCATGAGTGGAAGTGCCCTATGCTCTCCAAGCTGTGTTTTTTAGATGTTTCAGAACACACCGTACACTTCTCCAGAGTGGCTGTTGGCAATTTACATCCCACCCATCAGCGTAGCAAGGCTCCCATTTCTCCATGGCCGGTCCTGCATTTCTGGTTTGGACACTTTTTTCCGCATGGCCCTTTTGCCCGCTGGGAAGCGAGACTTCTTTGGAGCGCTGATTGGCCTTTCCAGGTTGCTTGGTTGGCCAAAAAGGGCGTATGCGTTTGTTCCTGAATATATTCAGGAACAAACGCATACGCCCTTTTTGGCCAAGGGCATCATTGTCCACGTTTTGCCGCTTTTCATGTGCTTTCAAGGCGATTCGAATCTACCTCCTGAAATCTGTTTCCTGCAATTCTGCCTTGCTTTCAAAGCCTCTTCGTTGCCTTCCCTTAATATATTTGTGGACGAGAGGTATCATTTAAAACTCTGCAGGTTTGTGAATTGCAGTGCCCCTGAGCTCCATTTTTCAACTCGCTTTTTTGGGAGCTGGCCGCAAAAGCGCAGGATTGCTTCAGGCCCTCTTCTGGTTCTGGGGGGCAGGCTGAGCTTGTGCTTGATTCTTCTTCCTGATGGGAAAATAGAGTGACCTGTGCCTGTCCCAACACCTAGAGCTAGTCTCTCATTGGTTCCCCCTCTTCCCGTTCATCCTCAGGACAAATTGCAACCTGTACGGAACAGGAGGTTAAAGGTGCTGATTCTCCAAGGAGGGAGGTGGCTAGTAAATCGGCTGGAATGGCGAACCCGAGCAAAGGAGATGAGAAATGAGGTGCGTTTTAGAAACCTTTCCCGATCACACGGTGTACCATCTTCTGGGTTTCTCATGCCTGTTTTCGACGTAGGAAGATGCCCTTGAACCTGGAGATTTGGGACCCATGGGATGGGTACCATGCAGTATTACTTGAAAGGGTCTGCGTTGGCTCACCCAACCTCACCGAACCTCTCAGCCCCAAGAGTGTCCACCCTTATGTCTCAATCAGCTGTGGGTCTAGATATGGTCAATCCAGGTTGCATCACAGCCCCTGAACGAATTTTGTAAGAATTTCTCTCTCTTTCACTGTCTTTGTTTCACGGGTTTTGAAAAGTAATTTATTTTTATAATGGGGTTTAGCTGCTTTTCACGGCTGTGTTTATGCCGCTTTACACCCCCTTGACTCACTTACAGAGAGATATCAATACATAGGTTTGAAGATTCTTACTAGTCAGATATATCCTTGTGCGGTGAATAGGGGGTGTTGAGTCCAGTTCACTGAAAAAGGAATAGGTCTTGTCTCTTACATATTGGGTTTATGGAACGGTATCGGAGCTAATTTGAAACCCTTGTTTTATGCATCACCCCACCTCACCTTTCCCGTTCAGCAGCCATAGTGTGTTTCCTAAACGTGTGACTCTGTTCTGTTTTGCAATTCAGTTCAAGTGTAGCGGTTTTTACATTCCCTCTAGAAGTGATATCTTATGATAAGTGTCTTTTTCTGTGTGACTTATTTCACTTAGAATCGTCGTACCTAAATCCACTCATCGTGCTGCTACTAGCCTTATGACGTGGATTTCATGGCTGAGTGATATTCCATTGTACATGAGGACCACAACTTCTTTATCCATTTTTCGCTTTCCTAGGATATTTAAGGTGTAATGAAGTGGGGGTTCTTGTCCACAGAGCAGCCCTAAACTTTGGGGTGCCTGTGTCTTGCTGATTTTTAGTTTTCCCAATTTATACGCCCATGAGTGGAAGTGCCCTATGCTCTCCAAGCTGTGTTTTTTAGATGTTTCAGAACACACCGTACACTTCTCCAGAGTGGCTGTTGGCAATTTACATCCCACCCATCAGCGTAGCAAGGCTCCCATTTCTCCATGGCCGGTCCTGCATTTCTGGTTTGGACACTTTTTTCCGCATGGCCCTTTTGCCCGCTGGGAAGCGAGACTTCTTTGGAGCGCTGATTGGCCTTTCCAGGTTGCTTGGTTGGCCAAAAAGGGCGTATGCGTTTGTTCCTGAATATATTCAGGAACAAACGCATACGCCCTTTTTGGCCAAGGGCATCATTGTCCACGTTTTGCCGCTTTTCATGTGCTTTCAAGGCGATTCGAATCTACCTCCTGAAATCTGTTTCCTGCAATTCTGCCTTGCTTTCAAAGCCTCTTCGTTGCCTTCCCTTAATATATTTGTGGACGAGAGGTATCATTTAAAACTCTGCAGGTTTGTGAATTGCAGTGCCCCTGAGCTCCATTTTTCAACTCGCTTTTTTGGGAGCTGGCCGCAAAAGCGCAGGATTGCTTCAGGCCCTCTTCTGGTTCTGGGGGGCAGGCTGAGCTTGTGCTTGATTCTTCTTCCTGATGGGAAAATAGAGTGACCTGTGCCTGTCCCAACACCTAGAGCTAGTCTCTCATTGGTTCCCCCTCTTCCCGTTCATCCTCAGGACAAATTGCAACCTGTACGGAACAGGAGGTTAAAGGTGCTGATTCTCCAAGGAGGGAGATGGCTAGTAAATCGGCTGGAATGGCGAACCCGAGCAAAGGAGATGAGAAATGAGGTGCGTTTTAGAAACCTTTCCCGATCACACGGTGTACCATCTTCTGGGTTTCTCATGCCTGTTTTCGACGTAGGAAGATGCCCTTGAACCTGGAGATTTGGGACCCATGGGATGGGTACCATGCAGTATTACTTGAAAGGGTCTGCGTTGGCTCACCCAACCTCAGCGAACCTCTCAGCCCCAAGAGTGTCCACCCTTATGTCTCAATCAGCTGTGGGTCTAGATATGGTCAATCCAGGTTGCATCACAGCCCCTGAACGAATTTTGTAAGAATTTCTCTCTCTTTCACTGTCTTTGTTTCACGGGTTTTGAAAAGTAATTTATTTTTATAATGGGGTTTAGCTGCTTTTCACGGCTGTGTTTATGCCGCTTTACACCCCCTTGACTCACTTACGGAGAGATATCAATATATAGGTTTGAAGATTCTTACTAGTCAGATATATTCTTCTGCGGTGAATAGGGGGTGTTGAGTCCAGTTCACTGAGCAAGGAGTAGTTCTTGTCTATTACATATTGGGTTTATGGAACGGTATCTGAGCTAATTTGAAACCCTTGTTTTATGCATCACCCCACCTCACCTTGCCCGTTCAGCAGCCATAGTGTGTTTTCTAAACGTGTGACTCTGTTCTGTTTTGTAATTCAGTTCAAGTGTAGCGGTTTTTACATTCCCTCTCTAAGTGATATCTTATGATAAGTGTCTTTTTCTGTGTGACTTATTTCACTTAGAATCGTCGTACCTAAATCCACTCATCGTGCTGCTACTAGCCTTATGACGTTGATTTCATGGCTGAGTGATATTCCATTATACATGAGGACCACAACTTCTTTATCCATTTTTCGCTTTCCTAGGATATTTAAGGTGTAATGAAGTGGGGGTTCTTGTCCACAGAGCAGCCCTAAACTTTGGGGTGCCTGTGTCTTGCTGATGTTTAGTTTTCCCAATTTATACGCCCATGAGTGGAAGTGCCCTATGCTCTCCAAGCTGTGTGTTTTAGATGTTTCAGGACACACCGTACACTTCTCCAGAGTGGGTGTTGGCAATTTACATCCCACCCATCAGCGTAGCAAGGCTCCCATTTCTCCATGGCCGGTCCTGCATTTCTGGTTTGGACACTTTTTTCCGCATGGCCCTTTTGCCCGCTGGGAAGCGAGACTTCTTTGGAGCGCTGATTGGCCTTTCCAGGTTGCTTGGTTGGCCAAAAAGGGCGTATGCGTTTTTTCCTGAATATATTCAGGAAAAAACGCATACGCCCTTTTTGGCCAAGGGCATCATTGTCCACGTTTTGCCGCTTTTCATGTGCTTTCAAGGCGATTCGAATCTACCTCCTGAAATCTGTTTCCTGCAATTCTGCCTTGCTTTCAAAGCCTCTTCGTTGCCTTCCCTTAATATATTTGTGGACGAGAGGTATCATTTAAAACTCTGCAGGTTTGTGAATTGCAGTGCCCCTGAGCTCCATTTTTCAACTCGCTTTTTTGGGAGCTGGCCGCAAAAGCGCAGGATTGCTTCAGGCCCTCTTCTGGTTCTGGGGGGCAGGCTGAGCTTGTGCTTAATTCTTCTTCCTGATGGGAAAATAGAGTGACCTGTGCCTGTCCCAACACCTAGAGCTAGTCTCTCATTGGTTCCCCCTCTTCCCGTTCATCCTCAGGACAAATTGCAACCTGTACGGAACAGGAGGTTAAAGGTGCTGATTCTCCAAGGAGGGAGATGGCTAGTAAATCGGCTGGAATGGCGAACCCGAACAAAGGAGATGAGAAATGAGGTGCGTTTTAGAAACCTTTCCCGATCACACGGTGTACCATCTTCTGGGTTTCTCATGCCTGTTTTCGACGTAGGAAGATGACCTTGAACCTGGAGATTTGGGACCCATGGGATGGGTACCATGCAGTATTACTTGAAAGGGTCTGCGTTGGCTCACCCAACCTCACCGAACCTCTCAGCCCCAAGAGTGTCCACCCTTATGTCTCAATCAGCTGTGGGTCTAGATATGGTCAATCCAGGTTGCATCACAGCCCCTGAACGAATTTTGTAAGAATTTCTCTCTCTTTCACTGTCTTTGTTTCACGGGTTTTGAAAAGTAATTTATTTTTATAATGGGGTTTAGCTGCTTTTCACGGCTGTGTTTATGCCGCTTTACACCCCCTTGACTCACTTACAGAGAGATATCAATACATAGGTTTGAAGATTCTTACTAGTCAGATATATTCTTGTGCGGTGAATAGGGGGTTTTGAGTCCAGTTCACTGAAAAAGGAATAGGTCTTGTCTCTTACATATTGGGTTTATGGAACGGTATCGGAGCTAATTTGAAACCCTTGTTTTATGCATCACCCCACCTCACCTTTCCCGTTCAGCAGCCATAGTGTGTTTCCTAAACGTGTGACTCTGTTCTGTTTTGCAATTCAGTTCAAGTGTAGCGGTTTTTACATTCCCTCTAGAAGTGATATCTAATGATAAGTGTCTTTTTCTGTGTGACTTATTTCACTTAGAATCGTCGTACCTAAATCCACTCATCGTGCTGCTACTAGCCTTATGACGTGGATTTCATGGCTGAGTGATATTCCATTGTACATGAGGACCACAACTTCTTTATCCATTTTTCGCTTTCCTAGGATATTTAAGGTGTAATGAAGTGGGGGTTCTTGTCCACAGAGCAGCCCTAAACTTTGGGGTGCCTGTGTCTTGCTGATTTTTAGTTTTCCCAATTTATACGCCCATGAGTGGAAGTGCCCTATGCTCTCCAAGCTGTGTTTTTTAGATGTTTCAGAACACACCGTACACTTCTCCAGAGTGGCTGTTGGCAATTTACATCCCACCCATCAGCGTAGCAAGGCTCCCATTTCTCCATGGCCGGTCCTGCATTTCTGGTTTGGACACTTTTTTCCGCATGGCCCTTTTGCCCGCTGGGAAGCGAGACTTCTTTGGAGCGCTGATTGGCCTTTCCAGGTTGCTTGGTTGGCCAAAAAGGGCGTATGCGTTTGTTCCTGAATATATTCAGGAAAAAACGCATACGCCCTTTTTGGCCAAGGGCATCATTGTCCACGTTTTGCCGCTTTTCATGTGCTTTCAAGGCGATTCGAATCTACCTCCTGAAATCTGTTTCCTGCAATTCTGCCTTGCTTTCAAAGCCTCTTCGTTGCCTTCCCTTAATATATTTGTGGACGAGAGGTATCATTTAAAACTCTGCAGGTTTGTGAATTGCAGTGCCCCTGAGCTCCATTTTTCAACTCGCTTTTTTGGGAGCTGGCCGCAAAAGCGCAGGATTGCTTCAGGCCCTCTTCTGGTTCTGGGGGGCAGGCTGAGCTTGTGCTTAATTCTTCTTCCTGATGGGAAAATAGAGTGACCTGTGCCTGTCCCAACACCTAGAGCTAGTCTCTCATTGGTTCCCCCTCTTCCCGTTCATCCTCAGGACAAATTGCAACCTGTACGGAACAGGAGGTTAAAGGTGCTGATTCTCCAAGGAGGGAGATGGCTAGTAAATCGGCTGGAATGGCGAACCCGAGCAAAGGAGATGAGAAATGAGGTGCGTTTTAGAAACCTTTCCCGATCACACGGTGTACCATCTTCTGGGTTTCTCATGCCTGTTTTCGACGTAGGAAGATGCCCTTGAACCTGGAGATTTGGGACCCATGGGATGGGTACCATGCAGTATTACTTGAAAGGGTCTGCGTTGGCTCACCCAACCTCACCGAACCTCTCAGCCCCAAGAGTGTCCACCCTTATGTCTCAATCAGCTGTGGGTCTAGATATGGTCAATCCAGGTTGCATCACAGCCCCTGAACGAATTTTGGAAGAATTTCTCTCTCTTTCACTGTCTTTGTTTCACGGGTTTTGAAAAGTAATTTATTTTTATAATGGGGTTTAGCTGCTTTTCACGGCTGTGTTTATGCCGCTTTACACCCCCTTGACTCACTTACAGAGAGATATCAATACATAGGTTTGAAGATTCTTACTAGTCAGATATATTCTTGTGCGGTGAATAGGGGGTGTTGAGTCCAGTTCACTGAAAAAGGAATAGGTCTTGTCTCTTACATATTGGGTTTATGGAACGGTATCGGAGCTAATTTGAAACCCTTGTTTTATGCATCACCCCACCTCACCTTTCCCGTTCAGCAGCCATAGTGTGTTTCCTAAACGTGTGACTCTGTTCTGTTTTGCAATTCAGTTCAAGTGTAGCGGTTTTTACATTCCCTCTAGAAGTGATATCTTATGATAAGTGTCTTTTTCTGTGTGACTTATTTCACTTAGAATCGTCGTACCTAAATCCACTCATCGTGCTGCTACTAGCCTTATGACGTGGATTTCATGGCTGAGTGATATTCCATTGTACATGAGGACCACAACTTCTTTATCCATTTTTCGCTTTCCTAGGATATTTAAGGTGTAATGAAGTGGGGGTTCTTGTCCACAGAGCAGCCCTAAACTTTGGGGTGCCTGTGTCTTGCTGATTTTTAGTTTTCCCAATTTATACGCCCATGAGTGGAAGTGCCCTATGCTCTCCAAGCTGTGTTTTTTAGATGTTTCAGAACACACCGTACACTTCTCCAGAGTGGCTGTTGGCAATTTACATCCCACCCATCAGCGTAGCAAGGCTCCCATTTCTCCATGGCCGGTCCTGCATTTCTGGTTTGGACACTTTTTTCCGCATGGCCCTTTTGCCCGCTGGGAAGCGAGACTTCTTTGGAGCGCTGATTGGCCTTTCCAGGTTGCTTGGTTGGCCAAAAAGGGCGTATGCGTTTGTTCCTGAATATATTCAGGAAAAAACGCATACGCCCTTTTTGGCCAAGGGCATCATTGTCCACGTTTTGCCGCTTTTCATGTGCTTTCAAGGCGATTCGAATCTACCTCCTGAAATCTGTTTCCTGCAATTCTGCCTTGCTTTCAAAGCCTCTTCGTTGCCTTCCCTTAATATATTTGTGGACGAGAGGTATCATTTAAAACTCTGCAGGTTTGTGAATTGCAGTGCCCCTGAGCTCCATTTTTCAACTCGCTTTTTTGGGAGCTGGCCGCAAAAGCGCAGGATTGCTTCAGGCCCTCTTCTGGTTCTGGGGGGCAGGCTGAGCTTGTGCTTAATTCTTCTTCCTGATGGGAAAATAGAGTGACCTGTGCCTGTCCCAACACCTAGAGCTAGTCTCTCATTGGTTCCCCCTCTTCCCGTTCATCCTCAGGACAAATTGCAACCTGTACGGAACAGGAGGTTAAAGGTGCTGATTCTCCAAGGAGGGAGATGGCTAGTAAATCGGCTGGAATGGCGAACCCGAGCAAAGGAGATGAGAAATGAGGTGCGTTTTAGAAACCTTTCCCGATCACACGGTGTACCATCTTCTGGGTTTCTCATGCCTGTTTTCGACGTAGGAAGATGCCCTTGAACCTGGAGATTTGGGACCCATGGGATGGGTACCATGCAGTATTACTTGAAAGGGTCTGCGTTGGCTCACCCAACCTCACCGAACCTCTCAGCCCCAAGAGTGTCCACCCTTATGTCTCAATCAGCTGTGGGTCTAGATATGGTCAATCCAGGTTGCATCACAGCCCCTGAACGAATTTTGTAAGAATTTCTCTCTCTTTCACTGTCTTTGTTTCACGGGTTTTGAAAAGTAATTTATTTTTATAATGGGGTTTAGCTGCTTTTCACGGCTGTGTTTATGCCGCTTTACACCCCCTTGACTCACTTACAGAGAGATATCAATACATAGGTTTGAAGATTCTTACTAGTCAGATATATTCTTGTGCGGTGAATAGGGGGTGTTGAGTCCAGTTCACTGAAAAAGGAATAGGTCTTGTCTCTTACATATTGGGTTTATGGAACGGTATCGGAGCTAATTTGAAACCCTTGTTTTATGCATCACCCCACCTCACCTTTCCCGTTCAGCAGCCATAGTGTGTTTCCTAAACGTGTGACTCTGTTCTGTTTTGCAATTCAGTTCAAGTGTAGCGGTTTTTACATTCCCTCTAGAAGTGATATCTTATGATAAGTGTCTTTTTCTGTGTGACTTATTTCACTTAGAATCGTCGTACCTAAATCCACTCATCGTGCTGCTACTAGCCTTATGACGTGGATTTCATGGCTGAGTGATATTCCATTGTACATGAGGACCACAACTTCTTTATCCATTTTTCGCTTTCCTAGGATATTTAAGGTGTAATGAAGTGGGGGTTCTTGTCCACAGAGCAGCCCTAAACTTTGGGGTGCCTGTGTCTTGCTGATTTTTAGTTTTCCCAATTTATACGCCCATGAGTGGAAGTGCCCTATGCTCTCCAAGCTGTGTTTTTTAGATGTTTCAGAACACACCGTACACTTCTCCAGAGTGGCTGTTGGCAATTTACATCCCACCCATCAGCGTAGCAAGGCTCCCATTTCTCCATGGCCGGTCCTGCATTTCTGGTTTGGACACTTTTTTCCGCATGGCCCTTTTGCCCGCTGGGAAGCGAGACTTCTTTGGAGCGCTGATTGGCCTTTCCAGGTTGCTTGGTTGGCCAAAAAGGGCGTATGCGTTTGTTCCTGAATATATTCAGGAAAAAACGCATACGTCCTTTTTGGCCAAGGGCATCATTGTCCACGTTTTGCCGCTTTTCATGTGCTTTCAAGGCGATTCGAATCTACCTCCTGAAATCTGTTTCCTGCAATTCTGCCTTGCTTTCAAAGCCTCTTCGTTGCCTTCCCTTAATATATTTGTGGACGAGAGGTATCATTTAAAACTCTGCAGGTTTGTGAATTGCAGTGCCCCTGAGCTCCATTTTTCAACTCGCTTTTTTGGGAGCTGGCCGCAAAAGCGCAGGATTGCTTCAGGCCCTCTTCTGGTTCTGGGGGGCAGGCTGAGCTTGTGCTTAATTCTTCTTCCTGATGGGAAAATAGAGTGACCTGTGCCTGTCCCAACACCTAGAGCTAGTCTCTCATTGGTTCCCCCTCTTCCCGTTCATCCTCAGGACAAATTGCAACCTGTACGGAACAGGAGGTTAAAGGTGCTGATTCTCCAAGGAGGGAGATGGCTAGTAAATCGGCTGGAATGGCGAACCCGAGCAAAGGAGATGAGAAATGAGGTGCGTTTTAGAAACCTTTCCCGATCACACGGTGTACCATCTTCTGGGTTTCTCATGCCTGTTTTCGACGTAGGAAGATGCCCTTGAACCTGGAGATTTGGGACCCATGGGATGGGTACCATGCAGTATTACTTGAAAGGGTCTGCGTTGGCTCACCCAACCTCACCGAACCTCTCAGCCCCAAGAGTGTCCACCCTTATGTCTCAATCAGCTGTGGGTCTAGATATGGTCAATCCAGGTTGCATCACAGCCCCTGAACGAATTTTGTAAGAATTTCTCTCTCGAGGATTAACCAAGATGGCGGAGTAGAAGGACGTGCTCTCACTCCCTCTTGCGAGAGCACCAGAATCACAACTGGCTGCTGGACAATCATTGACAGGAAGACCCTGGACTTCACCAAGGAGGACACCCCACGTCCAAGGACAGAGGAGAAGCCACAGTGAGACGGTAGGAGGGGCGCAATCAGAGTAAAATCAAATCCCATAACTGCTGGGTGGGTGACTCACAGACTGGCGAACACTTATACCACAGAAGTCCACCCACTGGAGTGAAGGTTCTGAGCCCCACCTCAGGCTTCCCAACCTGGGGGTCCGGCAAAGGGAGGAGGAATTCCTAGAGAATCAGACTTTGAAGTCTAGTGGGAATTGATTGCAGGACTGTGACAGGACTGGGGGAAACAGAGACCCCACTCTTGGAGGGCACACACAAAGTAATGTGTGCATCGGGACCCAGGGGAAGGAGCAGTGACCCTGGGGGAGACTGAACCAGACGTACCTGCTGGTGTTGGGGGGTCTCCTGCAGAGGCGAGTGGTGGCTCTGTTTCACCGTGGGGATAAGGACACTGGCAGCAGAGGTCCTGGGAAGTTCTCCTTGGCGTGAGCCCTCCCAGAGTCTGCCATTAACCCCACCAAAGAGCACGGGTAGGCTCCAGTGTTGGGTTGCCTCAGGCAAAACAACCAACAGGGAGGGAACCCAGCCCCACCCATCAACAGTCAAGTGGATTAAGGTTTTACTGGGCTCTGATCGCCACAGCAACAGGGAGGGAACCCAGCCCCACCCATCAACAGTCAAGTGGATTAAGGTTTTACTGAGCTCTGACCGCCACAGCAACAGTCATCTCTACCCACCACCAGAGCCTCCCATCAAGCCTCTTAGATAGCCTCAACCACCAGAGGGCAGACAACAGAAGCAAGAAAAACTACAATCCTGCAGCCTGTGGACCAAAAACCACAGTTACAGAAAGACAGAGAAGATGAAAAGGCAGAGGGCTATGTACCAGATGAAGGAACAAGAAAAAACCCCAGAAAAACAACTAAATGAAGTGGAGATAGGCAACCTTCCAGAAAAAGAATTCAGAATAATGATAGTGAAGATGATCCAGGACCTCGGAATAAGAATGGAGGCAAAGATTGAGAAGATGCAAGAAATGATTAACAAAGACCTAGAAGAATTAAAGAACAAACAAACAGAGATGACCAATACAATAACTGAAATGAAAACTACACTAGAAGGAATCAATAGCAGAATAACTGAGGCAGAAGAACGGATAAGTGACCTGGAAGACAGAATGGTGGAATTCACTGCTGCGGAACAGACTAAAGAAAAAAGAATAAAAAGAAATGAAGACAGCCTAAGAGACCTCTGGGACAACATTAAACGCAACAACATTCGCATTATAGGGGTCCCAGAAGGAGAAGAGAGAGAGAAAGGACCAGAGAAAATATTTGAAGAGATTATAATCGAAAACTTCCCTAACATGGGAAAGGAAATAGCCACCCAAGTCCAGGAAGCGCAGAGAGTCCCATACAGAATAAACCCAAGGAGAAACACGCCGAGACACATAGTAATCAAAGTGGCAAAAATTAAAGACAAAGAAAAATTATTGAAAGCAGCGAGGGAAAAACGACAAATAACATACAAGGGAACCCCCATAAGGTTAACAGCTGATTTCTCAGCAGAAACTCTGCAAGCCAGAAGGGAGTGGCATGAAATACTTAAAGTGATGAAAGGGAAGAACCTACAACCAAGATTACTCTACCCAGCAAGGATCTCATTTAGATTTGATGGAGAAATCAAAAGCTTTACAGACAAGCAAAAGCTAAGAGAATTCAGCACCACCAAACCAGCTCTACAACAAATGCTAAAGGAACTTCTCTAAGTGGGAAACACAAGAGAAGAAAAGGACCTACAAAAACAAACCCAAAACAATTAAGAAAATGGTCATAGGAACATACATATCGATAATTACCTTAAACGTGAATGGATTAAATGCCCCAACCAAAAGACATAGACTGGCTGAATGGATACAAAAACAAGACCCATATATATGCTGTCTACAAGAGACCCACTTCAGACCTAGGGACACATACAGACTGAAAGTGAGGGGATGGAAAAAGATATTCCATGCAAATGGAAATCAAAAGAAAGCTGGAGTAGCTATACTCATATCAGATAAAATAGACTTTAAAATAAAGAATGTTATAAGAGACAAGGAAGGACACTACATAATGATCCAGGGATCAATCCAAGAAGAAGATATAACAATTATAAATATATATGCACCCAACATAGGAGCACCTCAATACATAAGGCAACTGCTAACAGCTATAAAAGAGGAAATCGACAGTAACACAATAATAGTGGGGGACTTTAACACCTCACTTACACCAATGGACAGATCATCCAAAATGAAAATAAATAAGGAAACAGAAGCTTTAAATGACACAATAGACCAGATAGATTTAATTGATATATATAGGACATTCCATCCAAAAACGGCAGATTACACGTTCTTCTCAAGTGCACACGGAACATTCTCCAGGATAGATCACATCTTGGGTCACAAATCAAGCCTCAGTAAATTTAAGAAAATTGAAATCATATCAAGCATCTTTTCTGACCACAACGCTATGAGATTAGAAATGAATTACAGGGAAAAAAACGTAAAAAAGACAAACACATGGAGGCTAAACAATACGTTACTAAATAACCAAGAGATCACTGAAGAAATCAAACAGGAAATAAAAAAATACCTAGAGACAAATGACAATGAAAACACGACGACCCAAAACCTATGGGATGCAGCAAAAGCGGTTCTAAGAGGGAAGTTTATAGCTATACAAGCCTACCTAAAGAAACAAGAAAAATCTCAAGTAAACAATCTAACTTTACACCTAAAGAAACTAGAGAAAGAAGAACAAACAAAACCCAAAGTTAGCAGAAGGAAAGAAATCATAAAGATCAGAGCAGAAATAAATGAAATAGAAACAAAGAAAACAATAGCAAAGATCAATAAAACTAAAAGTTGGTTCTTTGAGAAGATAAACAAAATTGATAAGCCATTAGCCAGACTCATCAAGAAAAAGAGGGAGAGGACTCAAATCAATAAAATCAGAAATGAAAAAGGAGAAGTTACAACAGACACCGCAGAAATACAAAACATCCTAAGAGACTACTACAAGCAACTTTATGCCAATAAAATGGACAACCTGGAAGAAATGGACAAATTCTTAGAAAGGTATAACCTTCCAAGACTGAACCAGGAAGAAACAGAAAATATCAACAGACCAATCACAAGTAATGAAATTGAAACTGTGATTAAAAATCTTCCAACAAACAAAAGTCCAGGACCAGATGGCTTCACAGGTGAATTCTATCAAACATTTAGAGAAGAGCTAACACCCATCCTTCTCAAACTCTTCCAAAAAATTGCAGAGGAAGGAACTCTCCCAAACTCATTCTATGAGGCCACCATCACCCTGATACCAAAACCAGACAAAGACACTACAAAAAAAGAAAATTACAGACCAATATCACTGATGAATATAGATGCAAAAATCCTCAACAAAATACTAGCAAACAGAATCCAACAACACATTAAAAGGATCATACACCACGATCAAGTGGGATTTATCCCAGGGATGCAAGGATTCTTCAATATACGCAAATCAATCAATGTGATACACCATATTAACAAATTGAAGAATAAAAACCATATGATCATCTCAATAGATGCAGAAAAAGCTTTTGACAAAATTCAACACCCATTTATGATAAAAACTCTCCAGAAAGTGGGCATAGAGGGAACCTACCTCAACATAATAAAGGCCATATATGACAAACCCACAGCAAACATCATTCTCAATGGTGAAAAACTGAAAGCATTTCCTCTAAGATCAGGAACGAGACAAGGATGTCCACTCTCACCACTATTATTCAACATAGTTCTGGAAGTCCTAGCCACGGCAATCAGAGAAGAAAAAGAAATAAAAGGAATACAAATTGGAAAAGAAGAAGTAAAACTGTCACTGTTTGCGGATGACATGATACTATACATAGAGAATCCTAAAACTGCCACCAGAAAACTGCTAGAGCTAATTAATGAATATGGTAAAGTTGCAGGTTACAAAATTAATGCACAGAAATCTCTTGCATTCCTATACACTAATGATGAAAAATCTGAAAGAGAAATTATGGAAACACTCCCATTTACCATTGCAACAAAAAGAATAAAATACCTAGGAATAAACCTACCTAGGGAGACAAAAGACCTGTATGCAGAAAACTATAAGACACTGATGAAAGAAATTAAAGATGATACCAACAGATGGAGAGATATACCATGTTCTTGGATTGGAAGAATCAACATTGTGAAAATGAGTATACTACCCAAAGCAATCTACAGATTCAATGCAATCCCTATCAAATTACCAATGGCATTTTTTACGGAGCTAGAACAAATCATCTTAAAATTTGTATGGAGACACAAAAGACCCCGAATAGCCAAAGCAGTCTTGAGGCAAAAAAATGGAGCTGGAGGAATCAGACTCCCTGACTTCAGACTATACTACAAAGCTACAGTAATCAAGACAATATGGTACTGGCACAAAAACAGAAACATAGATCAATGGAACAAGATAGAAAGCCCAGAGATTAACCCACGCACCTATGGTCAACTGATCTATGACAAAGGAGGCAAAGATATACAATGGAGAAAAGACAGTCTCTTCAATAAGTGGTGCTGGGAAAACTGGACAGCCACATGTAAAAGAATGAAATTAGAATACTCCCTAACACCATACACAAAAATAAACTCAAAATGGATTAGAGACCTAAATATAAGACTGGACACTATAAAACTCTTAGAGGAAAACATAGGAAGAACACTCTTTGACATAAATCACAGCAAGATCTTTTTCGATCCACCTCCTAGAGTAATGGAAATAAAAACAAAAATAAACAAGTGGGACCTAATGAAACTTCAAAGCTTTTGCACAGCAAAGGAAACCATAAACAAGACGAAAAGACAACCCTCAGAATGGGAGAAAATATTTGCAAATGAATCAACGGACAAAGGATTAATCTCCAAAATATATAAACAGCTCATTCAGCTCAATATCAAGGAAACAAACACCCCAATCCAAAAATGGGCAGAAGACCTAAATAGACATTTCTCCAAAGAAGACATACAGACGGCCACGAAGCACATGAAAAGATGCTCAACATCACTAATTATTAGAGAAATGCAAATCAAAACTACAATGAGGTATCACCTCACTCCTGTTAGAATGGGCATCATCAGAAAATCTACAAACAACAAATGCTGGAGAGGGTGTGGAGAAAAGGGAACCCTCTTGCACTGTTGGTGGGAATGTAAATTGATACAGCCACTATGGAGAACAATATGGAGGTTCCTTAAAAAACTAAAAATAGAATTACCATATGACCCAGCAATCCCACTACTGGGCATATACCCAGAGAAAACCGTAATTCAAAAAGACACGTGCACCCGAATGTTCATTGCAGCACTATTTACAATAGCCAGGTCATGGAAGCAACCTAAATGCCCATCAACAGACGAATGGATAAAGAAGTTGTGGTACATATATACGATGGAATATTATTCAGCCATAAAAAGGAACGGAATTGAGTCATTTGTTGAGAAGTGGATGGATCTAGAGACTGTCATACAGAGTGAAGTAAGTCAGAAAGAGAAAAACAAATATCGTATGTTAATGCATGTATGTGGAACGTAGAAAAATGGTACAGATGAGCCAGTTTGCAGGGCAGAAGTTGAGACACAGATGTAGAGAATGGACATATGGACACCAAGGGGGGAAAACTGCGATGAGGTGGGGATGGTGATGTGCTGAATTGGGCGATTGGGATTGACATGTATACACTGATGTGTATAAAACTGATGCCTAATAAGAACCTGCAGTATAAAAAAAACAAACAAAACAACTAATACTAAACTTTCATTGGGTTATTTGTATGGAAATATGTTAATATAAATGTTTCAGAC
This sequence comes from Balaenoptera acutorostrata, assembly GCF_949987535.1. Taxonomy (NCBI): domain Eukaryota; kingdom Metazoa; phylum Chordata; class Mammalia; order Artiodactyla; family Balaenopteridae; genus Balaenoptera; species Balaenoptera acutorostrata. The sequence goes on from NW_026645996.1 coordinate 228,734, forward strand.
ATTACATGAAATTTCTAAAAATCTTATATTTGTATTTGTATGGAAATATGTATGGAAATATGTTAATATAAATGTTTCAGACAGTACATGAAATTTCTAAAAATCTTATATTTGTATTTGTATGGAAATATGTATGGAAATATGTTAATATAAATGTTTCAGACATTACATGAAATTTCTAAAAATCTTATATTTGTATTTGTATGGAAATATGTATGGAAATATGTTAATATAAATGTTTCAGACATTACATGAAATTTCTAAAAATCTTATATTTGTATTTGTATGGAAATATGTATGGAAATATGTTAATATAAATGTTTCAGACATTACATGAAATTTCTAAAAATCTTATATTTGTATTTGTATGGAAATATGTATGGAAATATGTTAATATAAATGTTTCAGACATTACAGGAAACGTCTAAAAATCTTATATGTTCTGGTATAATGTTATAAGTAATAATCCTAGTTATTACTTTAAAATGTATATCTCAGAAATAACTAATTTTCTTGTCAACTGCATTATTATGAACTTTCATCAAATCTTTAACCATGGTCATTTTTAAGTCTTTTGTCATTTACAGACAGTTCTGGGTGTACTCTGATGATTTTGCAAATATGTTCCTATAAAAGAGTTTCATCTTCAAGAAATTCATGGAAAAGACTCTGACAAGTACAGGTTTCTGGTAACTGACTGTACTGCTGAACTGAATGAATAAGCATTTTCAGAACTCTAATGAAAAACTGATGAACTCATAAAAGTGCTAACAAAAGATCAAGATGAAAAAAAAGAAATTAATTACATGGGACTGAGTGAACTGATGAGGATGAGTATAATTTTTGTGACTTTCTGTCTGAATTAAAAAAAAAAAAATCCCACAAGGACTCAGAGGAAAAGAATATACAAATCAATTTTCACTGCAAAGTAAAGGAGCTGTTACAGTGGAGGATTACTGGACTGAATGTCAATGTTATGACATAGTATAAGTGTGTTTCATGTTTGGTAATTGCAATCATTGTTGCTTTTGTTGTGGTCATCCATGTACAATGCTTGGTGTCAGTCTATCTATCTCTTGTAAAAATAAAATACAGTGTGTGCGTGTGGAAAAAAACAAAAAAAAAAAACAAAAAAAAAAAAAAAAAAAAAGAATTTCTCTCTCTTTCACTGTCTTTGTTTCACGGGTTTTGAAAAGTAATTTATTTTTATAATGGGGTTTAGCTGCTTTTCACGGCTGTGTTTATGCCGCTTTACACACCCTTGACTCACTTACGGAGAGATATCAATACATAGGTTTGAAGATTCTTACTAGTCAGATATATTCTTCTGCGGTGAATAGGGGGTGTTGAGTCCAGTTCACTGAGCAAGGAGTAGTTCTTGTCTATTACATATTGGGTTTATGGAACGGTATCTGAGCTAATTTGAAACCCTTGTTTTATGCATCACCCCACCTCACCTTGCCCGTTCAGCAGCCATAGTGTGTTTTCTAAACGTGTGACTCTGTTCTGTTTTGTAATTCAGTTCAAGTGTAGCGGTTTTTACATTCCCTCTCTAAGTGATATCTTATGATAAGTGTCTTTTTCTGTGTGACTTATTTCACTTAGAATCGTCGTACCTAAATCCACTCATCGTGCTGCTACTAGCCTTATGACGTTGATTTCATGGCTGAGTGATATTCCATTGTACATGAGGACCACAACTTCTTTATCCATTTTTCGCTTTCCTAGGATATTTAAGGTGTAATGAAGTGGGGGTTCTTGTCAACAGAGCAGCCCTAAACTTTGGGGTGCCTGTGTCTTGCTGATGTTTAGTTTTCCCAATTTATACGCCCATGAGTGGAAGTGCCCTATGCTCTCCAAGCTGTGTGTTTTAGATGTTTCAGGACACACCGTACACTTCTCCAGAGTGGGTGTTGGCAATTTACATCCCACCCATCAGCGTAGCAAGGCTCCCATTTCTCCATGGCCGGTCCTGCATTTCTGGTTTGGACACTTTTTTCCGCATGGCCCTTTTGCCCGCTGGGAAGCGAGACTTCTTTGGAGCGCTGATTGGCCTTTCCAGGTTGCTTGGTTGGCCAAAAAGGGCGTATGCGTTTCTTCCTGAATATATTCAGGAAAAAACGCATACGCCCTTTTTGGCCAAGGGCATCATTGTCCACGTTTTGCCGCTTTTCATGTGCTTTCAAGGCGATTCGAATCTACCTCCTGAAATCTGTTTCCTGCAATTCTGCCTTGCTTTCAAAGCCTCTTCGTTGCCTTCCCTTAATATATTTGTGGACGAGAGGTATCATTTAAAACTCTGCAGGTTTGTGAATTGCAGTGCCCCTGAGCTCCATTTTTCAACTCGCTTTTTTGGGAGCTGGCCGCAAAAGCGCAGGATTGCTTCAGGCCCTCTTCTGGTTCTGGGGGGCAGGCTGAGCTTGTGCTTAATTCTTCTTCCTGATGGGAAAATAGAGTGACCTGTGCCTGTCCCAACACCTAGAGCTAGTCTCTCATTGGTTCCCCCTCTTCCCGTTCATCCTCAGGACAAATTGCAACCTGTACGGAACAGGAGGTTAAAGGTGCTGATTCTCCAAGGAGGGAGATGGCTAGTAAATCGGCTGGAATGGCGAACCCGAGCAAAGGAGATGAGAAATGAGGTGCGTTTTAGAAACCTTTCCCGATCACACGGTGTACCATCTTCTGGGTTTCTCATGCCTGTTTTCGACGTAGGAAGATGCCCTTGAACCTGGAGATTTGGGACCCATGGGATGGGTACCATGCAGTATTACTTGAAAGGGTCTGCGTTGGCTCACCCAACCTCACCGAACCTCTCAGCCCCAAGAGTGTCCACCCTTATGTCTCAATCAGCTGTGGGTCTAGATATGTTCAATCCAGGTTGCATCACAGCCCCTGAACGAATTTTGTAAGAATTTCTCTCTCTTTCACTGTCTTTGTTTCACGGGTTTTGAAAAGTAATTTATTTTTATAATGGGGTTTAGCTGCTTTTCACGGCTGTGTTTATGCCGCTTTACACCCCCTTGACTCACTTACGGAGAGATATCAATACATAGGTTTGAAGATTCTTACTAGTCAGTTATATTCTTGTGCGGTGAATAGGGGGTGTTGAGTCCAGTTCACTGAAAAAGGAATAGGTCTTGTCTCTTACATATTGGGTTTATGGAACGGTATCTGAGCTAATTTGAAACCCTTGTTTTATGCATCACCCCACCTCACCTTGCCCGTTCAGCAGCCATAGTGTGTTTTCTAAACGTGTGACTCTGTTCTGTTTTGTAATTCAGTTCAAGTGTAGCCGTTTTTACATTCCCTCTCTAAGTGATATCTTATGATAAGTGTCTTTTTCTGTGTGACTTATTTCACTTAGAATCGTCGTACCTAAATCCACTCATCGTGCTGCTACTAGCCTTATGACGTTGATTTCATGGCTGAGTGATATTCCATTGTACATGAGGACCACAACTTCTTTATCCATTTTTCTCTATCCTAGGATATTTAAGGTGTAATGAAGTGGGGGTTCTTGTCCACAGAGCAGCCCTAAACTTTGGGGTGCCTGTGTCTTGCTAATGTTTAGTTTTCCCAATTTATACGCCCATGAGTGGAAGTGCCCTATGCTCTCCAAGCTGTGTGTTTTAGATGTTTCAGGACACACCGTACACTTCTCCAGAGTGGGTGTTGGCAATTTACATCCCACCCATCAGCGTAGCAAGGCTCCCATTTCTCCATGGCCGGTCCTGCATTTCTGGTTTGGACACTTTTTTCCGCATGGCCCTTTTGCCCGCTGGGAAGCGAGACTTCTTTGGAGCGCTGATTGGCCTTTCCAGGTTGCTTGGTTGGCCAAAAAGGGCGTATGCGTTTTTTCCTGAATATATTCAGGAAAAAACGCATACGCCCTTTTTGGCCAAGGGCATCATTGTCCACGTTTTGCCGCTTTTCATGTGCTTTCAAGGCGATTCGAATCTACCTCCTGAAATCTGTTTCCTGCAATTCTGCCTTGCTTTCAAAGCCTCTTCGTTGCCTTCCCTTAATATATTTGTGGACGAGAGGTATCATTTAAAACTCTGCAGGTTTGTGAATTGCAGTGCCCCTGAGCTCCATTTTTCAACTCGCTTTTTTGGGAGCTGGCCGCAAAAGCGCAGGATTGCTTCAGGCCCTCTTCTGGTTCTGGGGGGCAGGCTGAGCTTGTGCTTGATTCTTCTTCCTGATGGGAAAATAGAGTGACCTGTGCCTGTCCCAACACCTAGAGCTAGTCTCTCATTGGTTCCCCCTCTTCCCGTTCATCCTCAGGACAAATTGCAACCTGTACGGAACAGGAGGTTAAAGGTGCTGATTCTCCAAGGAGGGAGGTGGCTAGTAAATAGGCTGGAATGGCGAACCCGAGCAAAGGAGATGAGAAATGAGGTGCGTTTTAGAAACCTTTCCCGATCACACGGTGTACCATCTTCTGGGTTTCTCATGCCTGTTTTCGACGTAGGAAGATGCCCTTGAACCTGGAGATTTGGTACCCATGGGATGGGTACCATGCAGTATTACTTGAAAGGGTCTGCGTTGGCTCACCCAACCTCACCGAACCTCTCAGCCCCAAGAGTGTCCACCCTTATGTCTCAATCAGCTGTGGGTCTAGATATGGTCAATCCAGGTTGCATCACAGCCCCTGAACGAATTTTGTAAGAATTTCTCTCTCTTTCACTGTCTTTGTTTCACGGGTTTTGAAAAGTAATTTATTTTTATAATGGGGTTTAGCTGCTTTTCACGGCTGTGTTTATGCCGCTTTACACCCCCTTGACTCACTTACGGAGAGATATCAATACATAGGTTTGAAGATTCTTACTACTCAGATATATTCTTGTGTGGTGTATAGGGGGTGTTGAGTCCAGTTCACTGAGCAAGGAATAGGTCTTGTCTATTACATATTGAGTTTATGGAACGGTATCTGAGCTAATTTGAAACCCTTGTTTTATGCATCACCCCACCTCACCTTTCCCGTTCAGCAGCCATAGTGTGTTTCCTAAACGTGTGACTCTGTTCTGTTTTGCAATTCAGTTCAAGTGTAGCGGTTTTTACATTCCCTCTAGAAGTGATATCTTATGATAAGTGTCTTTTTCTGTGTGACTTATTTCACTTAGAATCGTCGTACCTAAATCCACTCATCGTGCTGCTACTAGCCTTATGACGTTGATTTCATGGCTGAGTGATATTCCATTGTACATGAGGACCACAACTTCTTTATCCATTTTTCTCTTTCCTAGGATATTTAAGGTGTAATGAAGTGGGGGTTCTTGTCCACAGAGCAGCCCTAAACTTTGGGGTGCCTGTGTCTTGCTGATGTTTAGTTTTCCCAATTTATACGCCCATGAGTGGAAGTGCCCTATGCTCTCCAAGCTGTGTGTTTTAGATGTTTCAGGACACACCGTACACTTCTCCAGAGTGGGTGTTGGCAATTTACATCCCACCCATCAGCGTAGCAAGGCTCCCATTTCTCCATGGCCGGTCCTGCATTTCTGGTTTGGACACTTTTTTCCGCATGGCCCTTTTGCCCGCTGGGAAGCGAGACTTCTTTGGAGCGCTGATTGGCCTTTCCAGGTTGCTTGGTTGGCCAAAAAGGGCGTATGCGTTTCTTCCTGAATATATTCAGGAAAAAACGCATACGCCCTTTTTGGCCAAGGGCATCATTGTCCACGTTTTGCCGCTTTTCATGTGCTTTCAAGGCGATTCGAATCTACCTCCTGAAATCTGTTTCCTGCAATTCTGCCTTGCTTTCAAAGCCTCTTCGTTGCCTTCCCTTAATATATTTGTGGACGAGAGGTATCATTTAAAACTCTGCAGGTTTGTGAATTGCAGTGCCCCTGAGCTCCATTTTTCAACTCGCTTTTTTGGGAGCTGGCCGCAAAAGCGCAGGATTGCTTCAGGCCCTCTTCTGGTTCTGGGGGGCAGGCTGAGCTTGTGCTTAATTCTTCTTCCTGATGGGAAAATAGAGTGACCTGTGCCTGTCCCAACACCTAGAGCTAGTCTCTCATTGGTTCCCCCTCTTCCCGTTCATCCTCAGGACAAATTGCAACCTGTACGGAACAGGAGGTTAAAGGTGCTGATTCTCCAAGGAGGGAGATGGCTAGTAAATCGGCTGGAATGGCGAACCCGAGCAAAGGAGATGAGAAATGAGGTGCGTTTTAGAAACCTTTCCCGATCACACGGTGTACCATCTTCTGGGTTTCTCATGCCTGTTTTCGACGTAGGAAGATGCCCTTGAACCTGGAGATTTGGGACCCATGGGATGGGTACCATGCAGTATTACTTGAAAGGGTCTGCGTTGGCTCACCCAACCTCACCGAACCTCTCAGCCCCAAGAGTGTCCACCCTTATGTCTCAATCAGCTGTGGGTCTAGATATGTTCAATCCAGGTTGCATCACAGCCCCTGAACGAATTTTGTAAGAATTTCTCTCTCTTTCACTGTCTTTGTTTCACGGGTTTTGAAAAGTAATTTATTTTTATAATGGGGTTTAGCTGCTTTTCACGGCTGTGTTTATGCCGCTTTACACCCCCTTGACTCACTTACGGAGAGATATCAATACATAGGTTTGAAGATTCTTACTAGTCAGTTATATTCTTGTGCGGTGAATAGGGGGTGTTGAGTCCAGTTCACTGAAAAAGGAATAGGTCTTGTCTCTTACATATTGGGTTTATGGAACGGTATCTGAGCTAATTTGAAACCCTTGTTTTATGCATCACCCCACCTCACCTTGCCCGTTCAGCAGCCATAGTGTGTTTTCTAAACGTGTGACTCTGTTCTGTTTTGTAATTCAGTTCAAGTGTAGCCGTTTTTACATTCCCTCTCTAAGTGATATCTTATGATAAGTGTCTTTTTCTGTGTGACTTATTTCACTTAGAATCGTCGTACCTAAATCCACTCATCGTGCTGCTACTAGCCTTATGACGTTGATTTCATGGCTGAGTGATATTCCATTGTACATGAGGACCACAACTTCTTTATCCATTTTTCTCTATCCTAGGATATTTAAGGTGTAATGAAGTGGGGGTTCTTGTCCACAGAGCAGCCCTAAACTTTCGGGTGCCTGTGTCTTGCTAATGTTTAGTTTTCCCAATTTATACGCCCATGAGTGGAAGTGCCCTATGCTCTCCAAGCTGTGTGTTTTAGATGTTTCAGGACACACCGTACACTTCTCCAGAGTGGGTGTTGGCAATTTACATCCCACCCATCAGCGTAGCAAGGCTCCCATTTCTCCATGGCCGGTCCTGCATTTCTGGTTTGGACACTTTTTTCCGCATGGCCCTTTTGCCCGCTGGGAAGCGAGACTTCTTTGGAGCGCTGATTGGCCTTTCCAGGTTGCTTGGTTGGCCAAAAAGGGCGTATGCGTTTTTTCCTGAATATATTCAGGAAAAAACGCATACGCCCTTTTTGGCCAAGGGCATCATTGTCCACGTTTTGCCGCTTTTCATGTGCTTTCAAGGCGATTCGAATCTACCTCCTGAAATCTGTTTCCTGCAATTCTGCCTTGCTTTCAAAGCCTCTTCGTTGCCTTCCCTTAATATATTTGTGGACGAGAGGTATCATTTAAAACTCTGCAGGTTTGTGAATTGCAGTGCCCCTGAGCTCCATTTTTCAACTCGCTTTTTTGGGAGCTGGCCGCAAAAGCGCAGGATTGCTTCAGGCCCTCTTCTGGTTCTGGGGGGCAGGCTGAGCTTGTGCTTGATTCTTCTTCCTGATGGGAAAATAGAGTGACCTGTGCCTGTCCCAACACCTAGAGCTAGTCTCTCATTGGTTCCCCCTCTTCCCGTTCATCCTCAGGACAAATTGCAACCTGTACGGAACAGGAGGTTAAAGGTGCTGATTCTCCAAGGAGGGAGGTGGCTAGTAAATAGGCTGGAATGGCGAACCCGAGCAAAGGAGATGAGAAATGAGGTGCGTTTTAGAAACCTTTCCCGATCACACGGTGTACCATCTTCTGGGTTTCTCATGCCTGTTTTCGACGTAGGAAGATGCCCTTGAACCTGGAGATTTGGGACCCATGGGATGGGTACCATGCAGTATTACTTGAAAGGGTCTGCGTTGGCTCACCCAACCTCACCGAACCTCTCAGCCCCAAGAGTGTCCACCCTTATGTCTCAATCAGCTGTGGGTCTAGATATGGTCAATCCAGGTTGCATCACAGCCCCTGAACGAATTTTGTAAGAATTTCTCTCTCTTTCACTGTCTTTGTTTCACGGGTTTTGAAAAGTAATTTATTTTTATAATGGGGTTTAGCTGCTTTTCACGGCTGTGTTTATGCCGCTTTACACCCCCTTGACTCACTTACGGAGAGATATCAATACATAGGTTTGAAGATTCTTACTACTCAGATATATTCTTGTGTGGTGTATAGGGGGTGTTGAGTCCAGTTCACTGAGCAAGGAATAGGTCTTGTCTATTACATATTGAGTTTATGGAACGGTATCTGAGCTAATTTGAAACCCTTGTTTTATGCATCACCCCACCTCACCTTTCCCGTTCAGCAGCCATAGTGTGTTTCCTAAACGTGTGACTCTGTTCTGTTTTGCAATTCAGTTCAAGTGTAGCGGTTTTTACATTCCCTCTAGAAGTGATATCTTATGATAAGTGTCTTTTTCTGTGTGACTTATTTCACTTAGAATCGTCGTACCTAAATCCACTCATCGTGCTGCTACTAGCCTTATGACGTTGATTTCATGGCTGAGTGATATTCCATTGTACATGAGGACCACAACTTCGTTATCCATTTTTCTCTTTCCTAGGATATTTAAGGTGTAATGAAGTGGGGGTTCTTGTCCACAGAGCAGCCCTAAACTTTGGGGTGCCTGTGTCTTGCTGATTTTTAGTTTTCCCAATTTATACGCCCATGAGTGGAAGTGCCCTATGCTCTCCAAGCTGTGTTTTTTAGATGTTTCAGAACACACCGTACACTTCTCCAGAGTGGCTGTTGGCAATTTACATCCCACCCATCAGCGTAGCAAGGCTCCCATTTCTCCATGGCCGGTCCTGCATTTCTGGTTTGGACACTTTTTTCCGCATGGCCCTTTTGCCCGCTGGGAAGCGAGACTTCTTTGGAGCGCTTATTGGCCTTTCCAGGTTGCTTGGTTGGCCAAAAAGGGCGTATGCGTTTTTTCCTGAATATATTCAGGAAAAAACGCATACGCCCTTTTTGGCCAAGGGCATCATTGTCCACGTTTTGCCGCTTTTCATGTGCTTTCAAGGCGATTCGAATCTACCTCCTGAAATCTGTTTCCTGGAATTCTGCCTTGCTTTCAAAGCCTCTTCGTTGCCTTCTCTTAGTATATTTGTGGACGAGAGGTATCATTTAAAACTCTGCAGGTTTGTGAATTGCAGTGCCCCTGAGCTCCATTTTTCAACTCGCTTTTTTGGGAGCTGGCCGCAAAAGCGCAGGATTGCTTCAGGCCCTCTTCTGGTTCTGGGGGGCAGGCTGAGCTTGTGCTTAATTCTTCTTCCTGATGGGAAAATAGAGTGACCTGTGCCTGTCCCAACACCTAGAGCTAGTCTCTCATTGGTTCCCCCTCTTCCCGTTCATCCTCAGGACAAATTGCAACCTGTACGGAACAGGAGGTTAAAGGTGCTGATTCTCCAAGGAGGGAGATGGCTAGTAAATCGGCTGGAATGGCGAACCCTAGCAAAGGAGATGAGAAATGAGGTGCGTTTTAGAAACCTTTCCCGATCACACGGTGTACCATCTTCTGGGTTTCTCATGCCTGTTTTCGACATAGGAAGATGCCCTTGAACCTGGAGATTTGGGACCCATGGGATGGGTACCATGCAGTATTACTTGAAAGGGTCTGCGTTGGCTCACCCAACCTCACCGAACCTCTCAGCCCCAAGAGTGTCCACCCTTATGTCTCAATCAGCTGTGGGTCTAGATATGGTCAATCCAGGTTGCATCACAGCCCCTGAACGAATTTTGTAAGAATTTCTCTCTCTTTCACTGTCTTTGTTTCACGGGTTTTGAAAAGTAATTTATTTTTATAATGGGGTTTAGCTGCTTTTCACGGCTGTGTTTATGCCGCTTTACACCCCCTTGACTCACTTACGGAGAGATATCAATACATAGGTTTGAAGATTCTTACTAGTCAGATATATTCTTGTGCGGTGAATAGGGGGTGTTGAGTCCAGTTCACTGAAAAAGGAATAGGTCTTGTCTCTTACATATTGGGTTTATGGAACGGTATCGGAGCTAATTTGAAACCCTTGTTTTATGCATCACCCCACCTCACCTTTCCCGTTCAGCAGCCATAGTGTGTTTCCTAAACGTGTGACTCTGTTCTGTTTTGCAATTCAGTTCAAGTGTAGCGGTTTTTACATTCCCTCTCGAAGTGATATCTTATGATAAGTGTCTTTTTCTGTGTGACTTATTTCACTTAGAATCGTCGTACCTAAATCCACTCATCGTGCTGCTACTAGCCTTATGACGTTGATTTCATGGCTGAGTGATATTCCATTGTACATGAGGACCACAACTTCTTTATCCATTTTTCTCTTTCCTAGGATATTTAAGGTGTAATGAATTGGGGGTTCTTGTCAACAGAGCAGCCCTAAACTTTGGGGTGCCTGTGTCTTGCTGATTTTTAGTTTTCCCAATTTATACGCCCATGAGTGGAAGTGCCCTATGCTCTCCAAGCTGTGTTTTTTAGATGTTTCAGAACACACCGTACACTTCTCCAGAGTGGCTGTTGGCAATTTACATCCCACCCATCAGCGTAGCAAGGCTCCCATTTCTCCATGGCCGGTCCTGCATTTCTGGTTTGGACACTTTTTTCCGCATGGCCCTTTTGCCCGCTGGGAAGCGAGACTTCTTTGGAGCGCTTATTGGCCTTTCCAGGTTGCTTGGTTGGCCAAAAAGGGCGTATGCGTTTTTTCCTGAATATATTCAGGAAAAAACGCATACGCCCTTTTTGGCCAAGGGCATCATTGTCCACGTTTTGCCGCTTTTCATGTGCTTTCAAGGCGATTCGAATCTACCTCCTGAAATCTGTTTCCTGCAATTCTGCCTTGCTTTCAAAGCCTCTTCGTTGCCTTCCCTTAATATATTTGTGGACGAGAGGTATCATTTAAAACTCTGCAGGTTTGTGAATTGCAGTGCCCCTGAGCTCCATTTTTCAACTCGCTTTTTTGGGAGCTGGCCGCCAAAGCGCAGGATTGCTTCAGGCCCTCTTCTGGTTCTGGGGGGCAGGCTGAGCTTGTGCTTAATTCTTCTTCCTGATGGGAAAATAGAGTGACCTGTGCCTGTCCCAACACCTAGAGCTAGTCTCTCATTGGTTCCCCCTCTTCCCGTTCATCCTCAGGACAAATTGCAACCTGTACGGAACAGGAGGTTAAAGGTGCTGATTCTCCAAGGAGAGAGATGGCTAGTAAATCGGCTGGAATGGCGAACCCGAGTAAAGGAGATGAGAAATGAGGTGCGTTTTAGAAAACCTTTCCCGATCACACGGTGTACCATCTTCTGGGTTTCTCATGCCTGTTTTCGACGTAGGAAGATGCCCTTGAACCTGGAGATTTGGGACCCATGGGATGGGTACCATGCAGTATTACTTGAAAGGGTCTGCGTTGGCTCACCCAACCTCACCGAACCTCTCAGCCCCAAGAGTGTCCACCCTTATGTCTCAATCAGCTGTGGGTCTAGATATGGTCAATCCAGGTTGCATCACAGCCCCTGAACGAATTTTGTAAGAATTTCTCTCTCTTTCACTGTCTTTGTTTCACGGGTTTTGAAAAGTAATTTATTTTTATAATGGGGTTTAGCTGCTTTTCACGGCTGTGTTTATGCCGCTTTACACCCCCTTGACTCACTTACGGAGAGATATCAATACATAGGTTTGAAGATTCTTACTAGTCAGATATATTCTTGTGTGGTGAATAGGGGGTGTTGAGTCCAGTTCACTGAAAAAGGAATAGGTCTTGTCTCTTACATATTGGGTTTATGGAACGGTATCGGAGCTAATTTGAAACCCTTGTTTTATGCATCACCCCACCTCACCTTTCCCGTTCAGCAGCCATAGTCTGTTTCCTAAACGTGTGACTCTGTTCTGTTTTGCAATTCAGTTCAAGTGTAGCGGTTTTTACATTCCCTCTCTAAGTGATATCTTATGATAAGTGTCTTTTTCTGTGTGACTTATTTCACTTAGAATCTTCGTACCTAAATCCACTCATCGTGCTGCTACTAGCCTTATGACGTTGATTTCATGGCTGAGTGATATTCCATTGTACATGAGGACCACAACTTCTTTATCCATTTTTCTCTTTCCTAGGATATTTAAGGTGTAATGAATTGGGGGTTCCTGTCCACAGAGCAGCCCTAAACTTTGGGGTGCCTGTGTCTTGCTGATTTTTAGTTTTCCCAATTTATACGCCCATGAGTGGAAGTGCCCTATGCTCTCCAAGCTGTGTTTTTTAGATGTTTCAGAACACACCGTACACTTCTCCAGAGTGGCTGTTGGCAATTTACATCCCACCCATCAGCGTAGCAAGGCTCCCATTTCTCCATGGCCGGTCCTGCATTTCTGGTTTGGACACTTTTTTCCGCATGGCCCTTTTGCCCGCTGGGAAGCGAGACTTCTTTGGAGCGCTGATTGGCCTTTCCAGGTTGCTTGGTTGGCCAAAAAGGGCGTATGCGTTTTTTCCTGAATATATTCAGGAAAAAACGCATACGCCCTTTTTGGCCAAGGGCATCATTGTCCACGTTTTGCCGCTTTTCATGTGCTTTCAAGGCGATTCGAATCTACCTCCTGAAATCTGTTTCCTGCAATTCTGCCTTGCTTTCAAAGCCTCTTCGTTGCCTTCCCTTAATATATTTGTGGACGAGAGGTATCATTTAAAACTCTGCAGGTTTGTGAATTGCAGTGCCCCTGAGCTCCATTTTTCAACTCGCTTTTTTGGGAGCTGGCCGCAAAAGCGCAGGATTGCTTCAGGCCCTCTTCTGGTTCTGGGGGGCAGGCTGAGCCTGTGCTTAATTCTTCTTCCTGATGGGAAAATAGAGTGACCTGTGCCTGTCCCAACACCTAGAGCTAGTCTCTCATTGGTTCCCCCTCTTCCCGTTCATCCTCAGGACAAATTGCAACCTGTACGGAACAGGAGGTTAAAGGTGCTGATTCTCCAAGGAGAGAGATGGCTAGTAAATCGGCTGGAATGGCGAACCCGAGTAAAGGAGATGAGAAATGAGGTGCGTTTTAGAAAACTTTCCCGATCACACGGTGTACCATCTTCTGGGTTTCTCATGCCTGTTTTCGACGTAGGAAGATGCCCTTGAACCTGGAGATTTGGGACCCATGGGATGGGTACCATGCAGTATTACTTGAAAGGGTCTGCGTTGGCTCACCCAACCTCACCGAACCTCTCAGCCCCAAGAGTGTCCACCCTTATGTCTCAATCAGCTGTGGGTCTAGATATGGTCAATCCAGGTTGCATCACAGCCCCTGAACGAATTTTGTAAGAATTTCTCTCTCTTTCACTGTCTTTGTTTCACGGGTTTTGAAAAGTAATTTATTTTTATAATGGGGTTTAGCTGCTTTTCACGGCTGTGTTTATGCCGCTTTACACCCCCTTGACTCACTTACGGAGAGATATCAATACATAGGTTTGAAGATTCTTACTAGTCAGATATATTCTTGTGCGGTGAATAGGGGGTGTTGAGTCCAGTTCACTGAAAAAGGAATAGGTCTTGTCTCTTACATATTGGGTTTATGGAACGGTATCGGAGCTAATTTGAAACCCTTGTTTTATGCATCACCCCACCTCACCTTTCCCGTTCAGCAGCCATAGTCTGTTTCCTAAACGTGTGACTCTGTTCTGTTTTGCAATTCAGTTCAAGTGTAGCGGTTTTTACATTCCCTCTCTAAGTGATATCTTATGATAAGTGTCTTTTTCTGTGTGACTTATTTCACTTAGAATCTTCGTACCTAAATCCACTCATCGTGCTGCTACTAGCCTTATGACGTTGATTTCATGGCTGAGTGATATTCCATTGTACATGAGGACCACAACTTCTTTATCCATTTTTCTCTTTCCTAGGATATTTAAGGTGTAATGAATTGGGGGTTCCTGTCCACAGAGCAGCCCTAAACTTTGGGGTGCCTGTGTCTTGCTGATTTTTAGTTTTCCCAATTTATACGCCCATGAGTGGAAGTGCCCTATGCTCTCCAAGCTGTGTTTTTTAGATGTTTCAGAACACACCGTACACTTCTCCAGAGTGGCTGTTGGCAATTTACATCCCACCCATCAGCGTAGCAAGGCTCCCATTTCTCCATGGCCGGTCCTGCATTTCTGGTTTGGACACTTTTTTCCGCATGGCCCTTTTGCCCGCTGGGAAGCGAGACTTCTTTGGAGCGCTGATTGGCCTTTCCAGGTTGCTTGGTTGGCCAAAAAGGGCGTATGCGTTTCTTCCTGAATATATTCAGGAAAAAACGCATACGCCCTTTTTGGCCAAGGGCATCATTGTCCACGTTTTGCCGCTTTTCATGTGCTTTCAAGGCGATTCGAATCTACCTCCTGAAATCTGTTTCCTGCAATTCTGCCTTGCTTTCAAAGCCTCTTCGTTGCCTTCCCTTAATATATTTGTGGACGAGAGGTATCATTTAAAACTCTGCAGGTTTGTGAATTGCAGTGCCCCTGAGCTCCATTTTTCAACTCGCTTTTTTGGGAGCTGGCCGCAAAAGCGCAGGATTGCTTCAGGCCCTCTTCTGGTTCTGGGGGGCAGGCTGAGCTTGTGCTTAATTCTTCTTCCTGATGGGAAAATAGAGTGACCTGTGCCTGTCCCAACACCTAGAGCTAGTCTCTCATTGGTTCCCCCTCTTCCCGTTCATCCTCAGGACAAATTGCAACCTGTACGGAACAGGAGGTTAAAGGTGCTGATTCTCCAAGGAGAGAGATGGCTAGTAAATCGGCTGGAATGGCGAACCCGAGTAAAGGAGATGAGAAATGAGGTGCGTTTTAGAAAACTTTCCCGATCACACGGTGTACCATCTTCTGGGTTTCTCATGCCTGTTTTCGACGTAGGAAGATGCCCTTGAACCTGGAGATTTGGGACCCATGGGATGGGTACCATGCAGTATTACTTGAAAGGGTCTGCGTTGGCTCACCCAACCTCACCGAACCTCTCAGCCCCAAGAGTGTCCACCCTTATGTCTCAATCAGCTGTGGGTCTAGATATGGTCAATCCAGGTTGCATCACAGCCCCTGAACGAATTTTGTAAGAATTTCTCTCTCTTTCACTGTCTTTGTTTCACGGGTTTTGAAAAGTAATTTATTTTTATAATGGGGTTTAGCTGCTTTTCACGGCTGTGTTTATGCCGCTTTACACCCCCTTGACTCACTTACGGAGAGATATCAATACATAGGTTTGAAGATTCTTACTAGTCAGATATATTCTTGTGCGGTGAATAGGGGGTGTTGAGTCCAGTTCACTGAAAAAGGAATAGGTCTTGTCTCTTACATATTGGGTTTATGGAACGGTATCGGAGCTAATTTGAAACCCTTGTTTTATGCATCACCCCACCTCACCTTTCCCGTTCAGCAGCCATAGTCTGTTTCCTAAACGTGTGACTCTGTTCTGTTTTGCAATTCAGTTCAAGTGTAGCGGTTTTTACATTCCCTCTCTAAGTGATATCTTATGATAAGTGTCTTTTTCTGTGTGACTTATTTCACTTAGAATCTTCGTACCTAAATCCACTCATCGTGCTGCTACTAGCCTTATGACGTTGATTTCATGGCTGAGTGATATTCCATTGTACATGAGGACCACAACTTCTTTATCCATTTTTCTCTTTCCTAGGATATTTAAGGTGTAATGAATTGGGGGTTCCTGTCCACAGAGCAGCCCTAAACTTTGGGGTGCCTGTGTCTTGCTGATTTTTAGTTTTCCCAATTTATACGCCCATGAGTGGAAGTGCCCTATGCTCTCCAAGCTGTGTTTTTTAGATGTTTCAGAACACACCGTACACTTCTCCAGAGTGGCTGTTGGCAATTTACATCCCACCCATCAGCGTAGCAAGGCTCCCATTTCTCCATGGCCGGTCCTGCATTTCTGGTTTGGACACTTTTTTCCGCATGGCCCTTTTGCCCGCTGGGAAGCGAGACTTCTTTGGAGCGCTGATTGGCCTTTCCAGGTTGCTTGGTTGGCCAAAAAGGGCGTATGCGTTTTTTCCTGAATATATTCAGGAAAAAACGCATACGCCCTTTTTGGCCAAGGGCATCATTGTCCACGTTTTGCCGCTTTTCATGTGCTTTCAAGGCGATTCGAATCTACCTCCTGAAATCTGTTTCCTGCAATTCTGCCTTGCTTTCAAAGCCTCTTCGTTGCCTTCCCTTAATATATTTGTGGACGAGAGGTATCATTTAAAACTCTGCAGGTTTGTGAATTGCAGTGCCCCTGAGCTCCATTTTTCAACTCGCTTTTTTGGGAGCTGGCCGCAAAAGCGCAGGATTGCTTCAGGCCCTCTTCTGGTTCTGGGGGGCAGGCTGAGCTTGTGCTTAATTCTTCTTCCTGATGGGAAAATAGAGTGACCTGTGCCTGTCCCAACACCTAGAGCTAGTCTCTCATTGGTTCCCCCTCTTCCCGTTCATCCTCAGGACAAATTGCAACCTGTACGGAACAGGAGGTTAAAGGTGCTGATTCTCCAAGGAGAGAGATGGCTAGTAAATCGGCTGGAATGGCGAACCCGAGTAAAGGAGATGAGAAATGAGGTGCGTTTTAGAAAACTTTCCCGATCACACGGTGTACCATCTTCTGGGTTTCTCATGCCTGTTTTCGACGTAGGAATATGCCCTTGAACCTGGAGATTTGGGACCCATGGGATGGGTACCATGCAGTATTACTTGAAAGGGTCTGCGTTGGCTCACCCAACCTCACCGAACCTCTCAGCCCCAAGAGTGTCCACCCTTATGTCTCAATCAGCTGTGGGTCTAGATATGGTCAATCCAGGTTGCATCACAGCCCCTGAACGAATTTTGTAAGAATTTCTCTCTCTTTCACTGTCTTTGTTTCACGGGTTTTGAAAAGTAATTTATTTTTATAATGGGGTTTAGCTGCTTTTCACGGCTGTGTTTATGCCGCTTTACACCCCCTTGACTCACTTACGGAGAGATATCAATACATAGGTTTGAAGATTCTTACTAGTCAGATATATTCTTGTGCGGTGAATAGGGGGTGTTGAGTCCAGTTCACTGAAAAAGGAATAGGTCTTGTCTCTTACATATTGGGTTTATGGAACGGTATCGGAGCTAATTTGAAACCCTTGTTTTATGCATCACCCCACCTCACCTTTCCCGTTCAGCAGCCATAGTCTGTTTCCTAAACGTGTGACTCTGTTCTGTTTTGCAATTCAGTTCAAGTGTAGCGGTTTTTACATTCCCTCTCTAAGTGATATCTTATGATAAGTGTCTTTTTCTGTGTGACTTATTTCACTTAGAATCTTCGTACCTAAATCCACTCATCGTGCTGCTACTAGCCTTATGACGTTGATTTCATGGCTGAGTGATATTCCATTGTACATGAGGACCACAACTTCTTTATCCATTTTTCTCTTTCCTAGGATATTTAAGGTGTAATGAATTGGGGGTTCCTGTCCACAGAGCAGCCCTAAACTTTGGGGTGCCTGTGTCTTGCTGATTTTTAGTTTTCCCAATTTATACGCCCATGAGTGGAAGTGCCCTATGCTCTCCAAGCTGTGTTTTTTAGATGTTTCAGAACACACCGTACACTTCTCCAGAGTGGCTGTTGGCAATTTACATCCCACCCATCAGCGTAGCAAGGCTCCCATTTCTCCATGGCCGGTCCTGCATTTCTGGTTTGGACACTTTTTTCCGCATGGCCCTTTTGCCCGCTGGGAAGCGAGACTTCTTTGGAGCGCTGATTGGCCTTTCCAGGTTGCTTGGTTGGCCAAAAAGGGCGTATGCGTTTTTTCCTGAATATATTCAGGAAAAAACGCATACGCCCTTTTTGGCCAAGGGCATCATTGTCCACGTTTTGCCGCTTTTCATGTGCTTTCAAGGCGATTCGAATCTACCTCCTGAAATCTGTTTCCTGCAATTCTGCCTTGCTTTCAAAGCCTCTTCGTTGCCTTCCCTTAATATATTTGTGGACGAGAGGTATCATTTAAAACTCTGCAGGTTTGTGAATTGCAGTGCCCCTGAGCTCCATTTTTCAACTCGCTTTTTTGGGAGCTGGCCGCCGAAGCGCAGGATTGCTTCAGGCCCTCTTCTGGTTCTGGGGGGCAGGCTGAGCTTGTGCTTAATTCTTCTTCCTGATGGGAAAATAGAGTGACCTGTGCCTGTCCCAACACCTAGAGCTAGTCTCTCATTGGTTCCCCCTCTTCCCGTTCATCCTCAGGACAAATTGCAACCTGTACGGAACAGGAGGTTAAAGGTGCTGATTCTCCAAGGAGGGAGATGGCTAGTAAATCGGCTGGAATGGCGAACCCGAGCAAAGGAGATGAGAAATGAGGTGCGTTTTAGAAACCTTTCCCGATCACACGGTGTACCATCTTCTGGGTTTCTCATGCCTGTTTTCGACGTAGGAAGATGCCCTTGAACCTGGAGATTTGGGACCCATGGGATGGGTACCATGCAGTATTACTTGAAAGGGTCTGCGTTGGCTCACCCAACCTCACCGAACCTCTCAGCCCCAAGAGTGTCCACCCTTATGTCTCAATCAGCTGTGGGTCTAGATATGGTCAATCCAGGTTGCATCACAGCCCCTGAACGAATTTTGTAAGAATTTCTCTCTCTTTCACTGTCTTTGTTTCACGGGTTTTGAAAAGTAATTTATTTTTATATTGGGGTTTAGCTGCTTTTCACGGCTGTGTTTATGCCGCTTTACACCCCCTTGACTCACTTACGGAGAGATATCAATACATAGGTTTGAAGATTCTTACTAGTCAGATATATTCTTGTGCGGTGAATAGGGGGTGTTGAGTCCAGTTCACTGAAAAAGGAATAGGTCTTGTCTCTTACATATTGGGTTTATGGAACGGTATCGGAGCTAATTTGAAACCCTTGTTTTATGCATCACCCCACCTCACCTTTCCCGTTCAGCAGCCATAGTGTGTTTCCTAAACGTGTGACTCTGTTCTGTTTTGCAATTCAGTTCAAGTGTAGCGGTTTTTACATTCCCTCTCTAAGTGATATCTTATGATAAGTGTCTTTTCTGTGTGACTTATTTCACTTAGAATCGTCGTACCTAAATCCACTCATCGTGCTGCTACTAGCCTTATGACGTGGATTTCATGGCTGAGTGATATTCCATTGTACATGAGGACCACAACTTCTTTATCCATTTTTCTCTTTCCTAGGATATTTAAGGTGTAATGAAGTGGGGGTTCTTGTCAACAGAGCAGCCGTAAACTTTGGGGTGCCTGTGTCTTGCTGATTTTTAGTTTTCCCAATTTATACGCCCATGAGTGGAAGTGCCCTATGCTCTCCAAGCTGTGTTTTTTATATGTTTCAGAACACACCGTACACTTCTCCAGAGTGGCTGTTGGCAATTTACATCCCACCCATCAGCGTAGCAAGGCTCCCATTTCTCCATGGCCGGTCCTGCATTTCTGGTTTGGACACTTTTTTCCGCATGGCCCTTTTGCCCGCTGGGAAGCGAGACTTCTTTGGAGCGCTGATTGGCCTTTCCAGGTTGCTTGGTTGGCCAAAAAGGGCGTATGCGTTTTTTCCTGAATATATTCAGGAAAAAACGCATACGCCCTTTTTGGCCAAGGGCATCATTGTCCACGTTTTGCCGCTTTTCATGTGCTTTCAAGGCAATTCGAATCTACCTCCTGAAATCTGTTTCCTGCAATTCTGCCTTGCTTTCAAAGCCTCTTCGTTGCCTTCCCTTAGTATATTTGTGGACGAGAGGTATCATTTAAAACTGTGCAGGTTTGTGAATTGCAGTGCCCCTGAGCTCCATTTTTCAACTCGCTTTTTTGGGAGCTGGCCGCAAAAGCGCAGGATTGCTTCAGGCCCTCTTCTGGTTCTGGGGGGCAGGCTGAGCTTGTGCTTAATTCTTCTTCCTGATGGGAAAATAGAGTGACCTGTGCCTGTCCCAACACCTAGAGCTAGTCTCTCATTGGTTCCCCCTCTTCCCGTTCATCCTCAGGACAAATTGCAACCTGTACGGAACAGGAGGTTAAAGGTGCTGATTCTCCAAGGAGGGAGATGGCTAGTAAATCGGCTGGAATGGCGAACCCGAGCAAAGGAGATGAGAAATGAGGTGCGTTTTAGAAACCTTTCCCGATCACACGGTGTACCATCTTCTGGGTTTCTCATGCCTGTTTTCGACGTAGGAAGATGCCCTTGAACCTGGAGATTTGGGACCCATGGGATGGGTACCATGCAGTATTACTTGAAAGGGTCTGCGTTGGCTCACCCAACCTCACCGAACCTCTCAGCCCCAAGAGTGTCCACCCTTATGTCTCAATCAGCTGTGGGTCTAGATATGGTCAATCCAGGTTGCATCACAGCCCCTGAACGAATTTTGTAAGAATTTCTCTCTCTTTCACTGTCTTTGTTTCACGGGTTTTGAAAAGTAATTTATTTTTATAATGGGGTTTAGCTGCTTTTCACGGCTGTGTTTATGCCGCTTTACACCCCCTTGACTCACTTACGGAGAGATATCAATACATAGGTTTGAAGATTCTTACTAGTCAGATATATTCTTGTGCGGTGAATAGGGGGTGTTGAGTCCAGTTCACTGAAAAAGGAATAGGTCTTGTCTCTTACATATTGGGTTTATGGAACGGTATCGGAGCTAATTTGAAACCCTTGTTTTATGCATCACCCCACCTCACCTTTCCCGTTCAGCAGCCATAGTGTGTTTCCTAAACGTGTGACTCTGTTCTGTTTTGCAATTCAGTTCAAGTGTAGCGGTTTTTACATTCCCTCTCTAAGTGATATCTTATGATAAGTGTCTTTTCTGTGTGACTTATTTCACTTAGAATCGTCGTACCTAAATCCACTCATCGTGCTGCTACTAGCCTTATGACGTGGATTTCATGGCTGAGTGATATTCCATTGTACATGAGGACCACCACTTCTTTATCCATTTTTCTCTTTCCTAGGATATTTAAGGTGTAATGAAGTGGGGGTTCTTGTCAACAGAGCAGCCCTAAACTTTGGGGTGCCTGTGTCTTGCTGATTTTTAGTTTTCCCAATTTATACGCCCATGAGTGGAAGTGCCCTATGCTCTCCAAGCTGTGTTTTTTAGATGTTTCAGAACACACCGTACACTTCTCCAGAGTGGCTGTTGGCAATTTACATCCCACCCATCAGCGTAGCAAGGCTCCCATTTCTCCATGGCCGGTCCTGCATTTCTGGTTTGGACACTTTTTTCCGCATGGCCCTTTTGCCCGCTGGGAAGCGAGACTTCTTTGGAGCGCTGATTGGCCTTTCCAGGTTGCTTGGTTGGCCAAAAAGGGCGTATGCGTTTTTTCCTGAATATATTCAGGAAAAAACGCATACGCCCTTTTTGGCCAAGGGCATCATTGTCCACGTTTTGCCGCTTTTCATGTGCTTTCAAGGCGATTCGAATCTACCTCCTGAAATCTGTTTCCTGCAATTCTGCCTTGCTTTCAAAGCCTCTTCGTTGCCTTCCCTTAGTATATTTGTGGACGAGAGGTATCATTTAAAACTCTGCAGGTTTGTGAATTGCAGTGCCCCTGAGCTCCATTTTTCAACTCGCTTTTTTGGGAGCCGGCCGCAAAAGCGCAGGATTGCTTCAGGCCCTCTTCTGGTTCTGGGGGGCAGGCTGAGCTTGTGCTTAATTCTTCTTCCTGATGGGAAAATAGAGTGACCTGTGCCTGTCCCAACACCTAGAGCTAGTCTCTCATTGGTTCCCCCTCTTCCCCTTCATCCTCAGGACAAATTGCAACCTGTACGGAACAGGAGGTTAAAGGTGCTGATTCTCCAAGGAGGGAGATGGCTAGTAAATCGGCTGGAATGGCGAACCCGAGCAAAGGAGATGAGAAATGAGGTGCGTTTTAGAAACCTTTCCCGATCACACGGTGTACCATCTTCTGGGTTTCTCATGCCTGTTTTCGACGTAGGAAGATGCCCTTGAACCTGGAGATTTGGGACCCATGGGATGGGTACCATGCAGTATTACTTGAAAGGGTCTGCATTGGCTCACCCAACCTCACCGAACCTCTCAGCCCCAAGAGTGTCCACCCTTATGTCTCAATCAGCTGTGGGTCTAGATATGGTCAATCCAGGTTGCATCACAGCCCCTGAACGAATTTTGTAAGAATTTATCTCTCTTTCACTGTCTTTGTTTCACGGGTTTTGAAAA
Organism: Balaenoptera acutorostrata; assembly: GCF_949987535.1. Classification (NCBI taxonomy): domain Eukaryota; kingdom Metazoa; phylum Chordata; class Mammalia; order Artiodactyla; family Balaenopteridae; genus Balaenoptera; species Balaenoptera acutorostrata. The sequence continues at coordinate 251,036 of NW_026645996.1, forward strand.
GTAATTTATTTTTATAATGGGGTTTAGCTGCTTTTCACGGCTGTGTTTATGCCGCTTTACACACCCTTGACTCACTTACGGGGAGATATCAATACATAGGTTTGAAGATTCTTCCTAGTCAGATATATTCTTGTGCGGTGAATAGGGGGTTTTGAGTCCAGTTCACTGAAAAAGGAATAGGTCTTGTCTCTTACATATTGTGTTTATGGAACGGTATCGGAGCTAATTTGAAACCCTTGTTTTATGCATCACCCCACCTCACCTTTCCCGTTCAGCAGCCATAGTGTGTTTCCTAAACGTGTGACTCTGTTCTGTTTTGTAATTCAGTTCAAGTGTAGCGGGTTTACATTCCCTCTCTAAGTGATATCTTATGATAAGTGTCTTTTTCTGTGTGACTTATTTCACTTAGAATCGTCGTACCTAAATCCACTCATCGTGCTACTACTAGCCTTATGACGTTGATTTCATGGCTGAGTGATATTCCATTGTACATGAGGACCACAACTTCTTTATCCATTTTTCGCTTTCCTAGGATATTTAAGGTGTAATGAAGTGGGGGTTCTTGTCAACAGAGCAGCCCTAAACTTTGGGGTGCCTGTGTCTTGCTGATTTTTAGTTTTCCCAATTTATACGCCCATGAGTGGAAGTGCCCTATGCTCTCCAAGCTGTGTTTTTTAGATGTTTCAGAACACACCGTACACTTCTCCAGAGTGGCTGTTGGCAATTTACATCCCACCCATCAGCGTAGCAAGGCTCCCATTTCTCCATGGCCGGTCCTGCATTTCTGGTTTGGACACTTTTTTCCGCATGGCCCTTTTGCCCGCTGGGAAGCGAGACTTCTTTGGAGCACTGATTGGCCTTTCCAGGTTGCTTGGTTGGCCAAAAAGGGCGTATGCGTTTTTTCCTGAATATATTCAGGAAAAAACGCATACGCCCTTTTTGGCCAAGGGCATCATTGTCCACGTTTTGCCGCTTTTCATGTGCTTTCAAGGCGATTCGAATCTACCTCCTGAAATCTGTTTCCTGCAATTCTGCCTTGCTTTCAAAGCCTCTTCGTTGCCTTCCCTTAGTATATTTGTGGACGAGAGGTATCATTTAAACCTCTGCAGGTTTGTGAATTGCAGTGCCCCTGAGCTCCATTTTTCAACTCGCTTTATTGGGAGCTGGCCGCAAAAGCGCCGGATTGCTTCAGGCCCTCTTCTGGTTCTGGGGGGCAGGCTGAGCTTGTGCTTAATTCTTCTTCCTGATGGGAAAATAGAGTGACCTGTGCCTGTCCCAACACCTAGAGCTAGTCTCTCATTGGTTCCCCCTCTTCCCCTTCATCCTCAGGACAAATTGCAACCTGTACGGAACAGGAGGTTAAAGGTGCTGATTCTCCAAGGAGGGAGATGGCTAGTAAATCGGCTGGAATGGCGAACCCGAGCAAAGGAGATGAGAAATGAGGTGCATTTTAGAAACCTTTCCGGATCACACGGTGTACCATCTTCTGGGTTTCTCATGCCTGTTTTCGACGTAGGAAGATGCCCTTGAACCTGGAGATTTGGGACCCATGGGATGGGTACCATGCAGTATTACTTGAAAGGGTCTGCGTTGGCTCACCCAACCTCACCGAACCTCTCAGCCCCAAGAGTGTCCACCCTTATGTCTCAATCAGCTGTGGGTCTAGATATGGTCAATCCAGGTTGCATCACAGCCCCTGAACGAATTTTGGAAGAATTTCTCTCTCTTTCACTGTCTTTGTTTCACGGGTTTTGAAAAGTAATTTATTTTTATAATGGGGTTTAGCTGCTTTTCACGGCTGTGTTTATGCCGCTTTACACACCCTTGACTCACTTACGGAGAGATATCAATACATAGGTTTGAAGATTCTTACTAGTCAGATATATTCTTGTGCGGTGAATAGGGGGTGTTGAGTCCAGTTCACTGAAAAAGGAATAGGTCTTGTCTCTTACATATTGGGTTTATGGAACGGTATCGGAGCTAATTTGAAAACCTTGTTTTATGCATCACCCCAGCTCACCTTTCCCGTTCAGCAGCCATAGTGTGTTTTCTGAACGTGTGACTCTGTTCTGTTTTGTAATTCAGTTCAAGTGTAGCGGTTTTTACATTCCCTCTCTAAGTGATATCTTATGATAAGTGTCTTTTTCTGTGTGACTTATTTCACTTAGAATCGTCGTACCTAAATCCACTCATCGTGCTGCTACTAGCCTTATGACGTTGATTTCATGGCTGAGTGATATTCCATTGTACATGAGGACCACAACTTCTTTATCCATTTTTCTCTTTCCTAGGATATTTAAGGTGTAATGAAGTGGGGGTTCTTGTCAACAGAACAGCCCTAAGCTTTGGGGTGCCTGTGTCTTGCTGATTTTTAGTTTTCCCAATTTATACGCCCATGAGTGGAAGTGCCCTATGCTCTCCAAGCTGTGTTTTTTAGATGTTTCAGAACACACCGTACACTTCTCCAGAGTGGCTGTTGGCAATTTACATCCCACCCATCAGCGTAGCAAGGCTCCCATTTCTCCATGGCCGGTCCTGCATTTCTGGTTTGGACACTTTTTTCTGCATGGCCCTTTTGCCCGCTGGGAAGCGAGACTTCTTTGGAGCGCTGATTGGCCTTTCCAGGTTGCTTGGTTGGCCAAAAAGGGCGTATGCGTTTTTTCCTGAATATATTCAGGAAAAAACGCATACGCCCTTTTTGGCCAAGGGCATCATTGTCCACGTTTTGCCGCTTTTCATGTGCTTTCAAGGCGATTCGAATCTACCTCCTGAAATCTGTTTCCTGCAATTCTGCCTTGCTTTCAAAGCCTCTTCGTTGCCTTCCCTTAGTATATTTGTGGACGAGAGGTATCATTTAAAACTCTGCAGGTTTGTGAATTGCAGTGCCCCTGAGCTCCATTTTTCAACTCGCTTTTTTGGGAGCTGGCCGCAAAAGCGCAGGATTGCTTCAGGCCCTCTTCTGGTTCTGGGGGGCAGGCTGAGCTTGTGCTTAATTCTTCTTCCTGATGGGAAAATAGAGTGACCTGTGCCTGTCCCAACACCTAGAGCTAGTCTCTCATTGGTTCCCCCTCTTCCCCTTCATCCTCAGGACAAATTGCAACCTGTACGGAACAGGAGGTTAAAGGTGCTGATTCTCCAAGGAGGGAGATGGCTAGTAAATCGGCTGGAATGGCGAACCCGAGCAAAGGAGATGAGAAATGAGGTGCGTTTTAGAAACCTTTCCCGATCACACGGTGTACCATCTTCTGGGTTTCTCATGCCTGTTTTCGACGTAGGAAGATGCCCTTGAACCTGGAGATTTGGGACCCATGGGATGGGTACCATGCAGTATTACTTGAAAGGGTCTGCGTTGGCTCACCCAACCTCACCGAACCTCTCAGCCCCAAGAGTGTCCACCCTTATGTCTCAATCAGCTGTGGGTCTAGATATGGTCAATCCAGGTTGCATCACAGCCCCTGAACGAATTTTGGAAGAATTTCTCTCTCTTTCACTGTCTTTGTTTCACGGGTTTTGAAAAGTAATTTATTTTTATATTGGGGTTTAGCTGCTTTTCACGGCTGTGTTTATGCCGCTTTACACCCCCTTGACTCACTTACGGAGAGATATCAATACATAGGTTTGAAGATTCTTACTAGTCAGATATATTCTTGTGCGGTGAATAGGGGGTGTTGAGTCCAGTTCACTGAAAAAGGAATAGGTCTTGTCTCTTACATATTGGGTTTATGGAACGGTATCGGAGCTAATTTGAAACCCTTGTTTTATGCATCACCCCACCTCACCTTTCCCGTTCAGCAGCCATAGTGTGTTTTCTAAACGTGTGACTCTGTTCTGTTTTGTAATTCAGTTCAAGTGTAGCGGTTTTTACATTCCCTCTCTAAGTGATATCTTATGATAAGTGTCTTTTTCTGTGTGACTTATTTCACTTAGAATCGTCGTACCTAAATCCACTCATCGTGCTGCTACTAGCCTTATGACGTGGATTTCATGGCTGAGTGATATTCCATTGTACATGAGGACCACAACTTCTTTATCCATTTTTCGCTTTCCTAGGATATTTAAGGTGTAATGAAGTGGGGGTTCTTGTCCACAGAGCAGCCCTAAACTTTGGGGTGCCTGTGTCTTGCTGATTTTTAGTTTTCCCAATTTATACGCCCATGAGTGGAAGTGCCCTATGCTCTCCAAGCTGTGTTTTTTAGATGTTTCAGAACACACCGTACACTTCTCCAGAGTGGCTGTTGGCAATTTACATCCCACCCATCAGCGTAGCAAGGCTCCCATTTCTCCATGGCCGGTCCTGCATTTCTGGTTTGGACACTTTTTTCCGCATGGCCCTTTTGCCCGCTGGGAAGCGAGACTTCTTTGGAGCGCTGATTGGCCTTTCCAGGTTGCTTGGTTGGCCAAAAAGGGCGTATGCGTTTTTTCCTGAATATATTCAGGAAAAAACGCATACGCCCTTTTTGGCCAAGGGCATCATTGTCCACGTTTTGCCGCTTTTCATGTGCTTTCAAGGCGATTCGAATCTACCTCCTGAAATCTGTTTCCTGCAATTCTGCCTTGCTTTCAAAGCCTCTTCGTTGCCTTCCCTTAGTATATTTGTGGACGAGAGGTATCATTTAAAACTCTGCAGGTTTGTGAATTGCAGTGCCCCTGAGCTCCATTTTTCAACTCGCTTTTTTGGGAGCTGGCCGCAAAAGCACAGGATTGCTTCAGGCCCTCTTCTGGTTCTGGGGGGCAGGCTGAGCTTGTGCTTGATTCTTCTTCCTGATGGGAAAATAGAGTGACCTGTGCCTGTCCCAACACCTAGAGCTAGTCTCTCATTGGTTCCCCCTCTTCCCGTTCATCCTCAGGACAAATTGCAACCTGTACGGAACAGGAGGTTAAAGGTGCTGATTCTCCAAGGAGGGAGATGGCTAGTAAATCGGCTGGAATGGCGAACCCGAGCAAAGGAGATGAGAAATGAGGTGCGTTTTAGAAACCTTTCCCGATCACACGGTGTACCATCTTCTGGGTTTCTCATGCCTGTTTTCGACGTAGGAAGATGCCCTTGAACCTGGAGATTTGGGACCCATGGGATGGGTACCATGCAGTATTACTTGAAAGGGTCTGCGTTGGCTCACCCAACCTCACCGAACCTCTCAGCCCCAAGAGTGTCCAACCTTATGTCTCAATCAGCTGTGGGTCTAGATATGGTCAATCCAGGTTGCATCACAGCCCCTGAACGAATTTTGGAAGAATTTCTCTCTCTTTCACTGTCTTTGTTTCACGGGTTTTGAAAAGTAATTTATTTTTATATTGGGGTTTAGCTGCTTTTCACGGCTGTGTTTATGCCGCTTTACACCCCCTTGACTCACTTACGGAGAGATATCAATACATAGGTTTGAAGATTCTTACTAGTCAGATATATTCTTGTGCGGTGAATAGGGGGTGTTGAGTCCAGTTCACTGAAAAAGGAATAGGTCTTGTCTCTTACATATTGGGTTTATGGAACGGTATCGGAGCTAATTTGAAACCCTTGTTTTATGCATCACCCACCTCACCTTGCCCGTTCAGCAGCCATAGTGTGTTTTCTATACGTGTGACTCTGTTCTGTTTTGTAATTCAGTTCAAGTGTAGCGGTTTTTACATTCCCTCTCTAAGTGATATCTTATGATAAGTGTCTTTTTCTGTGTGACTTATTTCACTTAGAATCGTCGTACCTAAATCCACTCATCGTGCTGCTACTAGCCTTATGACGTTGATTTCATGGCTGAGTGATATTCCATTGTACATGAGGACCACAACTTCTTTATCCATTTTTCTCTTTCCTAGGATATTTAAGGTGTAATGAAGTGGGGGTTCTTGTCAACAGAACAGCCCTAAACTTTGGGGTGCCTGTGTCTTGCTGATTTTTAGTTTTCCCAATTTATACGCCCATGAGTGGAAGTGCCCTATGCTCTCCAAGCTGTGTTTTTTAGATGTTTCAGAACACACCGTACACTTCTCCAGAGTGGCTGTTGGCAATTTACATCCCACCCATCAGCGTAGCAAGGCTCCCATTTCTCCATGGCCGGTCCTGCATTTCTGGTTTGGACACTTTTTTCTGCATGGCCCTTTTGCCCGCTGGGAAGCGAGACTTCTTTGGAGCGCTGATTGGCCTTTCCAGGTTGCTTGGTTGGCCAAAAAGGGCGTATGCGTTTTTTCCTGAATATATTCAGGAAAAAACGCATACGCCCTTTTTGGCCAAGGGCATCATTGTCCACGTTTTGCCGCTTTTCATGTGCTTTCAAGGCGATTCGAATCTACCTCCTGAAATCTGTTTCCTGCAATTCTGCCTTGCTTTCAAAGCCTCTTCGTTGCCTTCCCTTAGTATATTTGTGGACGAGAGGTATCATTTAAAACTCTGCAGGTTTGTGAATTGCAGTGCCCCTGAGCTCCATTTTTCAACTCGCTTTTTTGGGAGCTGGCCGCAAAAGCGCAGGATTGCTTCAGGCCCTCTTCTGGTTCTGGGGGGCAGGCTGAGCTTGTGCTTAATTCTTCTTCCTGATGGGAAAATAGAGTGACCTGTGCCTGTCCCAACACCTAGAGCTAGTCTCTCATTGGTTCCCCCTCTTCCCGTTCATCCTCAGGACAAATTGCAACCTGTACGGAACAGGAGGTTAAAGGTGCTGATTCTCCAAGGAGGGAGATGGCTAGTAAATCGGCTGGAATGGCGAACCCGAGCAAAGGAGATGAGAAATGAGGTGCGTTTTAGAAACCTTTCCCGATCACACGGTGTACCATCTTCTGGGTTTCTCATGCCTGTTTTCGACGTAGGAAGATGCCCTTGAACCTGGAGATTTGGGACCCATGGGATGGGTACCATGCAGTATTACTTGAAAGGGTCTGCGTTGGCTCACCCAACCTCACCGAACCTCTCAGCCCCAAGAGTGTCCACCCTTATGTCTCAATCAGCTGTGGGTCTAGATATGGTCAATCCAGGTTGCATCACAGCCCCTGAACGAATTTTGGAAGAATTTCTCTCTCTTTCACTGTCTTTGTTTCACGGGTTTTGAAAAGTAATTTATTTTTATATTGGGGTTTAGCTGCTTTTCACGGCTGTGTTTATGCCGCTTTACACCCCCTTGACTCACTTACGGAGAGATATCAATACATAGGTTTGAAGATTCTTACTAGTCAGATATATTCTTGTGCGGTGAATAGGGGGTGTTGAGTCCAGTTCACTGAAAAAGGAATAGGTCTTGTCTCTTACATATTGGGTTTATGGAACGGTATAGGAGCTAATTTGAAACCCTTGTTTTATGCATCACCCCACCTCACCTTTCCCGTTCAGCAGCCATAGTGTGTTTTCTAAACGTGTGACTCTGTTCTGTTTTGTAATTCAGTTCAAGTGTAGCGGTTTTTACATTCCCTCTCTAAGTGATATCTTATGATAAGTGTCTTTTTCTGTGTGACTTATTTCACTTAGAATCGTCGTACCTAAATCCACTCATCGTGCTGCTACTAGCCTTATGACGTGGATTTCATGGCTGAGTGATATTCCATTGTACATGAGGACCACAACTTCTTTATCCATTTTTCGCTTTCCTAGGATATTTAAGGTGTAATGAAGTGGGGGTTCTTGTCCACAGAGCAGCCCTAAACTTTGGGGTGCCTGTGTCTTGCTGATTTTTAGTTTTCCCAATTTATACGCCCATGAGTGGAAGTGCCCTATGCTCTCCAAGCTGTGTTTTTTAGATGTTTCAGAACACACCGTACACTTCTCCAGAGTGGCTGTTGGCAATTTACATCCCACCCATCAGCGTAGCAAGGCTCCCATTTCTCCATGGCCGGTCCTGCATTTCTGGTTTGGACACTTTTTTCCGCATGGCCCTTTTGCCCGCTGGGAAGCGAGACTTCTTTGGAGCGCTGATTGGCCTTTCCAGGTTGCTTGGTTGGCCAAAAAGGGCGTATGCGTTTTTTCCTGAATATATTCAGGAAAAAACGCATACGCCCTTTTTGGCCAAGGGCATCATTGTCCACGTTTTGCCGCTTTTCATGTGCTTTCAAGGCGATTCGAATCTACCTCCTGAAATCTGTTTCCTGCAATTCTGCCTTGCTTTCAAAGCCTCTTCGTTGCCTTCCCTTAGTATATTTGTGGACGAGAGGTATCATTTAAAACTCTGCAGGTTTGTGAATTGCAGTGCCCCTGAGCTCCATTTTTCAACTCGCTTTTTTGGGAGCTGGCCGCAAAAGCACAGGATTGCTTCAGGCCCTCTTCTGGTTCTGGGGGGCAGGCTGAGCTTGTGCTTAATTCTTCTTCCTGATGGGAAAATAGAGTGACCTGTGCCTGTCCCAACACCTAGAGCTAGTCTCTCATTGGTTCCCCCTCTTCCCGTTCATCCTCAGGACAAATTGCAACCTGTACGGAACAGGAGGTTAAAGGTGCTGATTCTCCAAGGAGGGAGATGGCTAGTAAATCGGCTGGAATGGCGAACCCGAGCAAAGGAGATGAGAAATGAGGTGCGTTTTAGAAACCTTTCCCGATCACACGGTGTACCATCTTCTGGGTTTCTCATGCCTGTTTTCGACGTAGGAAGATGCCCTTGAACCTGGAGATTTGGGACCCATGGGATGGGTACCATGCAGTATTACTTGAAAGGGTCTGCGTTGGCTCACCCAACCTCACCGAACCTCTCAGCCCCAAGAGTGTCCACCCTTATGTCTCAATCAGCTGTGGGTCTAGATATGGTCAATCCAGGTTGCATCACAGCCCCTGAACGAATTTTGGAAGAATTTCTCTCTCTTTCACTGTCTTTGTTTCACGGGTTTTGAAAAGTAATTTATTTTTATATTGGGGTTTAGCTGCTTTTCACGGCTGTGTTTATGCCGCTTTACACCCCCTTGACTCACTTACGGAGAGATATCAATACATAGGTTTGAAGATTCTTACTAGTCAGATATATTCTTGTGCGGTGAATAGGGGGTGTTGAGTCCAGTTCACTGAAAAAGGAATAGGTCTTGTCTCTTACATATTGGGTTTATGGAACGGTATCGGAGCTAATTTGAAACCCTTGTTTTATGCATCACCCCACCTCACCTTGCCCGTTCAGCAGCCATAGTGTGTTTTCTATACGTGTGACTCTGTTCTGTTTTGTAATTCAGTTCAAGTGTAGCGGTTTTTACATTCCCTCTCTAAGTGATATCTTATGATAAGTGTCTTTTTCTGTGTGACTTATTTCACTTAGAATCGTCGTACCTAAATCCACTCATCGTGCTGCTACTAGCCTTATGACGTGGATTTCATGGCTGAGTGATATTCCATTGTACATGAGGACCACAACTTCTTTATCCATTTTTCGCTTTCCTAGGATATTTAAGGTGTAATGAAGTGGGGGTTCTTGTCAACAGAGCAGCCCTAAACTTTGGGGTGCCTGTGTCTTGCTGATTTTTAGTTTTCCCAATTTATACGCCCATGAGGGGAAGTGCCCTATGCTCTCCAAGCTGTGTTTTTTAGATGTTTCAGAACACACCGTACACTTCTCCAGAGTGGCTGTTGGCAATTTACATCCCACCCATCAGCGTAGCAAGGCTCCCATTTCTCCATGGCCGGTCCTGCATTTCTGGTTTGGACACTTTTTTCCGCATGGCCCTTTTGCCCGCTGGGAAGCGAGACTTCTTTGGAGCGCTGATTGGCCTTTCCAGGTTGCTTGGTTGGCCAAAAAGGGCGTATGCGTTTTTTCCTGAATATATTCAGGAAAAAACGCATACGCCCTTTTTGGCCAAGGGCATCATTGTCCACGTTTTGCCGCTTTTCATGTGCTTTCAAGGCGATTCGAATATGCCTCCTGAAATCTGTTTCCTGCAATTCTGCCTTGCTTTCAAAGCCTCTTCGTTGCCTTCCCTTAGTATATTTGTGGACGAGAGGTATCATTTAAAACTCTGCAGGTTTGTGAATTGCAGTGCCCCTGAGCTCCATTTTTCAACTCGCTTTATTGGGAGCTGGCCGCAAAAGCGCCGGATTGCTTCAGGCCCTCTTCTGGTTCTGGGGGGCAGGCTGAGCTTGTGCTTAATTCTTCTTCCTGATGGGAAAATAGAGTGACCTGTGCCTGTCCCAACACCTAGAGCTAGTCTCTCATTGGTTCCCCCTCTTCCCGTTCATCCTCAGGACAAATTGCAACCTGTACGGAACAGGAGGTTAAAGGTGCTGATTCTCCAAGGAGGGAGATGGCTAGTAAATCGGCTGGAATGGCGAACCCGAGCAAAGGAGATGAGAAATGAGGTGCGTTTTAGAAACCTTTCCCGATCACACGGTGTACCATCTTCTGGGTTTCTCATGCCTGTTTTCGACGTAGGAAGATGCCCTTGAACCTGGAGATTTGGGACCCATGGGATGGGTACCATGCAGTATTACTTGAAAGGGTCTGCGTTGGCTCACCCAACCTCACCGAACCTCTCAGCCCCAAGAGTGTCCACCCTTATGTCTCAATCAGCTGTGGGTCTAGATATGGTCAATCCAGGTTGCATCACAGCCCCTGAACGAATTTTGGAAGAATTTCTCTCTCTTTCACTGTCTTTGTTTCACGGGTTTTGAAAAGTAATTTATTTTTATAATGGGGTTTAGCTGCTTTTCACGGCTGTGTTTATGCCGCTTTACACCCCCTTGACTCACTTACGGAGAGATATCAATACATAGGTTTGAAGATTCTTACTAGTCAGATATATTCTTGTGCGGTGAATAGGGGGTGTTGAGTCCAGTTCACTGAAAAAGGAATAGGTCTTGTCTCTTACATATTGGGTTTATGGAACGGTATCGGAGCTAATTTGAAACCCTTGTTTTATGCATCACCCCACCTCACCTTGCCCGTTCAGCAGCCATAGTGTGTTTTCTATACGTGTGACTCTGTTCTGTTTTGTAATTCAGTTCAAGTGTAGCGGTTTTTACATTCCCTCTCTAAGTGATATCTTATGATAAGTGTCTTTTTCTGTGTGACTTATTTCACTTAGAATCGTCGTACCTAAATCCACTCATCGTGCTGCTACTAGCCTTATGACGTGGATTTCATGGCTGAGTGATATTCCATTGTACATGAGGACCACAACTTCTTTATCCATTTTTCGCTTTCCTAGGATATTTAAGGTGTAATGAAGTGGGGGTTCTTGTCAACAGAGCAGCCCTAAACTTTGGGGTGCCTGTGTCTTGCTGATTTTTAGTTTTCCCAATTTATACGCCCATGAGTGGAAGTGCCCTATGCTCTCCAAGCTGTGTTTTTTAGATGTTTCAGAACACACCGTACACTTCTCCAGAGTGGCTGTTGGCAATTTACATCCCACCCATCAGCGTAGCAAGGCTCCCATTTCTCCATGGCCGGTCCTGCATTTCTGGTTTGGACACTTTTTTCCGCATGGCCCTTTTGCCCGCTGGGAAGCGAGACTTCTTTGGAGCGCTGATTGGCCTTTCCAGGTTGCTTGGTTGGCCAAAAAGGGCGTATGCGTTTTTTCCTGAATATATTCAGGAAAAAACGCATACGCCCTTTTTGGCCAAGGGCATCATTGTCCACGTTTTGCCGCTTTTCATGTGCTTTCAAGGCGATTCGAATATGCCTCCTGAAATCTGTTTCCTGCAATTCTGCCTTGCTTTCAAAGCCTCTTCGTTGCCTTCCCTTAGTATATTTGTGGACGAGAGGTATCATTTAAAACTCTGCAGGTTTGTGAATTGCAGTGCCCCTGAGCTCCATTTTTCAACTCGCTTTATTGGGAGCTGGCCGCAAAAGCGCCGGATTGCTTCAGGCCCTCTTCTGGTTCTGGGGGGCAGGCTGAGCTTGTGCTTAATTCTTCTTCCTGATGGAAAATAGAGTGACCTGTGCCTGTCCCAACACCTAGAGCTAGTCTCTCATTGGTTCCCCCTCTTCCCGTTCATCCTCAGGACAAATTGCAACCTGTACGGAACAGGAGGTTAAAGGTGCTGATTCTCCAAGGAGGGAGATGGCTAGTAAATCGGCTGGAATGGCGAACCCGAGCAAAGGAGATGAGAAATGAGGTGCGTTTTAGAAACCTTTCCGGATCACACGGTGTACCATCTTCTGGGTTTCTCATGCCTGTTTTCGACGTAGGAAGATGCCCTTGAACCTGGAGATTTGGGACCCATGGGATGGGTACCATGCAGTATTACTTGAAAGGGTCTGCGTTGGCTCACCCAACCTCACCGAACCTCTCAGCCCCAAGAGTGTCCACCCTTATGTCTCAATCAGCTGTGGGTCTAGATATGGTCAATCCAGGTTGCATCACAGCCCGTGAACGAATTTTGGAAGAATTTCTCTCTCTTTCACTGTCTTTGTTTCACGGGTTTTGAAAAGTAATTTATTTTTATAATGGGGTTTAGCTGCTTTTCACGGCTGTGTTTATGCCGCTTTACACCCCCTTGACTCACTTACGGAGAGATATCAATACATAGGTTTGAAGATTCTTACTAGTCAGATATATTCTTGTGCGGTGAATAGGGGGTGTTGAGTCCAGTTCACTGAAAAAGGAATAGGTCTTGTCTCTTACATATTGGGTTTATGGAACGGTATCGGAGCTAATTTGAAACCCTTGTTTTATGCATCACCCCAGCTCACCTTTCCCGTTCAGCAGCCATAGTGTGTTTTCTGAACGTGTGACTCTGTTCTGTTTTGTAATTCAGTTCAAGTGTAGCGGTTTTTACATTCCCTCTCTAAGTGATATCTTATGATAAGTGTCTTTTTCTGTGTGACTTATTTCACTTAGAATCGTCGTACCTAAATCCACTCATCGTGCTGCTACTAGCCTTATGACGTTGATTTCATGGCTGAGTGATATTCCATTGTACATGAGGACCACAACTTCTTTATCCATTTTTCTCTTTCCTAGGATATTTAAGGTGTAATGAAGTGGGGGTTCTTGTCAACAGAACAGCCCTAAACTTTGGGGTGCCTGTGTCTTGCTGATTTTTAGTTTTCCCAATTTATACGCCCATGAGTGGAAGTGCCCTATGCTCTCCAAGCTGTGTTTTTTAGATGTTTCAGAACACACCGTACACTTCTCCAGAGTGGCTGTTGGCAATTTACATCCCACCCATCAGCGTAGCAAGGCTCCCATTTCTCCATGGCCGGTCCTGCATTTCTGGTTTGGACACTTTTTTCTGCATGGCCCTTTTGCCCGCTGGGAAGCGAGACTTCTTTGGAGCGCTGATTGGCCTTTCCAGGTTGCTTGGTTGGCCAAAAAGGGCGTATGCGTTTTTTCCTGAATATATTCAGGAAAAAACGCATACGCCCTTTTTGGCCAAGGGCATCATTGTCCACGTTTTGCCGCTTTTCATGTGCTTTCAAGGCGATTCGAATCTACCTCCTGAAATCTGTTTCCTGCAATTCTGCCTTGCTTTCAAAGCCTCTTCGTTGCCTTCCCTTAGTATATTTGTGGACGAGAGGTATCATTTAAAACTCTGCAGGTTTGTGAATTGCAGTGCCCCTGAGCTCCATTTTTCAACTCGCTTTTTTGGGAGCTGGCCGCAAAAGCGCAGGATTGCTTCAGGCCCTCTTCTGGTTCTGGGGGGCAGGCTGAGCTTGTGCTTAATTCTTCTTCCTGATGGGAAAATAGAGTGACCTGTGCCTGTCCCAACACCTAGAGCTAGTCTCTCATTGGTTCCCCCTCTTCCCGTTCATCCTCAGGACAAATTGCAACCTGTACGGAACAGGAGGTTAAAGGTGCTGATTCTCCAAGGAGGGAGATGGCTAGTAAATCGGCTGGAATGGCGAACCCGAGCAAAGGAGATGAGAAATGAGGTGCGTTTTAGAAACCTTTCCCGATCACACGGTGTACCATCTTCTGGGTTTCTCATGCCTGTTTTCGACGTAGGAAGATGCCCTTGAACCTGGAGATTTGGGACCCATGGGATGGGTACCATGCAGTATTACTTGAAAGGGTCTGCGTTGGCTCACCCAACCTCACCGAACCTCTCAGCCCCAAGAGTGTCCACCCTTATGTCTCAATCAGCTGTGGGTCTAGATATGGTCAATCCAGGTTGCATCACAGCCCCTGAACGAATTTTGGAAGAATTTCTCTCTCTTTCACTGTCTTTGTTTCACGGGTTTTGAAAAGTAATTTATTTTTATATTGGGGTTTAGCTGCTTTTCACGGCTGTGTTTATGCCGCTTTACACCCCCTTGACTCACTTACGGAGAGATATCAATACATAGGTTTGAAGATTCTTACTAGTCAGATATATTCTTGTGCGGTGAATAGGGGGTGTTGAGTCCAGTTCACTGAAAAAGGAATAGGTCTTGTCTCTTACATATTGGGTTTATGGAACGGTATCGGAGCTAATTTGAAACCCTTGTTTTATGCATCACCCCACCTCACCTTTCCCGTTCAGCAGCCATAGTGTGTTTTCTAAACGTGTGACTCTGTTCTGTTTTGTAATTCAGTTCAAGTGTAGCGGTTTTTACATTCCCTCTCTAAGTGATATCTTATGATAAGTGTCTTTTTCTGTGTGACTTATTTCACTTAGAATCGTCGTACCTAAATCCACTCATCGTGCTGCTACTAGCCTTATGACGTGGATTTCATGGCTGAGTGATATTCCATTGTACATGAGGACCACAACTTCTTTATCCATTTTTCGCTTTCCTAGGATATTTAAGGTGTAATGAAGTGGGGGTTCTTGTCCACAGAGCAGCCCTAAACTTTGGGGTGCCTGTGTCTTGCTGATTTTTATTTTTCCCAATTTATACGCCCATGAGTGGAAGTGCCCTATGCTCTCCAAGCTGTGTTTTTTAGATGTTTCAGAACACACCGTACACTTCTCCAGAGTGGCTGTTGGCAATTTACATCCCACCCATCAGCGTAGCAAGGCTCCCATTTCTCCATGGCCGGTCCTGCATTTCTGGTTTGGACACTTTTTTCCGCATGGCCCTTTTGCCCGCTGGGAAGCGAGACTTCTTTGGAGCGCTGATTGGCCTTTCCAGGTTGCTTGGTTGGCCAAAAAGGGCGTATGCGTTTTTTCCTGAATATATTCAGGAAAAAACGCATACGCCCTTTTTGGCCAAGGGCATCATTGTCCACGTTTTGCCGCTTTTCATGTGCTTTCAAGGCGATTCGAATCTACCTCCTGAAATCTGTTTCCTGCAATTCTGCCTTGCTTTCAAAGCCTCTTCGTTGCCTTCCCTTAGTATATTTGTGGACGAGAGGTATCATTTAAAACTCTGCAGGTTTGTGAATTGCAGTGCCCCTGAGCTCCATTTTTCAACTCGCTTTTTTGGGAGCTGGCCGCAAAAGCACAGGATTGCTTCAGGCCCTCTTCTGGTTCTGGGGGGCAGGCTGAGCTTGTGCTTAATTCTTCTTCCTGATGGGAAAATAGAGTGACCTGTGCCTGTCCCAACCTCTAGAGCTAGTCTCTCATTGGTTCCCCCTCTTCCCGTTCATCCTCAGGACAAATTGCAACCTGTACGGAACAGGAGGTTAAAGGTGCTGATTCTCCAAGGAGGGAGATGGCTAGTAAATCGGCTGGAATGGCGAACCCGAGCAAAGGAGATGAGAAATGAGGTGCGTTTTAGAAACCTTTCCCGATCACACGGTGTACCATCTTCTGGGTTTCTCATGCCTGTTTTCGACGTAGGAAGATGCCCTTGAACCTGGAGATTTGGGACCCATGGGATGGGTACCATGCAGTATTACTTGAAAGGGTCTGCGTTGGCTCACCCAACCTCACCGAACCTCTCAGCCCCAAGAGTGTCCACCCTTATGTCTCAATCAGCTGTGGGTCTAGATATGGTCAATCCAGGTTGCATCACAGCCCCTGAACGAATTTTGGAAGAATTTCTCTCTCTTTCACTGTCTTTGTTTCACGGGTTTTGAAAAGTAATTTATTTTTATATTGGGGTTTAGCTGCTTTTCACGGCTGTGTTTATGCCGCTTTACACCCCCTTGACTCACTTACGGAGAGATATCAATACATAGGTTTGAAGATTCTTACTAGTCAGATATATTCTTGTGCGGTGAATAGGGGGTGTTGAGTCCAGTTCACTGAAAAAGGAATAGGTCTTGTCTCTTACATATTGGGTTTATGGAACGGTATCGGAGCTAATTTGAAACCCTTGTTTTATGCATCACCCCACCTCACCTTGCCCGTTCAGCAGCCATAGTGTGTTTTCTATACGTGTGACTCTGTTCTGTTTTGTAATTCAGTTCAAGTGTAGCGGTTTTTACATTCCCTCTCTAAGTGATATCTTATGATAAGTGTCTTTTTCTGTGTGACTTATTTCACTTAGAATCGTCGTACCTAAATCCACTCATCGTGCTGCTACTAGCCTTATGACGTGGATTTCATGGCTGAGTGATATTCCATTGTACATGAGGACCACAACTTCTTTATCCATTTTTCGCTTTCCTAGGATATTTAAGGTGTAATGAAGTGGGGGTTCTTGTCAACAGAGCAGCCCTAAACTTTGGGGTGCCTGTGTCTTGCTGATTTTTAGTTTTCCCAATTTATACGCCCATGAGTGGAAGTGCCCTATGCTCTCCAAGCTGTGTTTTTTAGATGTTTCAGAACACACCGTACACTTCTCCAGAGTGGCTGTTGGCAATTTACATCCCACCCATCAGCGTAGCAAGGCTCCCATTTCTCCATGGCCGGTCCTGCATTTCTGGTTTGGACACTTTTTTCCGCATGGCCCTTTTGCCCGCTGGGAAGCGAGACTTCTTTGGAGCGCTGATTGGCCTTTCCAGGTTGCTTGGTTGGCCAAAAAGGGCGTATGCGTTTTTTCCTGAATATATTCAGGAAAAAACGCATACGCCCTTTTTGGCCAAGGGCATCATTGTCCACGTTTTGCCGCTTTTCATGTGCTTTCAAGGCGATTCGAATATGCCTCCTGAAATCTGTTTCCTGCAATTCTGCCTTGCTTTCAAAGCCTCTTCGTTGCCTTCCCTTAGTATATTTGTGGACGAGAGGTATCATTTAAAACTCTGCAGGTTTGTGAATTGCAGTGCCCCTGAGCTCCATTTTTCAACTCGCTTTATTGGGAGCTGGCCGCAAAAGCGCCGGATTGCTTCAGGCCCTCTTCTGGTTCTGGGGGGCAGGCTGAGCTTGTGCTTAATTCTTCTTCCTGATGGGAAAATAGAGTGACCTGTGCCTGTCCCAACACCTAGAGCTAGTCTCTCATTGGTTCCCCCTCTTCCCGTTCATCCTCAGGACAAATTGCAACCTGTACGGAACAGGAGGTTAAAGGTGCTGATTCTGCAAGGAGGGAGATGGCTAGTAAATCGGCTGGAATGGCGAACCCGAGCAAAGGAGATGAGAAATGAGGTGCGTTTTAGAAACCTTTCCCGATCACACGGTTTACCATCTTCTGGGTTTCTCATGCCTGTTTTCGACGTAGGAAGATGCCCTTGAACCTGGAGATTTGGGACCCATGGGATGGGTACCATGCAGTATTACTTGAAAGGGTCTGCATTGGCTCACCCAACCTCACCGAACCTCTCAGCCCCAAGAGTGTCCACCCTTATGTCTCAATCAGCTGTGGGTCTAGATATGGTCAATCCAGGTTGCATCACAGCCCCTGAACGAATTTTGGAAGAATTTCTCTCTCTTTCACTGTCTTTGTTTCACGGGTTTTGAAAAGTAATTTATTTTTATAATGGGGTTTAGCTGCTTTTCACGGCTGTGTTTATGCCGCTTTACACACCCTTGACTCACTTACGGAGAGATATCAATACATAGGTTTGAAGATTCTTACTAGTCAGATATATTCTTGTGCGGTGAATAGGGGGTGTTGAGTCCAGTTCACTGAAAAAGGAATAGGTCTTGTCTCTTACATATTGGGTTTATGGAACGGTATCGGAGCTAATTTGAAACCCTTGTTTTATGCATCACCCCACCTCACCTTTCCCGTTCAGCAGCCATAGTGTGTTTTCTGAACGTGTGACTCTGTTCTGTTTTGTAATTCAGTTCAAGTGTAGCGGTTTTTACATTCCCTCTCTAAGTGATATCTTATGATAAGTGTCTTTTTCTGTGTGACTTATTTCACTTAGAATCGTCGTACCTAAATCCACTCATCGTGCTGCTACTAGCCTTATGACGTTGATTTCATGGCTGAGTGATATTCCATTGTACATGAGGACCATAACTTCTTTATCCATTTTTCTCTTTCCTAGGATATTTAAGGTGTAATGAAGTGGGGGTTCTTGTCAACAGAACAGCCCTAAACTTTGGGGTGCCTGTGTCTTGCTGATTTTTAGTTTTCCCAATTTATACGCCCATGAGTGGAAGTGCCCTATGCTCTCCAAGCTGTGTTTTTTAGATGTTTCAGAACACACCGTACACTTCTCCAGAGTGGCTGTTGGCAATTTACATCCCACCCATCAGCGTAGCAAGGCTCCCATTTCTCCATGGCCGGTCCTGCATTTCTGGTTTGGACACTTTTTTCCGCATGGCCCTTTTGCCCGCTGGGAAGCGAGACTTCTTTGGAGCGCTGATTGGCCTTTCCAGGTTGCTTGGTTGGCCAAAAAGGGCGTATGCGTTTTTTCCTGAATATATTCAGGAAAAAACGCATACGCCCTTTTTGGCCAAGGGCATCATTGTCCACGTTTTGCCGCTTTTCATGTGCTTTCAAGGCGATTCGAATCTACCTCCTGAAATCTGTTTCCTGCAATTCTGCCTTGCTTTCAAAGCCTCTTCGTTGCCTTCCCTTAGTATATTTGTGGACGAGAGGTATCATTTAAAACTCTGCAGGTTTGTGAATTGCAGTGCCCCTGAGCTCCATTTTTCAACTCGCTTTTTTGGGAGCTGGCCGCAAAAGCGCAGGATTGCTTCAGGCCCTCTTCTGGTTCTGGGGGGCAGGCTGAGCTTGTGCTTAATTCTTCTTCCTGATGGGAAAATAGAGTGACCTGTGCCTGTCCCAACACCTAGAGCTAGTCTCTCATTGGTTCCCCCTCTTCCCGTTCATCCTCAGGACAAATTGCAACCTGTACGGAACAGGAGGTTAAAGGTGCTGATTCTCCAAGGAGGGAGATGGCTAGTAAATCGGCTGGAATGGCGAACCCGAGCAAAGGAGATGAGAAATGAGGTGCGTTTTAGAAACCTTTCCCGATCACACGGTGTACCATCTTCTGGGTTTCTCATGCCTGTTTTCGACGTAGGAAGATGCCCTTGAACCTGGAGATTTGGGACCCATGGGATGGGTACCATGCAGTATTACTTGAAAGGGTCTGCGTTGGCTCACCCAACCTCACCGAACCTCTCAGCCCCAAGAGTGTCCACCCTTATGTCTCAATCAGCTGTGGGTCTAGATATGGTCAATCCAGGTTGCATCACAGCCCCTGAACGAATTTTGGAAGAATTTCTCTCTCTTTCACTGTCTTTGTTTCACGGGTTTTGAAAAGTAATTTATTTTTATATTGGGGTTTAGCTGCTTTTCACGGCTGTGTTTATGCCGCTTTACACCCCCTTGACTCACTTACGGAGAGATATCAATACATAGGTTTGAAGATTCTTACTAGTCAGATATATTCTTGTGCGGTGAATAGGGGGTGTTGAGTCCAGTTCACTGAAAAAGGAATAGGTCTTGTCTCTTACATATTGGGTTTATGGAACGGTATCGGAGCTAATTTGAAACCCTTGTTTTATGCATCACCCCACCTCACCTTGCCCGTTCAGCAGCCATAGTGTGTTTTCTAAACGTGTGACTCTGTTCTGTTTTGTAATTCAGTTCAAGTGTAGCGGTTTTTACATTCCCTCTCTAAGTGATATCTTATGATAAGTGTCTTTTTCTGTGTGACTTATTTCACTTAGAATCGTCGTACCTAAATCCACTCATCGTGCTGCTACTAGCCTTATGACGTGGATTTCATGGCTGAGTGATATTCCATTGTACATGAGGACCACAACTTCTTTATCCATTTTTCGCTTTCCTAGGATATTTAAGGTGTAATGAAGTGGGGGTTCTTGTCAACAGAGCAGCCCTAAACTTTGGGGTGCCTGTGTCTTGCTGATTTTTAGTTTTCCCAATTTATACGCCCATGAGTGGAAGTGCCCTATGCTCTCCAAGCTGTGTTTTTTAGATGTTTCAGAACACACCGTACACTTCTCCAGAGTGGCTGTTGGCAATTTACATCCCACCCATCAGCGTAGCAAGGCTCCCATTTCTCCATGGCCGGTCCTGCATTTCTGGTTTGGACACTTTTTTCCGCATGGCCCTTTTGCCCGCTGGGAAGCGAGACTTCTTTGGAGCGCTGATTGGCCTTTCCAGGTTGCTTGGTTGGCCAAAAAGGGCGTATGCGTTTTTTCCTGAATATATTCAGGAAAAAACGCATACGCCCTTTTTGGCCAAGGGCATCATTGTCCACGTTTTGCCGCTTTTCATGTGCTTTCAAGGCGATTCGAATATGCCTCCTGAAATCTGTTTCCTGCAATTCTGCCTTGCTTTCAAAGCCTCTTCGTTGCCTTCCCTTAGTATATTTGTGGACGAGAGGTATCATTTAAAACTCTGCAGGTTTGTGAATTGCAGTGCCCCTGAGCTCCATTTTTCAACTCGCTTTATTGGGAGCTGGCCGCAAAAGCGCCGAATTGCTTCAGGCCCTCTTCTGGTTCTGGGGGGCAGGCTGAGCTTGTGCTTAATTCTTCTTCCTGATGGGAAAATAGAGTGACCTGTGCCTGTCCCAACACCTAGAGCTAGTCTCTCATTGGTTCCCCCTCTTCCCGTTCATCCTCAGGACAAATTGCAACCTGTACGGAACAGGAGGTTAAAGGTGCTGATTCTCCAAGGAGGGAGATGGCTAGTAAATCGGCTGGAATGGCGAACCCGAGCAAAGGAGATGAGAAATGAGGTGCGTTTTAGAAACCTTTCCCGATCACACGGTGTACCATCTTCTGGGTTTCTCATGCCTGTTTTCGACGTAGGAAGATGCCCTTGAACCTGGAGATTTGGGACCCATGGGATGGGTACCATGCAGTATTACTTGAAAGGGTCTGCATTGGCTCACCCAACCTCACCGAACCTCTCAGCCCCAAGAGTGTCCACCCTTATGTCTCAATCAGCTGTGGGTCTAGATATGGTCAATCCAGGTTGCATCACAGCCCCTGAACGAATTTTGGAAGAATTTCTCTCTCTTTCACTGTCTTTGTTTCACGGGTTTTGAAAAGTAATTTATTTTTATAATGGGGTTTAGCTGCTTTTCACGGCTGTGTTTATGCCGCTTTACACACCCTTGACTCACTTACGGAGAGATATCAATACATAGGTTTGAAGATTCTTACTAGTCAGATATATTCTTGTGCGGTGAATAGGGGGTGTTGAGTCCAGTTCACTGAAAAAGGAATAGGTCTTGTCTCTTACATATTGGGTTTATGGAACGGTATCGGAGCTAATTTGAAACCCTTGTTTTATGCATCACCCCACCTCACCTTTCCCGTTCAGCAGCCATAGTGTGTTTTCTGAACGTGTGACTCTGTTCTGTTTTGTAATTCAGTTCAAGTGTAGCGGTTTTTACATTCCCTCTCTAAGTGATATCTTATGATAAGTGTCTTTTTCTGTGTGACTTATTTCACTTAGAATCGTCGTACCTAAATCCACTCATCGTGCTGCTACTAGCCTTATGACGTTGATTTCATGGCTGAGTGATATTCCATTGTACATGAGGACCATAACTTCTTTATCCATTTTTCTCTTTCCTAGGATATTTAAGGTGTAATGAAGTGGGGGTTCTTGTCAACAGAACAGCCCTAAACTTTGGGGTGCCTGTGTCTTGCTGATTTTTAGTTTTCCCAATTTATACGCCCATGAGTGGAAGTGCCCTATGCTCTCCAAGCTGTGTTTTTTAGATGTTTCAGAACACACCGTACACTTCTCCAGAGTGGCTGTTGGCAATTTACATCCCACCCATCAGCGTAGCAAGGCTCCCATTTCTCCATGGCCGGTCCTGCATTTCTGGTTTGGACACTTTTTTCCGCATGGCCCTTTTGCCCGCTGGGAAGCGAGACTTCTTTGGAGCGCTGATTGGCCTTTCCAGGTTGCTTGGTTGGCCAAAAAGGGCGTATGCGTTTTTTCCTGAATATATTCAGGAAAAAACGCATACGCCCTTTTTGGCCAAGGGCATCATTGTCCACGTTTTGCCGCTTTTCATGTGCTTTCAAGGCGATTCGAATCTACCTCCTGAAATCTGTTTCCTGCAATTCTGCCTTGCTTTCAAAGCCTCTTCGTTGCCTTCCCTTAGTATATTTGTGGACGAGAGGTATCATTTAAAACTCTGCAGGTTTGTGAATTGCAGTGCCCCTGAGCTCCATTTTTCAACTCGCTTTTTTGGGAGCTGGCCGCAAAAGCGCAGGATTGCTTCAGGCCCTCTTCTGGTTCTGGGGGGCAGGCTGAGCTTGTGCTTAATTCTTCTTCCTGATGGGAAAATAGAGTGACCTGTGCCTGTCCCAACACCTAGAGCTAGTCTCTCATTGGTTCCCCCTCTTCCCGTTCATCCTCAGGACAAATTGCAACCTGTACGGAACAGGAGGTTAAAGGTGCTGATTCTCCAAGGAGGGAGATGGCTAGTAAATCGGCTGGAATGGCGAACCCGAGCAAAGGAGATGAGAAATGAGGTGCGTTTTAGAAACCTTTCCCGATCACACGGTGTACCATCTTCTGGGTTTCTCATGCCTGTTTTCGACGTAGGAAGATGCCCTTGAACCTGGAGATTTGGGACCCATGGGATGGGTACCATGCAGTATTACTTGAAAGGGTCTGCGTTGGCTCACCCAACCTCACCGAACCTCTCAGCCCCAAGAGTGTCCACCCTTATGTCTCAATCAGCTGTGGGTCTAGATATGGTCAATCCAGGTTGCATCACAGCCCCTGAACGAATTTTGGAAGAATTTCTCTCTCTTTCACTGTCTTTGTTTCACGGGTTTTGAAAAGTAATTTATTTTTATATTGGGGTTTAGCTGCTTTTCACGGCTGTGTTTATGCCGCTTTACACCCCCTTGACTCACTTACGGAGAGATATCAATACATAGGTTTGAAGATTCTTACTAGTCAGATATATTCTTGTGCGGTGAATAGGGGGTGTTGAGTCCAGTTCACTGAAAAAGGAATAGGTCTTGTCTCTTACATATTGGGTTTATGGAACGGTATCGGAGCTAATTTGAAACCCTTGTTTTATGCATCACCCCACCTCACCTTTCCCGTTCAGCAGCCATAGTGTGTTTTCTAAACGTGTGACTCTGTTCTGTTTTGTAATTCAGTTCAAGTGTAGCGGTTTTTACATTCCCTCTCTAAGTGATATCTTATGATAAGTGTCTTTTTCTGTGTGACTTATTTCACTTAGAATCTTCGTACCTAAATCCACTCATCGTGCTGCTACTAGCCTTATGACGTGGATTTCATGGCTGAGTGATATTCCATTGTACATGAGGACCACAACTTCTTTATCCATTTTTCGCTTTCCTAGGATATTTAAGGTGTAATGAAGTGGGGGTTCTTGTCCACAGAGCAGCCCTAAACTTTGGGGTGCCTGTGTCTTGCTGATTTTTAGTTTTCCCAATTTATACGCCCATGAGTGGAAGTGCCCTATGCTCTCCAAGCTGTGTTTTTTAGATGTTTCAGAACACACCGTACACTTCTCCAGAGTGGCTGTTGGCAATTTACATCCCACCCATCAGCGTAGCAAGGCTCCCATTTCTCCATGGCCGGTCCTGCATTTCTGGTTTGGACACTTTTTTCCGCATGGCCCTTTTGCCCGCTGGGAAGCGAGACTTCTTTGGAGCGCTGATTGGCCTTTCCAGGTTGCTTGGTTGGCCAAAAAGGGCGTATGCGTTTTTTCCTGAATATATTCAGGAAAAAACGCATACGCCCTTTTTGGCCAAGGGCATCATTGTCCACGTTTTGCCGCTTTTCATGTGCTTTCAAGGCGATTCGAATCTACCTCCTGAAATCTGTTTCCTGCAATTCTGCCTTGCTTTCAAAGCCTCTTCGTTGCCTTCCCTTAGTATATTTGTGGACGAGAGGTATCATTTAAAACTCTGCAGGTTTGTGAATTGCAGTGCCCCTGAGCTCCATTTTTCAACTCGCTTTTTTGGGAGCTGGCCGCAAAAGCGCAGGATTGCTTCAGGCCCTCTTCTGGTTCTGGGGGGCAGGCTGAGCTTGTGCTTAATTCTTCTTCCTGATGGGAAAATAGAGTGACCTGTGCCTGTCCCAACACCTAGAGCTAGTCTCTCATTGGTTCCCCCTCTTCCCGTTCATCCTCAGGACAAATTGCAACCTGTACGGAACAGGAGGTTAAAGGTGCTGATTCTCCAAGGAGGGAGATGGCTAGTAAATCGGCTGGAATGGCGAACCCGAGCAAAGGAGATGAGAAATGAGGTGCGTTTTAGAAACCTTTCCCGATCACACGGTGTACCATCTTCTGGGTTTCTCATGCCTGTTTTCGACGTAGGAAGATGCCCTTGAACCTGGAGATTTGGGACCCATGGGATGGGTACCATGCAGTATTACTTGAAAGGGTCTGCGTTGGCTCACCCAACCTCACCGAACCTCTCAGCCCCAAGAGTGTCCACCCTTATGTCTCAATCAGCTGTGGGTCTAGATATGGTCAATCCAGGTTGCATCACAGCCCCTGAACGAATTTTGGAAGAATTTCTCTCTCTTTCACTGTCTTTGTTTCACGGGTTTTGAAAAGTAATTTATTTTTATATTGGGGTTTAGCTGCTTTGCACGGCTGTGTTTATGCCGCTTTACACCCCCTTGACTCACTTACGGAGAGATATCAATACATAGGTTTGAAGATTCTTACTAGTCAGATATATTCTTGTGCGGTGAATAGGGGGTGTTGAGTCCAGTTCACTGAAAAAGGAATAGGTCTTGTCTCTTACATATTGGGTTTATGGAACGGTATCGGAGCTAATTTGAAACCCTTGTTTTATGCATCACCCCACCTCACCTTTCCCGTTCAGCAGCCATAGTGTGTTTTCTAAACGTGTGACTCTGTTCTGTTTTGTAATTCAGTTCAAGTGTAGCGGTTTTTACATTCCCTCTCTAAGTGATATCTTATGATAAGTGTCTTTTTCTGTGTGACTTATTTCACTTAGAATCGTCGTACCTAAATCCACTCATCGTGCTGCTACTAGCCTTATGACGTGGATTTCCTGGCTGAGTGATATTCCATTGTACATGAGGACCACCACTTCTTTATCCATTTTTCTCTTTCCTAGGATATTTAAGGTGTAATGAAGTGGGGGTTCTTGTCAACAGAGCAGCCCTAAACTTTGGGGTGCCTGTGTCTTGCTGATTTTTAGTTTTCCCAATTTATACGCCCATGAGTGGAAGTGCCCTATGCTCTCCAAGCTGTGTTTTTTAGATGTTTCAGAACACACCGTACACTTCTCCAGAGTGGCTGTTGGCAATTTACATCCCACCCATCAGCGTAGCAAGGCTCCCATTTCTCCATGGCCGGTCCTGCATTTCTGGTTTGGACACTTTTTTCCGCATGGCCCTTTTGCCCGCTGGGAAGCGAGACTTCTTTGGAGCGCTGATTGGCCTTTCCAGGTTGCTTGGTTGGCCAAAAAGGGCGTATGCGTTTTTTCCTGAATATATTCAGGAAAAAACGCATACGCCCTTTTTGGCCAAGGGCATCATTGTCCACGTTTTGCCGCTTTTCATGTGCTTTCAAGGCGATTCGAATCTACCTCCTGAAATCTGTTTCCTGCAATTCTGCCTTGCTTTCAAAGCCTCTTCGTTGCCTTCCCTTAGTATATTTGTGGACGAGAGGTATCATTTAAAACTCTGCAGGTTTGTGAATTGCAGTGCCCCTGAGCTCCATTTTTCAACTCGCTTTTTTGGGAGCTGGCCGCAAAAGCGCAGGATTGCTTCAGGCCCTCTTCTGGTTCTGGGGGGCAGGCTGAGCTTGTGCTTAATTCTTCTTCCTGATGGGAAAATAGAGTGACCTGTGCCTGTCCCAACACCTAGAGCTAGTCTCTCATTGGTTCCCCCTCTTCCCGTTCATCCTCAGGACAAATTGCAACCTGTACGGAACAGGAGGTTAAAGGTGCTGATTCTCCAAGGAGGGAGATGGCTAGTAAATCGGCTGGAATGGCGAACCCGAGCAAAGGAGATGAGAAATGAGGTGCGTTTTAGAAACCTTTCCCGATCACACGGTGTACCATCTTCTGGGTTTCTCATGCCTGTTTTCGACGTAGGAAGATGCCCTTGAACCTGGAGATTTGGGACCCATGGGATGGGTACCATGCAGTATTACTTGAAAGGGTCTGCGTTGGCTCACCCAACCTCACCGAACCTCTCAGCCCCAAGAGTGTCCACCCTTATGTCTCAATCAGCTGTGGGTCTAGATATGGTCAATCCAGGTTGCATCACAGCCCCTGAACGAATTTTGGAAGAATTTCTCTCTCTTTCACTGTCTTTGTTTCACGGGTTTTGAAAAGTAATTTATTTTTATATTGGGGTTTAGCTGCTTTTCACGGCTGTGTTTATGCCGCTTTACACCCCCTTGACTCACTTACGGAGAGATATCAATACATAGGTTTGAAGATTCTTACTAGTCAGATATATTCTTGTGCGGTGAATAGGGGGTGTTGAGTCCAGTTCACTGAAAAAGGAATAGGTCTTGTCTCTTACATATTGGGTTTATGGAACGGTATCGGAGCTAATTTGAAACCCTTGTTTTATGCATCACCCCACCTCACCTTTCCCGTTCAGCAGCCATAGTGTGTTTTCTAAACGTGTGACTCTGTTCTGTTTTGTAATTCAGTTCAAGTGTAGCGGTTTTTACATTCCCTCTCTAAGTGATATCTTATGATAAGTGTCTTTTTCTGTGTGACTTATTTCACTTAGAATCGTCGTACCTAAATCCACTCATCGTGCTGCTACTAGCCTTATGACGTGGATTTCATGGCTGAGTGATATTCCATTGTACATGAGGACCACAACTTCTTTATCCATTTTTCGCTTTCCTAGGATATTTAAGGTGTAATGAAGTGGGGGTTCTTGTCAACAGAGCAGCCCTAAACTTTGGGGTGCCTGTGTCTTGCTGATTTTTAGTTTTCCCAATTTATACGCCCATGAGTGGAAGTGCCCTATGCTCTCCAAGCTGTGTTTTTTAGATGTTTCAGAACACACCGTACACTTCTCCAGAGTGGCTGTTGGCAATTTACATCCCACCCATCAGCGTAGCAAGGCTCCCATTTCTCCATGGCCGGTCCTGCATTTCTGGTTTGGACACTTTTTTCCGCATGGCCCTTTTGCCCGCTGGGAAGCGAGACTTCTTTGGAGCGCTGATTGGCCTTTCCAGGTTGCTTGGTTGGCCAAAAAGGGCGTATGCGTTTTTTCCTGAATATATTCAGGAAAAAACGCATACGCCCTTTTTGGCCAAGGGCATCATTGTCCACGTTTTGCCGCTTTTCATGTGCTTTCAAGGCGATTCGAATCTACCTCCTGAAATCTGTTTCCTGCAATTCTGCCTTGCTTTCAAAGCCTCTTCGTTGCCTTCCCTTAGTATATTTGTGGACGAGAGGTATCATTTAAAACTCTGCAGGTTTGTGAATTGCAGTGCCCCTGAGCTCCATTTTTCAACTCGCTTTTTTGGGAGCTGGCCGCAAAAGCGCAGGATTGCTTCAGGCCCTCTTCTGGTTCTGGGGGGCAGGCTGAGCTTGTGCTTAATTCTTCTTCCTGATGGGAAAATAGAGTGACCTGTGCCTGTCCCAACACCTAGAGCTAGTCTCTCATTGGTTCCCCCTCTTCCCGTTCATCCTCAGGACAAATTGCAACCTGTACGGAACAGGAGGTTAAAGGTGCTGATTCTCCAAGGAGGGAGATGGCTAGTAAATCGGCTGGAATGGCGAACCCGAGCAAAGGAGATGAGAAATGAGGTGCGTTTTAGAAACCTTTCCCGATCACACGGTGTACCATCTTCTGGGTTTCTCATGCCTGTTTTCGACGTAGGAAGATGCCCTTGAACCTGGAGATTTGGGACCCATGGGATGGGTACCATGCAGTATTACTTGAAAGGGTCTGCGTTGGCTCACCCAACCTCACCGAACCTCTCAGCCCCAAGAGTGTCCACCCTTATGTCTCAATCAGCTGTGGGTCTAGATATGGTCAATCCAGGTTGCATCACAGCCCTGAACGAATTTTGGAAGAATTTCTCTCTCTTTCACTGTCTTTGTTTCACGGGTTTTGAAAAGTAATTTATTTTTATATTGGGGTTTAGCTGCTTTTCACGGCTGTGTTTATGCCGCTTTACACCCCCTTGACTCACTTACGGAGAGATATCAATACATAGGTTTGAAGATTCTTACTAGTCAGATATATTCTTGTGCGGTGAATAGGGGGTGTTGAGTCCAGTTCACTGAAAAAGGAATAGGTCTTGTCTCTTACATATTGGGTTTATGGAACGGTATCGGAGCTAATTTGAAACCCTTGTTTTATGCATCACCCCACCTCACCTTTCCCGTTCAGCAGCCATAGTGTGTTTTCTAAACGTGTGACTCTGTTCTGTTTTGTAATTCAGTTCAAGTGTAGCGGTTTTTACATTCCCTCTCTAAGTGATATCTTATGATAAGTGTCTTTTTCTGTGTGACTTATTTCACTTAGAATCGTCGTACCTAAATCCACTCATCGTGCTGCTACTAGCCTTATGACGTGGATTTCATGGCTGAGTGATATTCCATTGTACATGAGGACCACAACTTCTTTATCCATTTTTCGCTTTCCTAGGATATTTAAGGTGTAATGAAGTGGGGGTTCTTGTCAACAGAGCAGCCCTAAACTTTGGGGTGCCTGTGTCTTGCTGATTTTTAGTTTTCCCAATTTATACGCCCATGAGTGGAAGTGCCCTATGCTCTCCAAGCTGTGTTTTTTAGATGTTTCAGAACACACCGTACACTTCTCCAGAGTGGCTGTTGGCAATTTACATCCCACCCATCAGCGTAGCAAGGCTCCCATTTCTCCATGGCCGGTCCTGCATTTCTGGTTTGGACACTTTTTTCCGCATGGCCCTTTTGCCCGCTGGGAAGCGAGACTTCTTTGGAGCGCTGATTGGCCTTTCCAGGTTGCTTGGTTGGCCAAAAAGGGCGTATGCGTTTTTTCCTGAATATATTCAGGAAAAAACGCATACGCCCTTTTTGGCCAAGGGCATCATTGTCCACGTTTTGCCGCTTTTCATGTGCTTTCAAGGCGATTCGAATCTACCTCCTGAAATCTGTTTCCTGCAATTCTGCCTTGCTTTCAAAGCCTCTTCGTTGCCTTCCCTTAGTATATTTGTGGACGAGAGGTATCATTTAAAACTCTGCAGGTTTGTGAATTGCAGTGCCCCTGAGCTCCATTTTTCAACTCGCTTTTTTGGGAGCTGGCCGCAAAAGCGCAGGATTGCTTCAGGCCCTCTTCTGGTTCTGGGGGGCAGGCTGAGCTTGTGCTTAATTCTTCTTCCTGATGGGAAAATAGAGTGACCTGTGCCTGTCCCAACACCTAGAGCTAGTCTCTCATTGGTTCCCCCTCTTCCCGTTCATCCTCAGGACAAATTGCAACCTGTACGGAACAGGAGGTTAAAGGTGCTGATTCTCCAAGGAGGGAGATGGCTAGTAAATCGGCTGGAATGGCGAACCCGAGCAAAGGAGATGAGAAATGAGGTGCGTTTTAAAAACCTTTCCGGATCACACGGTGTACCATCTTCTGGGTTTCTCATGCCTGTTTTCGACGTAGGAAGATGCCCTTGAACCTGGAGATTTGGGACCCATGGGATGGGTACCATGCAGTATTACTTGAAAGGGTCTGCGTTGGCTCACCCAACCTCACCGAACCTCTCAGCCCCAAGAGTGTCCACCCTTATGTCTCAATCAGCTGTGGGTCTAGATATGGTCAATCCAGGTTGCATCACAGCCCCTGAACGACTTTTTTAAGAATTTCTCTCTCTTTCACTGTCTTTGTTTCACGGGTTTTGAAAAGTAATTTATTTTTATAATGGGGTTTAGCTGCTTTTCACGGCTGTGTTTATGCCGCTTTACACCCCCTTGACTCACTTACGGAGAGATATCAATACATAGGTTTGAAGATTCTTACTAGTCAGATATATTCTTGTGCGGTGAATAGGGGGTGTTGAGTCCAGTTCACTGAAAAAGGAATAGGTCTTGTCTCTTACATATTGGGTTTATGGAACGGTATCGGAGCTAATTTGAAACCCTTGTTTTATGCATCACCCCACCTCACCTTTCCCGTTCAGCAGCCATAGTGTGTTTTCTAAACGTGTGACTCTGTTCTGTTTTGTAATTCAGTTCAAGTGTAGCGGTTTTTACATTCCCTCTCTAAGTGATATCTTATGATAAGTGTCTTTTTCTGTGTGACTTATTTCACTTAGAATCGTCGTACCTAAATCCACTCATCGTGCTGCTACTAGCCTTATGACGTGGATTTCATGGCTGAGTGATATTCCATTGTACATGAGGACCACAACTTCTTTATCCATTTTTCGCTTTCCTAGGATATTTAAGGTGTAATGAAGTGGGGGTTCTTGTCAACAGAGCAGCCCTAAACTTTGGGGTGCCTGTGTCTTGCTGATTTTTAGTTTTCCCAATTTATACGCCCATGAGTGGAAGTGCCCTATGCTCTCCAAGCTGTGTTTTTTAGATGTTTCAGAACACACCGTACACTTCTCCAGAGTGGCTGTTGGCAATTTACATCCCACCCATCAGCGTAGCAAGGCTCCCATTTCTCCATGGCCGGTCCTGCATTTCTGGTTTGGACACTTTTTTCCGCATGGCCCTTTTGCCCGCTGGGAAGCGAGACTTCTTTGGAGCGCTGATTGGCCTTTCCAGGTTGCTTGGTTGGCCAAAAAGGGCGTATGCGTTTTTTCCTGAATATATTCAGGAAAAAACGCATACACCCTTTTTGGCCAAGGGCATCATTGTCCACGTTTTGCCGCTTTTCATGTGCTTTCAAGGCGATTCGAATCTACCTCCTGAAATCTGTTTCCTGCAATTCTGCCTTGCTTTCAAAGCCTCTTCGTTGCCTTCCCTTAGTATATTTGTGGACGAGAGGTATCATTTAAAACTCTGCAGGTTTGTGAATTGCAGTGCCCCTGAGCTCCATTTTTCAACTCGCTTTTTTGGGAGCTGGCCGCAAAAGCGCAGGATTGCTTCAGGCCCTCTTCTGGTTCTGGGGGGCAGGCTGAGCTTGTGCTTAATTCTTCTTCCTGATGGGAAAATAGAGTGACCTGTGCCTGTCCCAACACCTAGAGCTAGTCTCTCATTGGTTCCCCCTCTTCCCGTTCATCCTCAGGACAAATTGCAACCTGTACGGAACAGGAGGTTAAAGGTGCTGATTCTCCAAGGAGGGAGATGGCTAGTAAATCGGCTGGAATGGCGAACCCGAGCAAAGGAGATGAGAAATGAGGTGCGTTTTAGAAACCTTTCGCGATCACACGGTGTACCATCTTCTGGGTTTCTCATGCCTGTTTTCGACGTAGGAAGATGCCCTTGAACCTGGAGATTTGGGACCCATGGGATGGGTACCATGCAGTATTACTTGAAAGGGTCTGCGTTGGCTCACCCAACCTCACCGAACCTCTCAGCCCCAAGAGTGTCCACCCTTATGTCTCAATCAGCTGTGGGTCTAGATATGGTCAATCCAGGTTGCATCACAGCCCCTGAACGAATTTTGTAAGAATTTCTCTCTCTTTCACTGTCTTTGTTTCACGGGTTTTGAAAAGTAATTTATTTTTATATTGGGGTTTAGCTGCTTTTCACGGCTGTGTTTATGCCGCTTTACACCCCCTTGACTCACTTACGGAGAGATATCAATACATAGGTTTGAAGATTCTTACTAGTCAGATATATTCTTGTGCGGTGAATAGGGGGTGTTGAGTCCAGTTCACTGAAAAAGGAATAGGTCTTGTCTCTTACATATTGGGTTTATGGAACGGTATCGGAGCTAATTTGAAACCCTTGTTTTATGCATCACCCCACCTCACCTTTCCCGTTCAGCAGCCATAGTGTGTTTTCTAAACGTGTGACTCTGTTCTGTTTTGTAATTCAGTTCAAGTGTAGCGGTTTTTACATTCCCTCTCTAAGTGATATCTTATGATAAGTGTCTTTTTCTGTGTGACTTATTTCACTTAGAATCGTCGTACCTAAATCCACTCATCGTGCTGCTACTAGCCTTATGACGTGGATTTCATGGCTGAGTGATATTCCATTGTACATGAGGACCACAACTTCTTTATCCATTTTTCGCTTTCCTAGGATATTTAAGGTGTAATGAAGTGGGGGTTCTTGTCAACAGAGCAGCCCTAAACTTTGGGGTGCCTGTGTCTTGCTGATTTTTAGTTTTCCCAATTTATACGCCCATGAGTGGAAGTGCCCTATGCTCTCCAAGCTGTGTTTTTTAGATGTTTCAGAACACACCGTACACTTCTCCAGAGTGGCTGTTGGCAATTTACATCCCACCCATCAGCGTAGCAAGGCTCCCATTTCTCCATGACCGGTCCTGCTTTTCTGGTTTGGACACTTTTTTCCGCATGGCCCTTTTGCCCGCTGGGAAGCGAGACTTCTTTGGAGCGCTGATTGGACTTTCCAGGTTGCTTGGTTGGCCAAAAAGGGCGTATGCGTTTTTTCCTGAATATATTCAGGAAAAAACGCATACGCCCTTTTTGGCCAAGGGCATCATTGTCCACGTTTTGCCGCTTTTCATGTGCTTTCAAGGCGATTCGAATCTACCTCCTGAAATCTGTTTCCTGCAATTCTGCCTTGCTTTCAAAGCCTCTTCGTTGCCTTCCCTTAGTATATTTGTGGACGAGAGGTATCATTTAAAACTCTGCAGGTTTGTGAATTGCAGTGCCCCTGAGCTCCATTTTTCAACTCGCTTTTTTGGGAGCTGGCCGCAAAAGCGCAGGATTGCTTCAGGCCCTCTTCTGGTTCTGGGGGGCAGGCTGAGCTTGTGCTTAATTCTTCTTCCTGATGGGAAAATAGAGTGACCTGTGCCTGTCCCAACACCTAGAGCTAGTCTCTCATTGGTTCCCCCTCTTCCCGTTCATCCTCAGGACAAATTGCAACCTGTACGGAACAGGAGGTTAAAGGTGCTGATTCTCCAAGGAGGGAGATGGCTAGTAAATCGGCTGGAATGGCGAACCCGAGCAAAGGAGATGAGAAATGAGGTGCGTTTTAGAAACCTTTCCGGATCACACGGTGTACCATCTTCTGGGTTTCTCATGCCTGTTTTCGACGTAGGAAGATGCCCTTGAACCTGGAGATTTGGGACCCATGGGATGGGTACCATGCAGTATTACTTGAAAGGGTCTGCGTTGGCTCACCCAACCTCACCGAACCTCTCAGCCCCAAGAGTGTCCACCCTTATGTCTCAATCAGCTGTGGGTCTAGATATGGTCAATCCAGGTTGCATCACAGCCCCTGAACGAATTTTGTAAGAATTTCTCTCTCTTTCACTGTCTTTGTTTCACGGGTTTTGAAAAGTAATTTATTTTTATAATGGGGTTTAGCTGCTTTTCACGGCTGTGTTTATGCCGCTTTACACCCCCTTGACTCACTTACGGAGAGATATCAATACATAGGTTTGAAGATTCTTACTAGTCAGATATATCCTTGTGCGGTGAATAGGGGGTGTTGAGTCCAGTTCACTGAAAAAGGAATAGGTCTTGTCTCTTACATATTGGGTTTATGGAACGGTATCGGAGCTAATTTCAAACCCTTGTTTTATGCATCACCCCACCTCACCTTTCCCGTTCAGCAGCCATAGTGTGTTTCCTAAACGTGTGACTCTGTTCTGTTTTGTAATTCAGTTCAAGTGTAGCGGTTTTTACATTCCCTCTCTAAGTGATATCTTATGATAAGTGTCTTTTTCTGTGTGACTTATTTCACTTAGAATCGTCGTACCTAAATCCACTCATCGTGCTGCTACTAGCCTTATGACGTGGATTTCATGGCTGAGTGATATTCCATTGTACATGAGGACCACAACTTCTTTATCCATTTTTCGCTTTCCTAGGATATTTAAGGTGTAATGAAGTGGGGGTTCTTGTCAACAGAGCAGCCCTAAACTTTGGGGTGCCTGTGTCTTGCTGATTTTTAGTTTTCCCAATTTATACGCCCATGAGTGGAAGTGCCCTATGCTCTCCAAGCTGTGTTTTTTAGATGTTTCAGAACACACCGTACACTTCTCCAGAGTGGCTGTTGGCAATTTACATCCCACCCATCAGCGTAGCAAGGCTCCCATTTCTCCATGGCCGGTCCTGCATTTCTGGTTTGGACACTTTTTTCCGCATGGCCCTTTTGCCCGCTGGGAAGCGAGACTTCTTTGGAGCGCTGATTGGCCTTTCCAGGTTGCTTGGTTGGCCAAAAAGGGCGTATGCGTTTTTTCCTGAATATATTCAGGAAAAAACGCATACACCCTTTTTGGCCAAGGGCATCATTGTCCACGTTTTGCCGCTTTTCATGTGCTTTCAAGGCGATTCGAATCTACCTCCTGAAATCTGTTTCCTGCAATTCTGCCTTGCTTTCAAAGCCTCTTCGTTGCCTTCCCTTAGTATATTTGTGGACGAGAGGTATCATTTAAAACTCTGCAGGTTTGTGAATTGCAGTGCCCCTGAGCTCCATTTTTCAACTCGCTTTTTTGGGAGCTGGCCGCAAAAGCGCAGGATTGCTTCAGGCCCTCTTCTGGTTCTGGGGGGCAGGCTGAGCTTGTGCTTAATTCTTCTTCCTGATGGGAAAATAGAGTGACCTGTGCCTGTCCCAACACCTAGAGCTAGTCTCTCATTGGTTCCCCCTCTTCCCGTTCATCCTCAGGACAAATTGCAACCTGTACGGAACAGGAGGTTAAAGGTGCTGATTCTCCAAGGAGGGAGATGGCTAGTAAATCGGCTGGAATGGTGAACCCGAGCAAAGGAGATGAGAAATGAGGTGCGTTTTAAAAACCTTTCCGGATCACACGGTGTACCATCTTCTGGGTTTCTCATGCCTGTTTTCGACGTAGGAAGATGCCCTTGAACCTGGAGATTTGGGACCCATGGGATGGGTACCATGCAGTATTACTTGAAAGGGTCTGCGTTGGCTCACCCAACCTCACCGAACCTCTCAGCCCCAAGAGTGTCCACCCTTATGTCTCAATCAGCTGTGGGTCTAGATATGGTCAATCCAGGTTGCATCACAGCCCCTGAACGACTTTTTTAAGAATTTCTCTCTCTTTCACTGTCTTTGTTTCACGGGTTTTGAAAAGTAATTTATTTTTATAATGGGGTTTAGCTGCTTTTCACGGCTGTGTTTATGCCGCTTTACACCCCCTTGACTCACTTACGGAGAGATATCAATACATAGGTTTGAAGATTCTTACTAGTCAGATATATCCTTGTGCGGTGAATAGGGGGTGTTGAGTCCAGTTCACTGAAAAAGGAATAGGTCTTGTCTCTTACATATTGGGTTTATGGAACGGTATCGGAGCTAATTTGAAACCCTTGTTTTATGCATCACCCCACCTCACCTTTCCCGTTCAGCAGCCATAGTGTGTTTTCTAAACGTGTGACTCTGTTCTGTTTTGTAATTCAGTTCAAGTGTAGCGGTTTTTACATTCCCTCTCTAAGTGATATCTTATGATAAGTGTCTTTTTCTGTGTGACTTATTTCACTTAGAATCGTCGTACCTAAATCCACTCATCGTGCTGCTACTAGCCTTATGACGTGGATTTCATGGCTGAGTGATATTCCATTGTACATGAGGACCACAACTTCTTTATCCATTTTTCGCTTTCCTAGGATATTTAAGGTGTAATGAAGTGGGGGTTCTTGTCAACAGAGCAGCCCTAAACTTTGGGGTGCCTGTGTCTTGCTGATTTTTAGTTTTCCCAATTTATACGCCCATGAGTGGAAGTGCCCTATGCTCTCCAAGCTGTGTTTTTTAGATGTTTCAGAACACACCGTACACTTCTCCAGAGTGGCTGTTGGCAATTTACATCCCACCCATCAGCGTAGCAAGGCTCCCATTTCTCCATGGCCGGTCCTGCATTTCTGGTTTGGACACTTTTTTCCGCATGGCCCTTTTGCCCGCTGGGAAGCGAGACTTCTTTGGAGCGCTGATTGGCCTTTCCAGGTTGCTTGGTTGGCCAAAAAGGGCGTATGCGTTTTTTCCTGAATATATTCAGGAAAAAACGCATACGCCCTTTTTGGCCAAGGGCATCATTGTCCACGTTTTGCCGCTTTTCATGTGCTTTCAAGGCGATTCGAATCTACCTCCTGAAATCTGTTTCCTGCAATTCTGCCTTGCTTTCAAAGCCTCTTCGTTGCCTTCCCTTAGTATATTTGTGGACGAGAGGTATCATTTAAAACTCTGCAGGTTTGTGAATTGCAGTGCCCCTGAGCTCCATTTTTCAACTCGCTTTTTTGGGAGCTGGCCGCAAAAGCGCAGGATTGCTTCAGGCCCTCTTCTGGTTCTGGGGGGCAGGCTGAGCTTGTGCTTAATTCTTCTTCCTGATGGGAAAATAGAGTGACCTGTGCCTGTCCCAACACCTAGAGCTAGTCTCTCATTGGTTCCCCCTCTTCCCGTTCATCCTCAGGACAAATTGCAACCTGTACGGAACAGGAGGTTAAAGGTGCTGATTCTCCAAGGAGGGAGATGGCTAGTAAATCGGCTGGAATGGCGAACCCGAGCAAAGGAGATGAGAAATGAGGTGCGTTTTAGAAACCTTTCCGGATCACACGGTGTACCATCTTCTGGGTTTCTCATGCCTGTTTTCGACGTAGGAAGATGCCCTTGAACCTGGAGATTTGGGACCCATGGGATGGGTACCATGCAGTATTACTTGAAAGGGTCTGCGTTGGCTCACCCAACCTCACCGAACCTCTCAGCCCCAAGAGTGTCCACCCTTATGTCTCAATCAGCTGTGGGTCTAGATATGGTCAATCCAGGTTGCATCACAGCCCCTGAACGAATTTTGTAAGAATTTCTCTCTCTTTCACTGTCTTTGTTTCACGGGTTTTGAAAAGTAATTTATTTTTATAATGGGGTTTAGCTGCTTTTCACGGCTGTGTTTATGCCGCTTTACACCCCCTTGACTCACTTACGGAGAGATATCAATACATAGGTTTGAAGATTCTTACTAGTCAGATATATCCTTGTGCGGTGAATAGGGGGTGTTGAGTCCAGTTCACTGAAAAAGGAATAGGTCTTGTCTCTTACATATTGGGTTTATGGAACGGTATCGGAGCTAATTTGAAACCCTTGTTTTATGCATCACCCCACCTCACCTTTCCCGTTCAGCAGCCATAGTGTGTTTCCTAAACGTGTGACTCTGTTCTGTTTTGTAATTCAGTTCAAGTGTAGCGGTTTTTACATTCCCTCTCTAAGTGATATCTTATGATAAGTGTCTTTTTCTGTGTGACTTATTTCACTTAGAATCGTCGTACCTAAATCCACTCATCGTGCTGCTACTAGCCTTATGACGTGGATTTCATGGCTGAGTGATATTCCATTGTACATGAGGACCACAACTTCTTTATCCATTTTTCGCTTTCCTAGGATATTTAAGGTGTAATGAAGTGGGGGTTCTTGTCAACAGAGCAGCCCTAAACTTTGGGGTGCCTGTGTCTTGCTGATTTTTAGTTTTCCCAATTTATACGCCCATGAGTGGAAGTGCCCTATGCTCTCCAAGCTGTGTTTTTTAGATGTTTCAGAACACACCGTACACTTCTCCAGAGTGGCTGTTGGCAATTTACATCCCACCCATCAGCGTAGCAAGGCTCCCATTTCTCCATGGCCGGTCCTGCATTTCTGGTTTGGACACTTTTTTCCGCATGGCCCTTTTGCCCGCTGGGAAGCGAGACTTCTTTGGAGCGCTGATTGGCCTTTCCAGGTTGCTTGGTTGGCCAAAAAGGGCGTATGCGTTTTTTCCTGAATATATTCAGGAAAAAACGCATACGCCCTTTTTGGCCAAGGGCATCATTGTCCACGTTTTGCCGCTTTTCATGTGCTTTCAAGGCGATTCGAATCTACCTCCTGAAATCTGTTTCCTGCAATTCTGCCTTGCTTTCAAAGCCTCTTCGTTGCCTTCCCTTAGTATATTTGTGGACGAGAGGTATCATTTAAAACTCTGCAGGTTTGTGAATTGCAGTGCCCCTGAGCTCCATTTTTCAACTCGCTTTTTTGGGAGCTGGCCGCAAAAGCGCAGGATTGCTTCAGGCCCTCTTCTGGTTCTGGGGGGCAGGCTGAGCTTGTGCTTAATTCTTCTTCCTGATGGGAAAATAGAGTGACCTGTGCCTGTCCCAACACCTAGAGCTAGTCTCTCATTGGTTCCCCCTCTTCCCGTTCATCCTCAGGACAAATTGCAACCTGTACGGAACAGGAGGTTAAAGGTGCTGATTCTCCAAGGAGGGAGATGGCTAGTAAATCGGCTGGAATGGTGAACCCGAGCAAAGGAGATGAGAAATGAGGTGCGTTTTAAAAACCTTTCCGGATCACACGGTGTACCATCTTCTGGGTTTCTCATGCCTGTTTTCGACGTAGGAAGATGCCCTTGAACCTGGAGATTTGGGACCCATGGGATGGGTACCATGCAGTATTACTTGAAAGGGGCTGCGTTGGCTCACCCAACCTCACCGAACCTCTCAGCCCCAAGAGTGTCCACCCTTATGTCTCAATCAGCTGTGGGTCTAGATATGGTCAATCCAGGTTGCATCACAGCCCCTGAACGAATTTTTTAAGAATTTCTCTCTCTTTCACTGTCTTTGTTTCACGGGTTTTGAAAAGTAATTTATTTTTATAATGGGGTTTAGCTGCTTTTCACGGCTGTGTTTATGCCGCTTTACACCCCCTTGACTCACTTACGGAGAGATATCAATACATAGGTTTGAAGATTCTTACTAGTCAGATATATCCTTGTGCGGTGAATAGGGGGTGTTGAGTCCAGTTCACTGAAAAAGGAATAGGTCTTGTCTCTTACATATTGGGTTTATGGAACGGTATCGGAGCTAATTTGAAACCCTTGTTTTATGCATCACCCCACCTCACCTTTCCCGTTCAGCAGCCATAGTGTGTTTTCTAAACGTGTGACTCTGTTCTGTTTTGTAATTCAGTTCAAGTGTAGCGGTTTTTACATTCCCTCTCTAAGTGATATCTTATGATAAGTGTCTTTTTCTGTGTGACTTATTTCACTTAGAATCGTCGTACCTAAATCCACTCATCGTGCTGCTACTAGCCTTATGACGTGGATTTCATGGCTGAGTGATATTCCATTGTACATGAGGACCACAACTTCTTTATCCATTTTTCGCTTTCCTAGGATATTTAAGGTGTAATGAAGTGGGGGTTCTTGTCAACAGAGCAGCCCTAAACTTTGGGGTGCCTGTGTCTTGCTGATTTTTAGTTTTCCCAATTTATACGCCCATGAGTGGAAGTGCCCTATGCTCTCCAAGCTGTGTTTTTTAGATGTTTCAGAACACACCGTACACTTCTCCAGAGTGGCTGTTGGCAATTTACATCCCACCCATCAGCGTAGCAAGGCTCCCATTTCTCCATGGCCGGTCCTGCATTTCTGGTTTGGACACTTTTTTCCGCATGGCCCTTTTGCCCGCTGGGAAGCGAGACTTCTTTGGAGCGCTGATTGGCCTTTCCAGGTTGCTTGGTTGGCCAAAAAGGGCGTATGCGTTTTTTCCTGAATATATTCAGGAAAAAACGCATACGCCCTTTTTGGCCAAGGGCATCATTGTCCACGTTTTGCCGCTTTTCATGTGCTTTCAAGGCGATTCGAATCTACCTCCTGAAATCTGTTTCCTGCAATTCTGCCTTGCTTTCAAAGCCTCTTCGTTGCCTTCCCTTAGTATATTTGTGGACGAGAGGTATCATTTAAAACTCTGCAGGTTTGTGAATTGCAGTGCCCCTGAGCTCCATTTTTCAACTCGCTTTTTTGGGAGCTGGCCGCAAAAGCGCAGGATTGCTTCAGGCCCTCTTCTGGTTCTGGGGGGCAGGCTGAGCTTGTGCTTAATTCTTCTTCCTGATGGGAAAATAGAGTGACCTGTGCCTGTCCCAACACCTAGAGCTAGTCTCTCATTGGTTCCCCCTCTTCCCGTTCATCCTCAGGACAAATTGCAACCTGTACGGAACAGGAGGTTAAAGGTGCTGATTCTCCAAGGAGGGAGATGGCTAGTAAATCGGCTGGAATGGCGAACCCGAGCAAAGGAGATGAGAAATGAGGTGCGTTTTAGAAACCTTTCCGGATCACACGGTGTACCATCTTCTGGGTTTCTCATGCCTGTTTTCGACGTAGGAAGATGCCCTTGAACCTGGAGATTTGGGACCCATGGGATGGGTACCATGCAGTATTACTTGAAAGGGTCTGCGTTGGCTCACCCAACCTCACCGAACCTCTCAGCCCCAAGAGTGTCCACCCTTATGTCTCAATCAGCTGTGGGTCTAGATATGGTCAATCCAGGTTGCATCACAGCCCCTGAACGAATTTTGTAAGAATTTCTCTCTCTTTCACTGTCTTTGTTTCACGGGTTTTGAAAAGTAATTTATTTTTATAATGGGGTTTAGCTGCTTTTCACGGCTGTGTTTATGCCGCTTTACACCCCCTTGACTCACTTACGGAGAGATATCAATACATAGGTTTGAAGATTCTTACTAGTCAGATATATCCTTGTGCGGTGAATAGGGGGTGTTGAGTCCAGTTCACTGAAAAAGGAATAGGTCTTGTCTCTTACATATTGGGTTTATGGAACGGTATCGGAGCTAATTTGAAACCCTTGTTTTATGCATCACCCCACCTCACCTTTCCCGTTCAGCAGCCATAGTGTGTTTCCTAAACGTGTGACTCTGTTCTGTTTTGTAATTCAGTTCAAGTGTAGCGGTTTTTACATTCCCTCTCTAAGTGATATCTTATGATAAGTGTCTTTTTCTGTGTGACTTATTTCACTTAGAATCGTCGTACCTAATCCACTCATCGTGCTGCTACTAGCCTTATGACGTGGATTTCATGGCTGAGTGATATTCCATTGTACATGAGGACCACAACTTCTTTATCCATTTTTCGCTTTCCTAGGATATTTAAGGTGTAATGAAGTGGGGGTTCTTGTCAACAGAGCAGCCCTAAACTTTGGGGTGCCTGTGTCTTGCTGATTTTTAGTTTTCCCAATTTATACGCCCATGAGTGGAAGTGCCCTATGCTCTCCAAGCTGTGTTTTTTAGATGTTTCAGAACACACCGTACACTTCTCCAGAGTGGCTGTTGGCAATTTACATCCCACCCATCAGCGTAGCAAGGCTCCCATTTCTCCATGGCCGGTCCTGCATTTCTGGTTTGGACACTTTTTTCCGCATGGCCCTTTTGCCCGCTGGGAAGCGAGACTTCTTTGGAGCGCTGATTGGCCTTTCCAGGTTGCTTGGTTGGCCAAAAAGGGCGTATGCGTTTTTTCCTGAATATATTCAGGAAAAAACGCATACGCCCTTTTTGGCCAAGGGCATCATTGTCCACGTTTTGCCGCTTTTCATGTGCTTTCAAGGCGATTCGAATCTACCTCCTGAAATCTGTTTCCTGCAATTCCAATTCTGCCTTGCTTTCAAAGCCTCTTCGTTGCCTTCCCTTAGTATATTTGTGGACGAGAGGTATCATTTAAAACTCTGCAGGTTTGTGAATTGCAGTGCCCCTGAGCTCCATTTTTCAACTCGCTTTTTTGGGAGCTGGCCGCAAAAGCGCAGGATTGCTTCAGGCCCTCTTCTGGTTCTGGGGGGCAGGCTGAGCTTGTGCTTAATTCTTCTTCCTGATGGGAAAATAGAGTGACCTGTGCCTGTCCCAAACACCTAGAGCTAGTCTCTCATTGGTTCCCCCTCTTCCCGTTCATCCTCAGGACAAATTGCAACCTGTACGGAACAGGAGGTTAAAGGTGCTGATTCTCCAAGGAGGGAGATGGCTAGTAAATCGGCTGGAATGGTGAACCCGAGCAAAGGAGATGAGAAATGAGGTGCGTTTTAAAAACCTTTCCGGATCACACGGTGTACCATCTTCTGGGTTTCTCATGCCTGTTTTCGACGTAGGAAGATGCCCTTGAACCTGGAGATTTGGGACCCATGGGATGGGTACCATGCAGTATTACTTGAAAGGGGCTGCGTTGGCTCACCCAACCTCACCGAACCTCTCAGCCCCAAGAGTGTCCACCCTTATGTCTCAATCAGCTGTGGGTCTAGATATGGTCAATCCAGGTTGCATCACAGCCCCTGAACGAATTTTTTAAGAATTTCTCTCTCTTTCACTGTCTTTGTTTCACGGGTTTTGAAAAGTAATTTATTTTTTATAATGGGGTTTAGCTGCTTTTCACGGCTGTGTTTATGCCGCTTTACACCCCCTTGACTCACTTACGGAGAGATATCAATACATAGGTTTGAAGATTCTTACTAGTCAGATATATCCTTGTGCGGTGAATAGGGGGGTGTTGAGTCCAGTTCACTGAAAAAGGAATAGGTCTTGTCTCTTACATATTGGGTTTATGGAACGGTATCGGAGCTAATTTGAAACCCTTGTTTTATGCATCACCCCACCTCACCCTTTCCCGTTCAGCAGCCATAGTGTGTTTTCTAAACGTGTGACTCTGTTCTGTTTTGTAATTCAGTTCAAGTGTAGCGGTTTTTACATTCCCTCTCTAAGTGATATCTTATGATAAGTGTCTTTTCTGTGTGACTTATTTCACTTAGAATCGTCGTACCTAAATCCACTCATCGTGCTGCTACTAGCCTTATGACGTGGATTTCATGGCTGAGTGATATTCCATTGTACATGAGGACCACAACTTCTTTATCCATTTTTCGCTTTCCTAGGATATTTAAGGTGTAATGAAGTGGGGGTTCTTGTCAACAGAGCAGCCCTAAACTTTGGGGTGCCTGTGTCTTGCTGATTTTTAGTTTTCCCAATTTATACGCCCATGAGTGGAAGTGCCCTATGCTCTCCAAGCTGTGTTTTTTAGATGTTTCAGAACACACCGTACACTTCTCCAGAGTGGCTGTTGCAATTTACATCCCACCCATCAGCGTAGCAAGGCTCCCATTTCTCCATGGCCGGTCCTGCAT